>NC_092173.1:7557386-7912886 GCF_045791955.1 Oncorhynchus clarkii lewisi | reverse complement strand
CTTTTCTCCCTCATCAATCTACACAAAATACCCCATAATAACAAGGTAAAAACATAAGTATTCAGACCCTTTACTCAGTACTTTGTTGAAGCACTTTTGGCAGCGATTACAACCTCGAGTCTTCTTGGGTATGACGCTACAAGCTTGGCACAACTGTATTTGAGGAGTTTCTCCCATTCTTCTCTGCAGATCATCTCAAGCTCTGTCAGGATGGATGGAGAGCGTCGCTGCACAGCTATTTTCAGGTCTCTCCAGATATGTTTGATCGGGTTCAAGTCAGTGCTCTGGCTGGGCTACTCAAGGACATTCAGAGACTTGTCCCGAAGCCACTCCTGCGTTGTCTTGACTGTGTGCTTAGGGTCATTGTCCTGTTGGAAAGTGTACCTTTGCCCCTGTCTGAGGTCCTGAGCACTCTGGAGCAGGTTTTCTTCCATCTGGCCACTCTCTGTACTTTGCTCTCTGTACGATGCTGCCACCACCATGCTTCACTGTTGTGATGGTGCCAGGTTTCATCCAGACGTGAAGCTTGGCATTCAGGCCAAATAGTTCAATCTTGGTTTCATTAGACCATAGAATCTTGTTCCACATGGTCTGAGAGTCTTTACGTGCTTTTTGGAAAACTCCAAGAGGGCTGTCATGTGCCTTTTTGGCTTCCGTCTGGCCACTCTACCATAAAGGCCTGATTGGTGGAGTGCTGCAGAGATGGTTGTCCTTCTGGAAGGTTCTCCCATCTCCACAGAGGAACTCTGGAGCTCTGTCAGAGTGACCATCGGGTTCTTGGTCACCTCCCTGACCAAGGCCCTTCTCCCCCGATTGCTCACTCTAGGAAGAGTCTTAGGTGTTCCAAACTTCTTCCATTTAAGAATGATGGAGGCCTCTGTGTCCTTGGGGACCTTCAATGCTGCAGAAGATATTTGGTACCCTTCCGTAGATCTGTGCCTCGACACAATCCTGTCAACTGTGGGATCTTATATAGACAGGTGTGTGCCTTTCCAAATCATGTCCAATCAATTGAATTTACCACAGGTGGACTCCAATCAAGTTGTAGGAACATCTCAAGGATGATCAATGGAAACAGGATGCACCTGAGCTCAATTTCGAGTCTCAAAGCAAAGGATCTGAATGCTTATGTAAATAAGGTATTTCTGTTGTTTGGGGTATCTATCTCCCAATTTCCACTCTCTGCAGGTTCTCGGGCCTCTGTCTCTTTCCAGATCTGAAGCTTCAGGGGCTTCTACCAAGGTATGACTGTAGGGGGGACACTTCAAGGAGTGTGATAGCCATTTGAATTACACAAACTTAAAGCCCCATGCATTCTTTGTCATTTTCTTTTTTTCCTTGAGCTTCCTTTGGCCTTTCAAATGCTCAGTCTGATCGTGCGGGTGTTAGGAAACACATTTGAAGATATTTACATGCACACCCCTGATTGGCTGGTCTAGAGCCCACCCGCTTACCCAGATATACAGTCATTGGCCTATTATAATAATCAGATCAAATTGTGACGTCATGTTGGCCAAAAGTTCCATCCCACCTGAACAGGCGGTTAAATTTTTTTTTTAACAGCTCTTAAATAGGGCATTATCATCATTTTCACAATGTCATACCGTTAGTTCGACTTCATAGTGTGCAAATATCACAACCATTAAAAACCCCTTTAATGGGTGTGATATTTTTCCTTTGCCTTTCCAGAAATTGGCAAGCTAGGTTATCAGTAATGCCTGACCAGGCTGCGAATGAAGGACTTTGAGCTGCTTCGCTAAGCCTCCTGCAGAACGCTGGTGAAGAGAGGTCCCTGTAGTACTGACTGAGTCAATATTTTATCATCTGCACTTCCTTTTCAGTCACATCTCCACAGAGTCTCTCATGGAGAGGGGGAGGGGGGGTTAATGGGGGAACATGTCTCTCTGCCTTCAGAGGCACCACAGAGTGCATGACTCAGTCTGCTCCCAAATATCTTCTAAAGTATAACACGCTGAATGCTTTATAACAGCCCATCCCTACCCAGTCCTCCCTTTCTTTTTGCTTATCTGACTTGCTATCAGCAGGCTGGCTGTGATGCAGCAGGTGTCTCAACAGAGGCAGTTCCTTCGCAACCACATTCTGTTTGAATATGGTATAAGTTAGACTCAAGGATATCCTGCAACGGGAGGAAGAGGTGAGTAGAGAGAGAGAGTGTTTGTGTGTGTGTGTGTGTGTGTGTGTGTGTGTGTGTGTGTGTGTGTGTGTGTGTGTGTGTGTGTGTGTGTGTGTGTGTGTGTGGCGCGTGTGCACATCTGTCTGTGTGTGTTCTTATCAGTATTTTCTTTGGGTAAAAAGAGATAATCTTTCCTGAAAATAAAGGAGTAATAAGTTAGAAAGGGACTGACTGCATTCCTTCTGACTAACAGCCCCCCCCCCCCCCCAACCACCTCCCACTCCCTCACTTTCTTTCCAGTGCCCACACACTTTCCAATTACTGTAGCCCTTCTATTTCACAGTGTGTCTTCTATCCCCTGTTCTGCTAATCGAGAGCCAATGTGCCCATTCAGCCTACAGGAAGGGTTATTCTCCTCCTCGCCATTACCATGGTTCCAGTTAATTATTTGGTGGCTTTGCTCCAGCTGGCGGAGAACATTTAAAAAATAAAATAAAGGAAATTTCACCACCTACGGTGTTGATTGAAAAGTTTTTCGGCAATAAAGCTTAAGCTACAGGAAATGATTTTCATTCATCACACCTTGCGACAAAGAATTAATTCATGTAATTTAAATCCCTGATAATGCGATAATGTATGTTTGCACTTTTCTTGTGTGTGTGCATGGTTTGTGTGTGCATGGGTGCATGGGTGTGTGCATGGGTGTGTGTGCATGTGGGTGTGCGCATGGGTGTGGGTGTGGTTGTGCATGGGTGTGGGTGTGTGCATGGGTGTGGGTGTGTGTGTGCGTGCGTGGGTGTGTGCGCATGTGGGTGTGCGCATGGGTGTGGGTGTGCATGGGTGTGGTTGTGCATGGGTGTGGGTGTGTGCATGGGTGTGGGTGTGTGCGTGCGTGTGTGGGTGTGTGCGTGCGTGCGTGGTTGTGCATGGGTGTGTGCGTGTGCGTATGTGTGTGCCTGTTTGTGTCTGTGTCTGTATGTGTACTAGCTGTACCTCTACAGAACATGTAGCAAAGAACGTGAGAACCTTGCAGTGTAAGGTCTGTTCCATTCATTGTATTTCAACAACCTCATGGCACCAACACCACAATGCCTCTTCCTTGGTTCCAGCGAGCGTGCTTCCCTCTCTGTCAAGCTGTGTGCTGGCTGTCAGTGCCCAGATGGTGGCGTTGGGTAGTGGGTATGGAGCTGGAGGACAGTGGGCCACAGTCCCAGGCACATTGACACCGGTGCTACTGGAGGCCTGTAGAGAATACAGCAGCTCATGCTGGTGCTATGCCAGAAATGGGGACTGTTATTACGGCAGCACTGATGCTTCTTCTTGAGCCGTAGACTAGTTCTGTGGTAACAGCCTTGTGAGAAGTGCTCAAATTGTTGTTCCGGGCCATGTATATTTAGTGAAATTTGTTGTCTTCTATATATAACCATACTACTACTGTAACCTAGCACTCCATTATTTATGTCTCCCCAGAGTGTGTTCTGGTATCTTTCTGTGTGTTAGTGTGCGCATAACCGGGAACATGGATGATTTATAAAGCAGAATTATGAATGGATTTTGGATGCTGTCAGTTAGTAGCTGTTCTAGGAGCTTCGAAGTGGAGGGGGAGAGAAAGAAAGAGGGGAAAGGGAGGGGGGGCAGAGCTGCTCAGCGACACACAGAGACGCATGTGGAGCAAGAGAGACAGAGTGAAAGAGGGACAGTGGGATTGTGAAAAGGTGCAAACCTGTAAACCTGAGAGTGATGGATCCTCCTTCAGACTTGAGGAGGATCATGAAAATGTGGACCAGCAACAAAAAGGGATTCCACAACAGGTTAACCACCAGGTTATAAATCATCATCCGTCCCTGTGAGAGGAGAAGCTGGGTATCTGACCGCCAACCAGGTGACACCCAGAGAAATCAAGAGAAGGACCGAAGAAGAGAAGGAATGTAAGAGAGAATGATGGATGGATGAACATATGGAGTACGTTTGACAGCCTCAGAGAGAGAGAGAGAGCGACATAAGACCTATCTGGGATTCTGTGGCTGTTACTCACGACTTTATTTGTCTTCAGAGGAAATCCATAGGTGTGACAGAGGACCGCTCGACACGCAACTTGACCCACCTGTCCCCCTCCCCTCCATCGCACGCCCCACATACGTTTCTCTGCCAACCTCCCTCCCTCTCCTCCTCCCCTAACTCCTCTGCTGTCAGTTCAGCAGCTTCTTTGGGGCTCTCTTTTTATTTTTTATATCTCACAATCCTCTCATCCAGTCCCATTGGCTTGATTTCTGTTATAGCTACATTCCCAGCCCTTTTTGTCGCTATGGAAGACGCCTCCTACTTGAATACAGCTCCAACCAGCAGCAGATCTTATTTGGAGAAATAGAAAGATAAAATTGAATAATACATACTTTTGGGGCCGGGAAGACTGTCTGCAGGTCCACAACAAGTACAAAGGATCAGATTATATTATGTTAAAACTTTGATGCATAACTGACACTGAGCAGACAGACCTCTGGGACAGAAGATGGGACTTCAACTCTATGAAGCGAAGGAAAAGCATTGTCCACCGCCTCATGACAAGGACAGTGGGAATCAAGCTCAAACAGCAAGAGTTCTTATCAAATATTGATGACGACAGGCATGTTGGAAAAGCATGCATCAATGTTCCATTACCTGCACAGTGGAAACAAAACAAACAAAAGAGGCTCTTTGACACCTGAGGAAAAGATCAGGTGGGACTCTTCCTTCTGGAGGGCTGAAAACAGTTGAACCATATACAAAGTCAAGGTAAGGATTTATTCTACTTGAGAAGCCAAAGCCACACTTAAAAGCGTCAGAGTTTCAAAGGGACCGCTTCAGTGAAACAGAGACTAACTGCAAACAAATCTGTGCTGCAGCAGGACATTTGAACTGTTTCCCAGCAGCGAGAGACCTGGACCAGGAAGAAAGAAGTGTGCCGGGGGAAAGGGAGGGGGTGGAGAAGGAGCTTGGCAGGACGGTGGAGACATGGCGAGGGTACTGGAATAGCAAAAAAAAAGGAGCATATTGGTTACCCCCCTGGTGCAATGTGTGGTGAGTATGCAAGTCATTAGTTGACAATACTGCACATTACAGTCATAGAGATATGGAGAGGTTGTGTGTGCATTCGTGTGCTGTCTGCCTGTCTGTCTGTGCATGATGAGTGTCATTGTGTCGCGGTGCTCTATGAGAGGAAAAAGAGAGAAACATGTTATCCAATACAGCTTCTCAATGCTTATCGAATAGACAAAAAGCCAAACAGAGAAAGTGTCACTGAACATGTTGTTGAAGGGTACTATCTATGTTGCTCCCACAGGGGTTTGTGTGGAATGTGAGCTGGGTCAGAGGTCAGGCTGTTGTTGACTCTAAAGCAGGGATGGGCAACTCCAGTCTACGGGGGCGGAGGGGTGTCAAACCTTTTCCACATACATAGCAAACACAGCTGATTTCAAACTAATTGCATTCTAAACAGAAGATCATGATTAGTTGATTATTGGAGTCAGGTAATTAGCTGGTAAAAGTGTGACATCAATCAGGCCCCTGAGGTCTGAAAAGCATGAAGCTGTTTTGAAAGCACACGCATCCTTTAGGATAATGTTCATATGCTTACACTTGTGCTGCACCTTTGGACTCCTTTTGACTTCATTTTTTGATGGTTCTGATAAACCACACGCTTACTTTTGACACGTTTGAAGAATATACAATTAAGAATTATGATCATAATGTGACGTAGCAGATTTGTTTGACATATTCGTGTAGAAAATCGGGGGTCTGCAACTTTCCCACTTTGAAAATTCCCATGTAAACATTTGGTGTCAGTACTGCGTTCCCTCATCGATTTGAACATTTTTGCATGGCTGACAAGTGTGAATTGGCCCCCTGGGTGTATGTCCCTATGTCTGAGAGTGTTCTTCAGAAGCACGTCCATCTATCACTATCAACACAGGGGCTTTCATCCCAGACATGTGTGGCTACACAGGGCATTTCCACAGGTCAGATTCATTCACAGAGCAGCCAGGGGATGAGGGATTGATCAATCAGAATGTAGCTGGAAGCCACAGGGAAGCAGAGTGGTCTCTGGTCTGTTTTCTCCTTCAATAGCCTCTACATATCCCCATTGCTTCTTACATTTTATCCTCCAAACACTCTCTGAAATACCACTCAATCACTAACAATCAACTTGTATTTGATTAGATTGGGCCAGTTAAAGCCACCATCTCTCAGTTTCATTGGTTGGAGGAGAGGTGGAGATAGAGGAGCTGCAGATCTAAATAGAAAAACTGCTGCCCCCCCCCCGACAACCACATCCAAATGGTGTTGCCAGTAAATTTTTCATTTCATTTGTAGAGAAAGGGAGTGAAATTGGAAAGGGCACGATTAACCTGCCACCTCTTGAACATCAAGGAGCAGATCCCAAAAAGAGGTCACTGGTGAAGCTAATGGGAATAACACCGGAAAAGGGCGAAGCGAGGAATTGAATCCAGCCCGGATGCTCTGGTCGGAAGGACGGGTAGTCACTAATCCGAGCGGGGAAAAAGCGAAAGATGAACGAAAGAATGGGAAGCGATCTGACAGTCATCCGTTGGCCCTGGGCGCCACTCTTCCCTCCCACGCTGCCTGTCCATCGGAGCTTATAATGAGGCCCGTTGATGTCTGGGCCGTCATAAGGCTCTGGTTCCTCTGCCATCACTCTTTGTGACTCATCTCGCTGTGTGTGCGCGCGTGTGTGTACCGTTTGTGCGTGTCTGTATATGAGTGTGTGTGTGTCCGTGCTGTTTTAGTAAGGGTTCTAATATAGTGTGTTATAGTGTGATCGTTTTTGGGAAATGTCAACACCATATCTTTAAAATGAGACAGCCAGACTCTTGCCACATTATGCAATAACCTCTGCATCAGAGGCAACCGTGTAGTGGTGTGGACTGAGGGAGAGAGAGGGGCAACGGATAGGACGACAGCATGGTGTCTATTTGGACGTGTTATGTTAGTGCTTTCACATCACTCTATAGGCAAGACAGTCCATGATCATTTAGGTATCGATCAACAACCATTGTTCACAATGACAGAGGCCTACAAGGCATTCACAAGGCATCCAGTGTCGCTGTGTGATGAAGAGATGATGCAGATAATCTGTCATCCACGTGGGGTGGAATAACAGTATTATCTAAATTGAGAATCCAATACGTTCAGTAAGGCAATGTATTGAATTGCAGCTCTTTCAATCCATCCATCGTATTTGCATTGTATAAATAGGATTTTGCTTCCTGTTTTCCACCCCACTGGAATTGTCCTAACTCTTTCCCCTAAGCATTGGAGATATACAGTACGTCAGTGGAGGCTGGTGACTTCAAAATGGCGGAGGATGGGAGACGCACGGTATAGGCGGAACACACGGAGACGAACAGTGTGTTTCAAAAATCGTCAAAGACTAATTATTTTAATCTAAAGATTTAAAAAATTCATTATAGTACAATATTATGGGGAATGAGAGGGCTACTTACAGTGTTGGAAAGGGATCAGTGATTAAATGAGGGTATGAGGCATGAGTTAAGGTGTTCAGAGGCTTGACCAGTGCAGGACAGGATTTGGCTGGGAAGACAAAAAAACAATAACACAACACACTACACAGTTAGACAAAAGAGCTAAGAATGAGTTAGTCCAAGCAAGGAGTAAAACCATTGATGTGTAATAATGTGATTGTGTATGTGACTGACTCTACATACAGTCGTGGCCAAAAGTTTTGAGAATGACACAAATATTAATTTCCACAAAGTTTGCTACTTCAGTGTCTTTAGATATTTTTGTCAGATGTTACTATGGAATACTGAAATATAATTACATAAGTGTCAAAGGCTTTTATTGACAATTACATGAAGTTGATGCAAAGAGTCAATATTTGCAAGGTTGACCCTTCTTTTTCAAGACCTCTGCAATCTGCCCTGACATGATGTCAATTAACTTCTGGGCCACATCCTGACTGATGGCAGCCCATTCGTGCATAATCAATGCTTGGAGTTTGTCAGAATTTGTGGGTTTCTCAATGGGATTAAAGGCTGGGGAGTTTCCTGGTCATGGATCCAAAATATCGATGTTTTGTTCCCCGAGCCACTTAGTTATCACTTTTGCCTTATGGCAAGGTGCTCCATCATGCTGGAAAAGGCATTGTTCGTCACCAAACTGTTCCTGGATGGTTGGGAGAAGTTGCTCTCGGAGGATGTGTTGGTACCATTATTTATTCATGGCTGTGTTCTTAGGCAAAATTGTGAGTGATCCCACTCGCTTGGCTGAGAAGCAACCCCACACATGAATGGTCTCAGGATGATTTACTGTTGGCAAGACACAGGACTGATGGTAGCACTCACCTTGTCTTCTCAAGCTTTTTTCCGGATGCCCCAAACAATCGGAAAGGGGATTAATCAGAGAAAATGACTTTACCCCAGACCTCAGCAGTCCAATCACTGTACCTTTTTGCAGAATATCAGTCTGTCCCTGATGTTTTTCCTGGAGAGAAGTGGATTCTTTGCTGCCCTTCTTGACACCAGGCCATCCTACAAAAGTCTTTGCCTTACTGTGCGTGCTGATGCACTCACACCTGCCTGCTGCCATTCCTTAGCAAGCTCTGTACTTGTGGTGTCCAGATCCCACATCTGAATCAACTTTAGGAGACGGTCCTGGCGCTTTCTGGACTTTCTTGGGCGCCCTGAAGCCTTCTTCATAACAATTGAACCGCTCTCCTTGAAATTCTTGATGAGCCGATAAGTGGTTGATTTAGGTGCAATCTTACTAGCAGCAATATCCTTGCCTGTGAAGCCCTTTTTGTGCAAAGCAATGATTACGGCACGTGTTTCCTTGCAGGTAACCATGACTGACAGAGGAAGAACAATGATTCCAAGCACCACCCTCCTTTTGAAGGTTCCAGCCTGTTATTCGAACTTAATCAGCATGACAGATTGATCTCCAGCCTTGTCCTCGTCAACACTCACACCTATTTTAACGAGAGAATCACTTACATGATGTCAGCTGGTCCTTTTGTGGCAGGGCTGAAATGCAGTGGAAATGTATTTTGGGGATTCAGTTCATTTGCATGGCAAGGAGGGACTTTGTAATTCATTGTAATTTATCTGATCACTGGAGTATATGCAAATTGCCATCATACAAACTGAGGCAACAGACTTTGTTAAAATGTATATTTGTGTCATTCTCAAAACCTTTGGCCACGACTGTACAGCAATGAAAGAAAATTGATAGGGGTACTCTGTTCTTGGAGGGGAAACATTCAATGTGCCAGTGGATGAGCAGGCACATGAGATGTGGCTTCAGTTCATGCCAGGAGAAAGTTGACAATGGTAGTGGAGTAGTCATCACCTCTTAAATCAGAGAACAGGAGGGGACTTAGCTGTAAATACAAATAGCAGATACATTCCAATACAACTGTGCCATCGTAGGTTTGGACAACGAATCTCGAAGAACTTAAACTCAGACATCTCAAAATTCCTAAAGTTAAACACAGACTGTGCATCTCGCCCACTTGACACATCAAAGTAGCTCAAGAAACGTTCCTGAATAAAGCCCTGATCATCCACGTACCTGATGATAACTGACCACTGCAAGCAGATTGGTGCCACCATCGGTTCCAGAGCGGTGGGGCAGTTTTTACCCCCGGGACCTGGAGTTGGTCCTTATACGTTAACCTAACTAGGAAAACTCTGGACCCCATAAGGTATGACAGTGCTTAATCAGTTGTAAAATGTTTTCATATGGGCTATGATGGGACCAGTTTTTCCTAATCTGGTCACATGTTTTTTTTTTTTAAATCTTGAAAAAAACTTCTGGCCCTGGGGGGATGAAAACCCTTTCAAACTGCAGCTACCTTACATTTGTTGACATAAATTATATTTAGGTTAGATTAGGAGGGGGATATCCTCTACCCAGACACATAGATAACAACTGATAGACAATGGAACTCACAGGGCTGAGCTTGCTTTATGCATGTTTGCATCATGCAGGCCTATGCAACTGTAGGCCTTCAGCACTATTATGTTGATTCATTATATCCAGTTGATAATTCTGGATGAAAAACATATAGGCAGCCTAGCCACCCCAATTTTGAATATAAACTCAATTTGATTACATTCACATTTTCTAAATACATAACGTTACCAATTAGTTACCCTGACCAGATGGACAGGGCACATAGGCTATATGCAGCTGCTCTTATTAGTAGTCTACAGTTGATCAGACTGAATAATAGTCTAGTTTTCATCCCGTACTGCATGTCAGATTTCTAATGTTTAGGTGTAGCCTAGGCTGCTGCAACATTTATGTCACAAGTTTTTTCTTGTGTCTGGCCGGAGTGATGTTTTATCATCTTTGCTAAAGACCGGAGGATTTTGAAAACATGCGCTGCATCAACCTCTCTTTAATATTTTAATGGATGATGCGATAGAAGCTATCAAATCATTCAGAATTGACAGTCGAAAGTTCAAAAAGTAAAGCTTTGCAACGTGCAATTACCTCTGCAAGCTCCTTGTAGTTGCCCTTGTAGGCAGAACATTTCATCTCGTCGTGTCCTCTTAAAGCAAATTATTGCCCAAAAACGCAGTGGTTTTGACAAGTTGCTTGAGAACATCCCTGTTTCTTCTTACTTTCTCGTTGTAATGAAAGGCTCCCTGTTAACCAGCTTTACTTTTGATACCAGTTGGTATTGAACACCCTCACCTTTTCATCCTTCTTCATGAAACTGATCTCAGGCAGAGGTCGGCCCTCGCTTTTAATTCACACCTTTTTCGTTTGCCCCAATGAATGAAAGGGGTTCTTCAACGAAAAGTCCACAACATTTTCGGCCACATTGGCCAGTCTACCATTCTGGTGGAGAAAACTGCACACTCACGCTGGTAGCTACAGTGCCTTGCAAAAGTATTCATCCCTCTTGGCGTTTTCCCGATTTTGTTGCATTACAACCTGTCATTTAAATTGATTTTTATTTGGATTTCTTGTAATGGACATACAATTTATTTTCTCCAAAATGGAATGAAATGAAAAAAATAACTTGATTTCAAAAGGTATGAAAAAAATAAACTGAAAAGTGGTGCGTGCATTTATATTCTTTCCCCCCCATTTGCATGAAGCCCCTAAATAATATCTGGTGCAACCAATTATCTTCAGAAGTCACATAATTAGTTAAATAAAGTCCACCTGTGTGCAATCTAAGTGTCACATTATCTGTCAAATTTTCTCAGTATATATACACCTGTTCGAAAAGGCCCGAGTCTGCAACACCACTAAGCAAGGGGCACCACCAAGCAAGCGGCACCATGAAGACCCAAGGAGCTGTCCAAACAGGTCAGGGACAAAGTTGTGGAGAAGTACAGATCAGGGTTGGGTTATAAAAAAATATCAGAAACTTTGAACATCCCACGGAGCACCATTAAATCCATTATTAAAAAATGGCAAGAATATGGCACCACAACAAACCTGCCAAGAGAGGGCCACCCACCAAAACTCAAGGACCAGGCAAGGAGGGAATTAATCAGAGAGGCAACAAAGAGACAAAAGATAACCCTGAAGAAGCTGCAAAGCTCCACGGTGGAGATTGGAGTATCTGTCCATAGGACCACTTTGAGATGTACACTCCACAGAGCTGGGCTTTATGGAAGATTGGCCAGAAAAAAAACCATTGCTTAAAGAAACAAATAAGCAAATGTTTGGTGTTCGCCAAAAGGTATGTGGGCAACTCCCCAAAAATATGGAAGAAGGTACGCTGGTCAGATGAGACTAAAATTGAGCTTTTTGGCCATCAAGGAAAACGCTATGTCTGGCGCAAACCCAACATCTTTCATCACCCCGAGAACACCATCCCCACAGTGAAGTATGGTGGTGGCAGAATCATGCTATGGGGATGATCTTCCTTGACAGGGACTGGGAAACTGGTCAAAATTGAAGGAATGATGGCAGGCGCTAAATACAGGGAAATTCATGAGGCAAACCTGTTTCAGTCTTCCAGAGATTTGAGACTGGGATGGAGGTTCACCTTCCAGCAGGACAATGACCCTAAGCATACAGCTAAAGCAACACCGAGTGGTTCAAAGGGAAACATTTAAATGTATTGGAATGGCCTAGTCAAAGCCCAGAACTCAATCCAATTGAGAATGTACACCAGCGGAACCCATCCAACTTGAAGGAGCTGGAGCAGATTTGCCTTGAAGGATGGACAAAATTCCGGTGGTTAGATGTGCCAAGCTTATAGAGACATACCCCAAAATACTTGCAGCTGTAATTGCCACCATTGTCATGGTGTCTCTACAAAGTATTGACTTTGGGGGGGGGGAATAGTTATGCACGTTGAGCACGCTTAAGTTTTCTGTTTCTTGTTTGTTTGTCACAATAAAAAATATTTTGCATTTTCAAAGTGGTGGGCATGTTGTGTAAATCAAACAATACCCCGAAAAATCCATTTTAATTCCAGGTTGTAAAGGCAACAAAATAGGAAAAATGCCAAGGGGGTGAATACTTTCACAAGCTAGCTGTCCTCTGGCTACAGCATTGTGCTACCCCAGACAGTTCTGTTGAAGGTACTGTAGACCTTCATTGCAAAACAGTGTATTTTAACCAATTATTTGGTGACATATTAATATATACAGTTGAAGTCGAAAGTTTACATACCCTTAGGTTGGAGTCATTAAAACTCGTTTTTCAACCACTCCACAAATTTCTTGTTAACAAACTACAGTTTTGGCAAGTCGGTTACGACATCTGCTTTGTTCATGACACAACTCATTTTTCCAACAATTGTTTACAGACAGATTATTTCACTTATAATTCACTGTATCACAATTCCAGTGGGTCAGAAGTTTACATACACTAAGTTGACTGTGCCTTTAAACAGCTTGGAAAAGTCCAGAAAATGATGGCATGGCTTTAGAAGCTTCTGATAGGCTAATTGACATAATTTGAGTCAATTGGAGGTGTACTCGTGGATGTATTTCAAGGCCTACCTTCAAACTCAGTGCCTCTTTGCTTGACATCATGAGAAAATCAAAAGAAATCAGCCAAGACCTCAGAATTTTTTTGTAGACCTCCACAAGTCTGGTTCATCCTTGGGAGCAATTTCCAAACGCCTGGAGGTACCACGTTCATCTGTATGAACAATAGTACACACGTAAAAACACCATGGGTCCATGCAACAATCATACTGCTCAGGAAGGAGACACCTTCTGTCTCCTAGAGATGAACGTACTTTGGTGTGAAAAGTGCAAATCAATCCCAGAACCGCTCAGCGCTCAGCAAGGAAGAGGCCGCTGCTCCAAAACCGCCATAAAAAAGCCAGGCTACGGTTTGCAACTGCACATGGGGACAAAGATCGCACTTTTTGGAGAAATGTCCTCTGGTCTGATGAAACAAAAATAGAATTGTTTGGCCATAATGGCCATCATTATGTTTGTAGGAAAAAGGGGGAGGCTTGCAAACCGAAGAATACCATCCCAACTGTGAAGCACAGGGGTGGCAGCATCATGCTGCAGGAGAGACAGGTGCACTTTACAAAATAGATGGCACCATGAGGTAGGAAAATTATGTCGATATATTGAAGCAACATCTCAAGACATCAGTCAGGAAGTTAAAGCTTGGTCGCAAATGGGTCTTCCAAATGGACAATAACCCCAAGCATACTTCCAAAGTTGTGGCAAAATGGCTTCAGGACAACAAAGTCAAGGTATTGGAGTGGCCGTCACAAAGACCTGACCTCAATCCTATAGAACATTTGTGGGCAGAACTGAAAAAGAGTGTGTGAGCAAAGAGGCCTACAAACCTGGCTCAGTTACACCAGCTCTGTCAGGAGGATTGGGTCAAAATTCACCCAACTTATTGTGGGAAGCTTGTGGAAGGCTACCCTAAACGTTTGAACGAAGTTAAACTATTTAAAGGCAATGCTTCCAAATACTAATTGAGTGTAGGTATACTTCTGAGCCACTGGGAATGTGATGAAAGAAATTAAAGCTGAAATAAATAATTCTCTCTACTGTTATTCTGACATTTCACATTCTTAAAAGAAAGTGGTGATCCTAACTGACCTAAGACAGGGAATACTTACTAGGATTAACTGTCTGGAATTGTGAAAAACTGAGTTTAAATGTTTTAGGCTAAGGAGTATGTAAACTTCCGACTTCAACTGTATATAATATAGTTTTATCTAAAAAGGGTAACTTTTAAAAAAATGTTTCACTATTTAAATTTTTCATGAAATTTCACTGAGGAGTATGGTCCTCCCCTTCCTCCTCTGAGTAGCCTCCACTGCAGTAATTATTGATATGCATTTATTGAAACAATACCTATTCTCATCGGCATTCTTCAGTAAAGGTATCAGCTCTGAGTTAAAATGGAGAGTTTCTATGTTAAGTGCTGTCTTATACTGTAAGTGGTTGGTCAATGTTTCAGGCCAGAAGGATCTCTCTGAAAGCCCCAGAGCCCATGATATGTCGTACTTCTGTAAAATATGCATTATGCAACATGCAAATCTCATGATTTTTTAAAGATGAGAGACAATGTGTGACAGACTGATGAAAGATAGAGCGGGGAGCAAATCTGAGGTTCGGCATGTCTCTGCGGTTTTTATCTCCGTGTTCAAGGCTGTAACCATGCCATTGTAATTTCTTTGGTGCACATATCCAGCACTAATATGCTATCCTTTGACAAATGTTTGTGTTTCGTCCCACAAGAGAAGCGTTTACAGTCAACATACAATGGGCTCTGGGGCTTTCAGACAGATCCTTCTGGCCTGAAACATTGACCAACCACTTACAGTATAGTACCAAGACAATGTTGTTGTCGAAACAACTTGCCTTTTGGCAAAGCAACATTGAATACAGAACTAGCCAGGTATCCAGGCTGTAATGGCAGATATGATGGTAAGAGGCGGTTTCATCCATTTCAAATGAGACACCTTACACAGCTGCCAATTAGTGATACCTTTCTGTTGTTCTTTCGATTGGTGTTTCTCATTACTCACGCTCATGCTTACCAACCATACCTCCATGCCACAACACAACTCTGAGCACGTTGTGCTTCTGGTTTGTTTCTCCCCAATTCTGACAACTGAAGACTTGGCATCGCACAAGTGGCTGAGCTTTGTATGGGTGCTAGAAGGCATAGACCACTTAAATGCAGGACCAAAATAAACCACATCTCCTAAATATACACTACATGACCAAGAGTATGTGGACACATGCTCATCAAACATCTCATTCCAAAATCATGGGCATCATAGTCACGATCGTCGTAAGAAGCGGACCAAAGCGCAGCGTGGTGTGAATGCATCATTTTAATGGATGACGAAAACACAAAGTAAACTGAACAAAACAATACATGAACAACGACCGTGAAGCTATATACGAAATGTGCTGACACAAGCAACTAACATAGACAATCACCCACAACCCACAATGACAAAACAGGCTACCTAAATATGGTTCCCAATCAGAGACAATGACTAACACCTGCCTCTGATTGAGAACCATATCAGGCCAAACACAGAAACAGACAATCTAGACATACAACATAGAATGCCCACTCAGATCACACCCTGACCAAACAAAACATATAAACATGCAAAGCAAACTATGGTCAGGGCGTGACAGTACCCCCCCCCCCCCAAGGTGCGGACTCCGGCCGCAAAACCTGAACCTATAGGGGAGGGTCTGGGTGGGCGTCTGTCCGCGGTGGCGGTTCTGGCGCTGGACGTGGACCCCACTCCCCCATAGTCTTAGTCCGCTTCTGTGGCCTCCTAGGAACGGCGACCCTCGCCGCCAACCTAGGACTGGCAACCCTACTAAAGGGCCCCACTGGACTGAGGGGCAGCTACGGACTGAGGGGCAGCTCCGGACTGAGGGGCAGCTCAGGACTGAGGGGTAGCTCAGGACTGAGGGGTAGCTCAGGACTGAGGGGTAGCTCAGGACTGAGGGGTAGCTCAGGACTGGCTGACGGCTCTGGCAGCCCCTGGCTGGCTGGCTGGCGGCTCTGGCAGCTCCAGGTTGGCTGGCGGCTCTGGCAGCTCCCAGGTGGCTGGCGGCTCTGGCAGCTCCTGGCTGACTGACGGCTCAGGACAGACTGGCGGCTCTGACGGCTCAGGACAGACTGGCGGCTCTAGCAGCTCAGGACAGACGGAAGACTCTAGCAGCTCAGGACAGTCGGGAGACTCTAGCAGCACAGGACAGACGGGAGACTCTAGCAGCTCAGGACAGACGGGAGACTCTAGCAGCTCTGGACAGACGGGAGACTCTAGCAGCTCTGGACAGATGGGAGACTCTAGCAGCTCTGGACAGACGGGAGACTCTGGCAGCGCTGGAGAGAATGAAGGCTCTGGCAGCGCTGGACAGACGGGAGACCCTGTAGGCAGAAGACGGAGAGACAGCCTGGTGCGGGGGGCTGTCACCGGAGGGCTGGTGCGTGGAGGTGGTACTGGATAGACCGGACCGTGCAGGCGCACTGGAGCTCTTGAGCACCGAGCTTACCCAACCTTACCTGGTTGAATGCTCCCCATAGCCCGACCAGTGCGGTGAGGTGGAATAGGCCGCACTGGGCTGTGCTGGCGAACCGGGGACACCATGCGTAAGGCTGGTGCCATGTATGCCGGCCCGAGGAGACGCACTGGAGACCAGATGCGTAGAGCCGGCTTCATGGCACCTGGCTCGATGCCCACTTTAGCCCGGCCAATACGAGGAGCTGGAATGTACCGCACCGGGCTATGCACCCGCACCAGGGGCACCGTGCGCTCCACAGCATAACACGGTGCCTGCCCGGTCTTTCCGGTAAGCACAGGAAGTTGGCGCAGGTCTCCTACCTGGCTTCGCCACACTCCCTGTGTGCCCCCCCAATACATTTTTGGGGCTGCCTCTCGGGCTTCCTACCGCGCCGCCGTGCTGACTACATTCGCCGGTATCCCTCCTCACACTGCTTCAGAGAATCCCAGGCGGGCTCCGGCACTCTCCCTAGGTCGACCGCCCACCTGTCTATCTCCTCCCAAGTAGGGACAGAGTCCAGATCTCGCTCCCATGTCCAGAAATCCTGACATCGCTGCTGCTGCTGCTGCTGCCCGTTACCACGCCGCTTGGTCCTTTTGTGGTGGGTGATTCTCTATGTTAGTTGCTTGTGTCAGCACAGTTCTTATTATAGCTTCACGGTCGTTATTTGTTTACTGTTTTGTATTCAGTGTTCAGTGCTTTCTTTAATTAAAGTATCATCATGAGCACATACCATGCTGCATTTTGGTCCGCTTCTTACGACGATCGTGACAATCATGGGTATTAATATGGAGTTGGTCCTCCCTTTGCTACTGTAACAACCTCCACTCTTCTGGGAAGGCTTTCTACTAGATGTTGGAACATTTCTGTATTAGTGAGGTCAGGCAATGATGTTGGGCGATTAGACCTGGCTCGCAGTCGGCCTTCCAATTCATCCCAAAGGTGTTTGATGGGGTTGAGGTCAGGGCTCTGTACAGGCCAGTCAAATTATTCCACACCGATCTCGACAAACCATTTCTATATGGACCTCGCTTTGTGCACGGGGGCATTGTCATGCTGAAACAGGAAAGTGCCTACCCCAAACTGTTGCCACAAAGTTGGAAGCACAGAATCGTCTATGATGTCATTGCATGCTGCAGCGTTAAGATTTCCCTTCACTGGAACTAAGGGGACTAGCCCAAACCATAAACAACAGCCCCAGAGCATTAGTCCTCCTCCACCAAACTTTACAGCATTCGGGCAGGTAGCATTCCCCTGGTATCCGCCAAAACCAGATTTGTCTGCCAGACTGCCATATGATGAAGCGGGATTCATCACTCCAGAAAATGTATTTCCACTGTTCCAGAGTACAATGCGGCGAGCTTTACACCACTCCAGCCGACACTTGGCATTGTGCATGGTGATCTTAGGCTTGTGTGCGTGCAGCTGCTTCGCCATGGAAACACATTTCATGAAGCTTCAGACAAACAGTTATTGTGCTGACGTTGCTTCCAGGGGCAGTTTGGAACTCGGTAGTGACTGTAGCTACGCGCTTCAGCACTCGGTGGTCAAATTCTGTGAGCTTGTGTTGCCTACCACTTCGTGGCTGAGCTGTTGTTGCTCCTAGACAGTTCCACTTCACAGTAACAGCACAGTTGACTGGGCAGCTCTAGTAGGGCAGAAATTTCAGTACGGGCCATTCTACGGACAATGTTTGTCTATAGAGATTGCACGGCGGGTGTACTCAATTTAATACACACGTCAGCAACGGGTGTGGCTGAATAGCCAAATCCACTCATTTGAAGGGGTGTCCACTTACTTTTGACCATGTAGAGTATCTCTTTCTCTTACTCTGTTTCACTTTCATTATTCCTTCATATTTCCACCTCTGGCTGAATACATAATGTTGTGGCACAAGGAGAGACAGCACAGCCCAGCCCAACCCACAGCCAGGAAAAACCTGAAGCTGCACAAAGCCTTGTAATGGAAGGTTTTACTGTATTTTCTCGATCATGTGTACAGTACCACTTCTTTCCTGCTGTTTGCCAGTAACACCACAATAGTAGTAACAAGCGACATAAGAATGGATCTCTACTCGTTGACAGTAATTAGCATGATTGATTTAACTGGCAATTAGTGTTGAGTAAAACTGGGAACATTCTGTCATCAACCTCCTCTCTGAGCAGCGGTGACCCGGAGTTCTCTGGACCTGCCGTGCAGGTGTGCGTGCTCGCATGATTCCTCAAGGTGAACGGTCCGGTGTCGCCAACACTTCATCAATAACTAGCTCCGATCTCTCTTTAGTGCTTCAAAGGTTTGACTGGAAGCCAGCAGCAGTTGTTTGTGAACTTAAAGATAGCTCCTTATCGAGCTCAGTGTACAGAGGGCAATCCAATAGAACTGCTGCTAAAATGGGAGAGGGAGCAGGGCAAGGTACTTAGTACCATAGATGTACACACAATTACATTTGACTATTTTCTCAAAACCTTTCCCCATTACACTTGAGATGTAAAGTGCTCAGATGTGCAGTCCATTAGTAGACCATGTCCTCTGTGTCTTCAGAATTTTTTTTTTTTTTAATGTTTTAAACGGAGGAGTCTGAGCTTGGAGATTTTGGGGGTTGCCTTTGAAGAGGTTTCAGAACAATGAAACATCAAGAAGCTTCCATTAGACTCTTGCAGAGAAAACGTCTGGACTGAGCTGCTGTTTTGGTCTCATTTGAACGCCGTTTAACGATACTGTAATAGTTTTCAGTTGACTCTAATGGTGACTGCAGATGGAGGTCCACCCAGGCTCTGCTATGCAAGTAGCCTCAGTACTGTTCTCTCTGTTTCTAACTCCGCTATACTCGCGCTCTTTAACGAGCAAATTCAAGTGCATTAATCATCGATGGCGTCTCGCTCGGGTCCCTTATGATATTAATGTTGCAGGGCGACGTCTTGTAACCTCAGCGAGCCGCTGAACCATCACTAATACATGCTTTCTGAACAGGCCTGTATTGTGTGCAGACTGGCTAAGATAGAACATTGCTAAGGACTCGAACTAAGCGGGTTACACGTTCTCTTTTACTGATGATGGTTGTGAATATGCCTCCGATTGGGCTGGCTGCCATGTCAATCACAGTGTCTGGGCCATTGAGGGATTTTCCAATAGAGCATCAATTTCCTATCATCTACCTCAGTCCAATGTGGATCTTAAAGAATAGGTTAGTGTAATCCATTTGCTGTGGTGGGTAAATGAGGAACCTACAATATATGCCTGCAACTTGTATGAGGAGGGATATATCTAAAGAAAGTGTTTTAATACCATCTACACGCAATTATTTTCAATGCTGGTTGATGCTTGTAAAGATAACATACAGTATGTTGGGTTGGTAATGCCTTGGTTATAGGAAAATAGGCATCACGTTGCTATGGGTTTTCTCAGTGACACTGAAGCTGGGCTAGGGAGCCCCACTCATCCCCACCCATCCCATCAGATCCCTGTCCACTGTCAGCATCCAGTGACTCACTGTTACACATGGGGCTTTGGGTATGGAGTGAACAACAGAGCGCCAGTAGGCTATCAGTTGCACGTAAATTCAGTTATGATGAGATCCAATAAAGCTGGATAAGTCAAAGTGGAGTGCAGAACTGAGAACCAATACCTGGATGTAGACAGGAAAAGCATCTTTCAATGTTAATGTTCCAGTGGAGACACTTTAAAACCATTGTAGCCTGTTTGTTTCCGTTGCATCAAGAGGTAGTGTGGTGTCTATTGAGAACACTGCTGAAGACCGCCACATCTCTCCTTCTATTTCTGTTTTACTATCTATGTTCTTTATACCCTTTCCCCCTCTAATTTTTCTTTATTGAGTTTTCTTCTTCATCTCTCTCTCTCTCTCTCTCTCTCTCTCTCTCTCTCTCTCTCTCTCTCTCTCTCTCTCTCTCTCTCTCTCGTCATTTGGCAGGGGAACAGTCCCCTCCCCCTCTGAGAGGCCAGCGCGGAGAGGACTCACCGGGGCCATGTGTGAGTGAGTGACTCTCTGGCTGGGGCCTGGAGCGAGGAGGTGCCACATGTATTTCCCCCTAATTGGGTTGGAAATAATCGCGTTTCACCGCTGAATGGCTAAGTCACATCAGAGCAGAGGGAGGGAGACATCAGTGTCTCCCAGGCCTCACAGGGGCCCCCTATGCTGCCACAACTTCGGTTGGCTCCTATATTGTTTATTCTGTTTGGCCCTGTGTTGTGCAGCGAGACGCCAACAAGTGCAGTACAGGAGAAAGTTTGTTTCTGTCTTGTCACAAATTGACCTGGGCTCACTTCTTGTAAGCTGCATCAGTAAGAGCATTCCACCGACACCTACTACAATCTGTCCTCTCTACTTCAGTCCACTTGAATGGCCCCTCATTGACAAAGTAGCACAGAACTGTCATGCCCATGATGAGGCTGGAATTGGACGATAAAACGTTCAGTTTCACATGAGCATCATCTTGAATGAACACATGGGGCTGTTGCATGGAAAGGGACAGGAGCAGGGACCCTGGGCTGCCCAGCCCAACATCTCACTGTCATGCTGGAACCATAGCAAGGGTTAACCAATATGGGTAATCATAAGAAAAAAGTAAAGCTGGATTTTGTTCTTCATTAACTTTTCATCCCTTGAATCATGTGAAATGCCAGCTTGTCTAAAACGAAACGTAATCAATGACTCTGTCTGTCTGTCTGTCTGTCTGTCTGTCTGTCTGTCTGTCTGTCTGTCTGCCTGTCTGCCTGTCTGCCTGCCTGCCTGCCTGCCTGCCTGCCTGCCTGCCTGCCTGCCTGGACCTCTACATAAAGTACAGCATAAACACATACAATGGTAAATGGTAGTATCCCACTCATCTCTCTCCCCCCCTCTGTAGGCATAGCACCCTGTGGGGGTGGGGCTCACTGATGGTAAACATGGTCCCCCACGGCCGGCATGTCTGCCACGCCCACGCCACAGACCCTGTGGACGACCAAGAGGAGCGCATCCTGGCCGTGCTGGGGATCATCGGAACCGTGCTCAACCTGTTAGTGGTCATCTTCGTCTACATATACACCACCATCTGACAACCACCACCGCAACCTTCCAACCAGTACTGGACCACGGTCCAGGCTAACACACACATCACCAAGGGAGAGGGGAACGCAGCGCAGCGGCAGGAAGAAAATGGAGGTGGACCAAGAAGGAGTAGGACCAAGCCCGTCAAGACCAGCAGTGTCATTGAGCTTTGCCCCCCAAAATCTAAGCAGTGCCTGACCATACCGCCGTCCATTCCATCTTTAGGCTCAGAAGGGTGAGGAAGAGCAGGCGTATTCATGTGCAGACATTTTGATATCAAAAACATAGGAAACTTCCACCGCTTCTTTGATGACGATTCTATTGTTTTGTACAGACCCTCTCACGTGTATTTTTTTTGTAGAGTTCACCCTGTTTGATTATTAATTGGCCACAAATTTTCCTAACTGTACTCTATTGTTGGCCATTTGGTTCTGAATTCACACTTTAGGGTTGGCTAGTGTCAACATTTGTCAACAAGCACAAAGACCCTCCCCATTGTGGAAGGGATGGAGAATTTGATCCTGTTCAAAACGGCATTGTCACCTGGACCACATTCCAACGCTGAAGGATATGACATTCACCCTGACATAGTGAAAAAGAGAGGCCGTTCACTGAGACCCCAATATCACCGCACTGTACGTGGAGCAGGCCTCAATATTCACTTCATCCTCAACATACTCTTTTCTACTAACAAGCTCAAACCTGAGAAGACATGATACCATGAGAATATCCATGGAACTCTTGCTTCATGCACCTGTTTGATACACGCGTTTCATCTTGTGATTATAAATGTTAGCTGCAATAACAAATGAGACGGATAAGAGTCAAAGCTAATTTATATCGTTATTAAACATTTATGATCATTATATTTCCCCACATTCATGTATGACGCTGTAATTAATTCAATTTTATCTTTGGAATGTAATGTGCTTTCACAGAAACTATCCCTCACTCCCATTGTAGCCAACATGCCAATTTCAATTGAAAAGTTGAGTATTGTTTGTCACTGCACCAATTAAAGCAATCTATTGGGTTTCCATTTACAATTGATGTCAGAGTATTTAACCGTCAGGGCATCAGATGAAGCTTTGAGATCCTGCTGTGCTGTGCAGCCTAGCATTACATGGTCACCTCCGCGAGTTTCACTCATACACTAGTATAGCACATTTGTTTTGCCCCAATTGCCAACCTGGCTGCAAAACTACATCTCAAGTCAATCGCCAGTGCTTCCAGAAGAGTTCAGTACTGGAACAGAACACAGACCCACACTCCTCACCTTGAAAAAACACTTGCCTTACTGATGTCATCGAAGAGACACTTTGGTAGCTGAAATGGAAGAGGCTTCCTGATGCTTTTTTAACACAATCACTGTATATTGGTATAAGGACATGATTCCAGTTCACTATGCCGTCCCACTGAGCTTCTACACTGAAGTGAATCGGAGTGAATAGTAATGGGGATGGACAGAATGGACTCTATTGCCAGATAAACTTACTTAAACCACCCAATACCGTGGCATGTTCGGGCTGATTGTTGTCTCGACCAGTGTTTCCCAACTCCGGTCCTTGAGTAGGCTACCCCTAACAGCACACGTCTTTGTTGTAGCCCCGTACAAAAACACCTGATTCGACTTGCCAGGGGCTGGATGATTGCTTGACAAGTAAAATCAGGTGTACTTGTCTGGGGACACAACAAAAATATATACTGTCGGGGGGGTACTCGAGGACCGGACACTGGTCTAGGCTGTAGTGCATGGCGATGTATACTAAGTGATATACGACATCATGCAGCTCTACTGTGTCCTATATCATAACAACACAAAGATACTGACTGTAAGCATGCTTCAAATTCCCAAAACACTGTCTACACACAGCTAACCACTGAATAACAAAGCTTGTCTTTACAGTGCAACGCATCACTAGAAAATGGAGTCGACCATCCTTTCTTTGTGTGTGTGTGTGTGTATGGGTGTGTACGATATAGTCCGGTATATAGTTAGCTAGCTGCAGTGCAGGGCTTTCTGACATTATAGAGCTTTTGCTTTGGACCAGGCGAGAAGTAACCAGGGACCAATGGGAGGGAAGAGCCCGGAGCAGACTCAAGACCATCTGCTGTCCCTGTGGACAGTGGCACCTCCTCAACCCAGAACAGAGCCAGAGCCAGAATGGCTTCCTTCTCCATCTCATTATTCCACTACTTAAACTGAACTGACAGAAGTACTTCAATTCAGGGACTGGTGGGTAAAAATGGAACCTCAGAATGTGAGTTTTTACTGTGTGTCCTCACTGCCCTGTGTGTGCTCAGAATTTCTCAGCACCATTCATTTCACCAGTTTGCATACAGTATTTAGGGTAGAAAAACCACTCCTTTTATTCAAATCAAAATGTGTTTTTGTTTTATTTCACATTGGTGTGATGCTGCACCGGTTATTTTTTCCACCGTGTACGTTTCATTGAATTTTATCTTCTGTCTATGCAGTGGGTTTGATTTTGCTTCCCAGACTTTAACTCGGACAATTCAACTTGATTCATGATGTATGAGTGACCTGCATTTTGGAACTAAAGGGAATATTTGGTGAAGGATTCAGATGTGTCTGAACAAGATGAACATGTTTCACCCCTATTTCTTATTTTAAAGTCATGAAATATTGAAATACGGAAATATTGGATAGTTCCGTACAAAGAATCGAAACTCATCTTTTGCCAGGGTTATAAGTTATGTTAAAGTTTAAAAGGGGAGGGTGGGGCATTATAACAGAGCATTATATTTCCATGCAGTTGTCTAACTCTATATATTTGTGTTTGCAAAATTGTGCTATATTACAATGTTGCTACCAAAAGTGTATATATCCTGAGAATAAAACGAATGCCATGAAATCAGCTATATTTTCATGTAGTGTTTATATTACAGTAGTATTCAAATACAAATGGAAAATGGTACCACTTCCTAACGTTGTATTATGTCTAAAGCAAAGGCCATGTTTCCAACATAATCAACTAGACAAGTACACCATACACATCTATTACAAACACTATAAAGTGTCCAGTTGGTGGCGGCAATACACCTTTTTGTGTGTAGTTCGCCATAAAACCTCACATAAGAAGAAGTGAAATAGGAAGTGGGTTGGTCAGTAGGTGGAAGCCATTCTAAATGCATGCAAAGATGATCTATCATATTGACAAGATGCTGACACAGCCCAGCAGGCAGGTGTCCATGTTCCCCATTATACATTTCAACACAAACTCCATTTGCTCTCACCGAAGATGTTCTATTACGTAATGTCTCCACATTAAATGTGATAGGAAATTGAACCGAATGAAAGGTTAGGCGTGTATTCCCATTGGATTAAAATGTATTTTTTTGTTGTTGTTGTGGACTTGCTTTTCTTTGGGAACGAACTCTAAGATCTGAATTTAATTATTTTTGAAAAGCTTGGATTTAAAGGCCATTTTTGTTTGAACTGAATTTTTGACTTTGTTGTAGGTGTGCGTGACTGACACCTTGGCCTGCTGTAACTACAGTGGGGCAAAAAAGTATTTAGTCAGCCACCAATTGTGCAAGTTCTCCCACTTAAAAATATGAGAGAGGCCTGTAATTTTCATCATAGGTACACTCCAACTATGACAGACAAAATGAGAAACAAAATCCAGAAAATCGCATTGTAGGATTTTTTTATGAATTTATTTGCAAATTATGGTGGAAAATAAGTATTTGGTCAATAACAAAAGTTTATCTCAATACTTTGTTATATACCTTTTGTTGGCAATGACAGAGGTCAAAAGTTTTCTGTAAGTCTTCACAAGGTTTTTACACAATGTTGCTGGTATTTTGACCCATTCCTCCATGCAGATCTCCTCTAGAGCAGTGATGTTTTGGGGCTGTTACTGGGCAACACAGACTTTCAACTCCCTCCAAAGATTTTCTATGGGGTTGAGATCTGGAGACTGGCTAGGCCACTCCAGGACCTTGAAATGCTTCTTACGAAGCCACTCCTTTGTTGCCCGGGTGGTGTGTTTGAGATCATTGTCATGCTGAAAGACCCAGCCACGTTTCATCTTCAATGCCCTTGCTGATGGAAGGAGGTTTTCACTCAAAATCTCACGATACATGGCCCCATTCATTCTTTCCTTTACACGGATCAGTCGTCCTGGTCCCTTTGCAGAGAAACAGCCCCAAAGCATGATGTTTACACCCCCATGCTTCACAGTAGGTATGGTGTTCTTTGGATGCAACTCAGCATTCTTTGTCCTCCAAACACGATGAGTTGAGTTTTTACCAAAAAGTTATATTTTGGTTTCATCTGACCATATGACATTCACTAGGTCCCCCCGTGTGGTTCTGGGATTTTTGCTCACCGTTCTTGTGATCATTTTGACCCCACGGGGTGAGATCTTGTGTGGAGCCCCAAATCGAGGGAGATTATCAGTGGTCTTGTATGTCTTCCATTTCCTAATAATTGCTGCCACAGTTGATTTCTTCAAACCAAGCTGCTTACCTATTGCAGATTCAGTCTTCCCAGCCTGGTGCAGGTTTTGTTTCTTATGTCCTTTGACAGCTCTTTGGTCTTGGCCATAGTGGAGTTTGGAGTGTGACTGTTTGAGGTTGTGGACAGGTGTCTTTTATACTGATAACAAGTTCAAACAGGTGCCATTAATACAGGTAACGAGTGGAGGACAGAGGAGCCTCTTAAAGAAGAAGTTACAGGTCTGTGAGAGACAGAAATCTTGCTTGTTTGTAGGTGACCAAATACTTATTTTCCACCATAGTTTGCAAATAAATTCATTAAAAATCCTGCAATGGGATTTTTGGGATTTTTTTTCTCATTTTGTCTGTCATAGTTGAAGTGTACCTATGATGAAAATTACAGGCCTCTCTCATCTTTTTAAGTGGGAGAACTTGCACAATTGGTGGCTGACTAAATACTTTTTTGCCCCACTGTATATATGTGAGTGAGACGCTAGTAAAATTCCTGAACTAAATGTTTTCATCATTCTAGATTGCAGCCGGAAAAACAAGAACAACGCTGCGAAGAAGAACAGGAAGACACAGTACACATGCATCAAGTGCAATAAATACATTTGCAACACACAGTAAAACTCTGTCCCTCATGCGGTGTGTAGTTTGTGTTCAATGGGGCTCATTTATCATTTCCAATAAAATACTGTATGTAAAATGTGTCAGTTTGTTCAGTTCAAAGCAATAAACATCAATAGTGATGAAAACCTTGTTTCATTTATTTATTTATTATTTATTTATTCATTTATTTTTCAAGATAAAAATGATTTATTCCAACTATGTCTTGATTATAATTGATTTTTGTTTTCAAAAATCACATTTGAGAAAAAAACAAACAGTGCTTTTACTGGTAAATGTGATAAATGGCAAATATTAAGGTAAATGGCAAATATTAAGCATGTATGTATTAAGTATTTCTACGTAAATTGTTTTAAAAACCTAATAATGTTGTGGGTCCATCAGACCAGCGAACATTGGGTGAATAACTAAAACATTAACATTATCGCTACACGGTTCCCACTCCTTGTTTTTATATAGCACACTGATTCTGAAAGGACAGGTGACAGTTATAATGACATTGACAAGATATTAGAGTGACCGGTCTAACAATGGAAATACACGTCCTCAAAGATTGAAGGGAGATGAGATCAGGTGGGAACATTCTAGCCAATAAGAGGGCAGATACGCATGTGAACAACTGGCACACCTCTGTATAAACGTGTTTTCTTTTTAACCGTGAAGTCACATCTTTGGAATGCCCAACGAGGGTGAAAGAGAATGAGGCGATCAAAGTCAGGGCTGTCGAGAGCATTTCATATGCAGCAGCTGTTAAAAGGGTTGAGGGTTCAAGTGGTCCTCCTGAAGAGTCCATGGTGTCGCTTTATAAGCTATGGTGATTAATGGCATTGCCAAGGTGGAGAGGAAGTCCAGAAAGATGGACATAATTGTGGCTGCGGAAGACTGGTTCCGGGATTGGAAGACTTCTTGGCGGAGGCGCTACGTGGAGCACAAGCCGTACCACCCTCTCAGGCTTCGGAGCCTGAGAAGGGAGATATGGAATTGTGAAGGACTGAAGAGGGAGTTTTATTTTTTAGATTTTTTTGTCAGTTTACAGTAAAAAAAAAAAAAAAAAAAATGGAAATGCCCCAAGTCTACTTATATCAGTGCATTCTTATCAACCTTACCATTAGGGAACTTCTATTCACTCAAATACAAAAATTCCTCACTTTGTGGACTTATTTTTCATGAACATTTTTTTTTGAGCGGAGTAAACGCTCTTGCTTCACCTCTATCTTCCTATCTGCTGCATGTCAGAAATGTTTGGTGACTAGGAAATTCTTTATAGTTTTAGAGAGAATCTCACAACCTCAGGAACCGTCCGTGTCCTTGATTCTTCTGTTTGACGCCATTACTGTGCTTATTATGTGATTCATAGACTCTACTAAATGCAAGTGCAACACATGAAACCATGTGGAGTTTCACCAAAGTTGTTAACCCCTGCTCTGCTCCCCTGGCGTGAACAGAGCCATATATAATATTGTATGCACCCAAGGTTCACCCCTGCTATGTTCCCCTGATGTGAATGCAGCAATCTTGTTCGTTAAATTCCCCCTGACGTGAATAAAGCTACCTTGTTGTCTACAGTTACCACCCGCAATGGGTTTCCTTGGGTAACCTGTAATCTCTTGAACTTCCAGGCATTTTTGTTACATTAACACCCACTGTGGGTTTCGTTAGGTAAGATACAACAGTCATGCCTTGAATCGTGTGGAGTTTCCTCCTGCTACAGTTTCAACTTAATAGTTTCCACGTCAGCGACTTGTCTTACATTTCAATTTTCATTTCCCTACATCACATTCTCACCCAGCAGAATCCACCAGTCGGAACACATCAGTACCTATGATTCACACCGAATTTAAAAGGGACCGTTGAAGGGGGCACCTCCTTACAACATAGACACATGCATACAAACACGCACAGCACTGATTATATCATTATCTCTGATGGTAAGGTGAGTTCCAGGACAGAAACGTGGTAGTATGTTTTGCCTTTGACCAGATCAGATGTTACCTACCTGATCAATGTGTCCTCCATTACTCTCGAGTACACTATAATCAGGATGTTCACATCTGATCAAAAGCAAACACACTACCACTTTTCTGCGCTGGAATTCACCTAACCGGCTAGCTAGCTACCTACCTTGCAAATCTGGGTTAGTTAGCTGTCAATATCATTGTGCGAGTTGAAATTAGTTGGCTAGTTAGCTAATGTTAGCTAGCTAGTTTGAGTTGAACAATTATTGAAGGCACCCTGTGCCCCCACCCCTAGAGCTATCATGCTTCCACTCAGGACCTAACCGATTTATCTTGTGTGAACTGTTTTTCCTTTATTTTCCGAGTTCCGCTTGTTGTGCTTCTATTGATTTGTTGTCCCTAACTGTTATCTAGAATTAACTCTTGTGTGTGAGTTAACTCTCTCTCTCTCAAAGCTGGAGTCCACAAAAAAAATGTTTTGCAGAAAAAGTTGGTACCACTGAAAAGTGTTCAGTGAAATAGCTAAGGTTCCATTCCGGGCCTTGAGACGGAGGTCTGTGTGCTTTTAGGCATTTGCCCTGTGTCTTGTGCATTGTTTCTTTCACCATAGAAAATTGCATGTCATTGATTTCAACACAAAGACTCTATCTCCTTTGGTCAGTGCATGACAGAGCTGTTACAGATCTCGGTCTGTCTGTCACATCCATAAATCCCCAAGGAGCCTGTTGAAAATCAGAGAATTTGGGAAAAGTAAATGGGAGAGCCCCTTCTCTCTTCCAATTGTTAGTGGTCCATAGTTGCTATGTGGACCTGTCACAGCTTACTGGCCCTTTGTGCACTTTACCATGAGGCTAAAGCCACCCTGATTGCCTTTCTGAATACACTTGTCAGCTTAGATGTGACTGGCTATGATGGTGAGAGCAAACCCTAGACACAGGGAGGTCAGGTTCTATTCCCATCATGATGGATGTCTCAGATACCTTATGAGAGGAGCAGGTGGGCAGGATTTATCATGTGTTGATTCCCTGTCATTTCACAGAACCCAAAATCTTTGAGAGATTTCATTTGACTAGAGGCAAAAAGTATGTTTAAGATGCTACAGAAACAATACTGCAACATAATGTTGAGATCATTAACCCTTTAGATCTGTAGTTCACCGCATGCCAAGAACGACACACATCGAAAAGCTTATATGACTTGTGCCAGTTTATATAATGAAGAGGGGTAACTGCACTATTATGGAAGAGCTGTGGAGGGTTAACACCTCAGGGGAGGGAATAGTTGTGGAGGTCATGATCTTTGGTCACATGAGGTCACTGTGTATGCAACACTTCAGTGGGCTGCCCAATGGCGTCATCACACCGTTCCTTTCATTCCTTCCTTTATTTTGGCCAGCTCACTGATCTCTCCATCTAAATAAGCATTGAAGATGTAATCAATCCTTAAGAACCGCAATAGTTTTCACTATTATATGATGAATGTCTGGGGATCATCAATTTGAAAACTATTTTCAGTGTGAGAGGATAGATTGTCTGACCCAGAGGATGAATTAATGTGACAGACTGTTTACAATGGCACTGATTAGCATAAAGTTGTCTGGGTGAATTATAGCTCAGGACCAAAACAGATGGGACGGAAGTTTTCATTTTAGTAAGCTGCAGGCATAACAACCCAATCACCCCAACCCGAGCGACGCATGCATGTATGCACATGCTTTCAAGCAGGCACGTGTGCAGACATGGAAGCATTCACCTCACAAAAGTCTATTTTTGGAAGTAGTTTGGGGAAACTTGAAATGTCTTCCTTTGTTCCAACCCTGCCGAGAGACACACACACACAGAGAGAGACACACACACAGCGAGAGAGAGACACACAGGGAGAGAGCGAGACAGAGACACACACACACACACACACAGAGAGAGAGAGAGAGAGACACAGAGAGAGAGACACACACAAATCAAATCAAATCTAATTTTATTAGTCACATGCGCCGAATACAATCGGTGTAGACCTTACAGTGAAATGCTTACTTACGAGCCCTTAACCAACAGTGCAGTTTAAAAAAATATGGATAAGAATAAGAGATAAAAGTAACAAGTAACTAAAGAGCAGCAGTAAAAAATAATAATATATACAGGTGGGTGCCGGTACAGAGTCAATGTGCAGGGGCACCGGGTATTTGAGGTAGTATGTACATGTAGGTAGAGTTAATTAAAGTGACTACGCATAGTGCATAGATGACAACAGAGAGTGGCAGTGGTGTGGAAAGGGCAGGGGAAGGGGGTGGCAATTTCTAGTCTTTGACTATTTTTAGGCCTTCCTCTGACACCGCCTGGTATAGAAGTCCTGGATGGCAGGAAGCTTGGCCCCAGTGATGTACTGGGCCATTCGCACTACCCTCTGTAGTGGCTTGCGGTCGGAGGCCGAGCAGTTGCCATACCAGGCAGTGATGCAACCAGTCAGGATGTTCTCGATGGTGCAGCTGTAGAACCTTTTGAGGATCTGAGGACCGATGCCAAATATTTTCAGTCTCCTGAGGGGGAATAGGTTTTGTCGTGCCCCCTTCACGACTGTCATGGTGTGCTTGGACCACGGGCAGGTCTATGACCTCCTACCAATAGGCTGTCTCGTTGTTGTTGGTGTTCAGGCCTACCACTGATGTGTCATCGGCAAATTTAATGATGGTGTTGGAGTCGTGCCTGGCCATGCAGTCATGAGTGAACAGGGAGTACAGGAGGGGGCTGAGCACACACCCCTGAGGGGCCCCTGTGTTGAGGATCAGCGTGGCGGATGTGTTGTTACCTACCCTTACCACCTGGGGGCAGAGGGAGGAGTTTAGTCTCAGGTTCCTTAGCTTATTGATGAGCTTTGAGGGCACTATGGTGTTGAACGGCGAGCTGTAGTCAATGAATAGCATTCTCACATAGGTGTTCCTGTTGTCCAGGTGGGAAAGGGCAGTGTGGAGTGCAATAGAGACTGCATCATCTGTGGATCTGTTGGGGCGGTTTGGAAATTGGAGTGCGTCTAGGGTTTCTGGTATGATGGTGTTGATGTGAGTCATGACCAGCCTTTCAAAGCACTTCATGGCTACAGACATGAGTGCTACTGGTCGGTCGTCATTTAGGCAGGTTACCTTAGTGTTCTTGGGCACAGGCACTATGGTGGTCTGCTTAAAACATGTTGGTATTACAGACTCGGACAGGGAGAGCTTCATAATGTCAGTGAAGACACTCAGCACATTCTCACAGTACACGTCCTGGTAATCCGTCTGGCCCTGCAGCCTTGTGAATGTTGACCTGTCTAAAAGTCGTACTAACTTTGGCTGCAGAGAGCGTGATCACACAGTCTTCCGGTACAGCTGGTGCTCTCATGCATGTTTCAGTGTTATTTGCCTCGAAGCGAGCATAGAAGTAGTTTAGCGCTTCCGGTAGGCTCGTGCCACTGGGAAGCTCTCGGCTGTGCTTCCCTTTGTAGTCTGTAATGGTTTGCAGGCCCTGCCACATCCGACGAGCGTCAGAGCAACAAACAGAGAGGCAGAGAGAGAGAGAGAGAGAGAGAGGTTGGAGAACAGGATCCGTTCAGGAGTAAAGTGCCTTGTACGTTGAAGCATGTGTGTGTATGAGTATTATTACAGTAATGCATGGTTATACTTTAGTCAATACACATACTTGGGATTTAAATTTGGCCAGTCCTCCCTCTAGTGTTAGTAATGAAGAATGCATTACATGAAATGAGTGAAATTGGCTTTGATAAAGACACACGATGCATGCTTGCCCTCTGCTGGGGAAGGTTTGTGATGAGAACTGTATGGAAAAGTGTGTGCGAAAGAATCTGCTAGACTTCGGGTTGGCTACTAATCATTTTAGCTGACAGGTAAGTCGGTTGGATGGCTTGTCCTCACATTATCAGTGAGGAGGAGGATTGGTCCCTGAGATGTGTTCACCTCATCCCACCAATCGGGCTCATCCTGATTTGAGCATCCTAACATTTAAGTAGTTACATCATAGCGAAGGCAGTAGGCAGCCACAGGAGAACACTGACAAAGAAGCGAACGAGGTCAATGGAAAAATGGATTCTGAGTAGAGAGAGAGTTCTAGTGGTTCTTAGGAAGGTCCTGTTCTGTTATCACCTTCTGTGTCTGATAAGAGCGTTTGTGATGCACTGCAAACTCCCACAGCGGTAGATTACATCCACCCCCACATTAATTAGTTATGTCCTGCAATGAGATATGATGGGCGTTTTGGGGAGGTCAACTGAGGTCACGCATGCCTAATCTTTAAAATACAGTTTTCAAGAATAGAAGTGGTTAAAACAAGTCTTAAACGTTGTTGTCATGGGTTTTTGGCTCTGTGGCCTTGCAAAAATCAATCAGATTAGACTGCATCTAATTGCATGAGAGAGTCATCTTATTACCGGTTGCTGAAGTCTGACCTTTTGAGAGCCAGGGTCTTTGTCAATCGCTGTCCCTTCACGGCCTCAGTACTTTATGCCTATTTGACTCCATCATGCCGTCATGTCACACAGCCACTATCTCTGCAAAAGATGGATGTCAGCGAAATTGCTGCAGTCCCCATCGGCACCCATCCCCCTCACAGACCTACCAACGAAATTACTACTGGCAGGAATAGAGGGAAGCCACAACATGTTTTATTTCCCTGTGTAGATTTGTGAAGAGATATGCAATGGAATTTAGCTTGATATATTGCATTTTAAAGTGAGCAGTGTTACCTCGCTTTGGTAAATGTTACATGAATGGATATGGATGAATCAGTCTCATTCTCAGATTCATTTATTTCCATGCTTATGTTCTGTGACACTGGAGTGAGCGTTATGAACACTGACCCTAATTTCCCACCTGTAATACGTAATACAGTGCAATGAATATGGCATCTGCTCGGCCTCAGAGGGTAGTGCGTATGGCCCCAGTACATCACTGTGGCCAAGCTTCCTGCCATCCAGGACCTCTATACCAGGTGGTGTCAGAAGAAGGCCTAAAAATTGCCAAAGACTCCAGTCACCCTAGTCATAGACTGTTCTCTCTGTTACCACATGGCAAACAGTACGGGAGCGCCGAGTCTAGGTCCAAAAAGCTTCTTAACAGCTTCTACACCCGAGCCATAAGACTGCTGAACAGCTAATCAAATGGCTACTAGGACAATTTGCACTGACCGCCCCTTTTTTACGCTGCTGCTACTCGCTGTGTATTATCTATGCATAGTCACTTTACCCCTACCTACACGTACAGGACCAGTCAAAAGTTTGGACACACCTACTCATTCAAGGATTTTTCTTTATTTTTACTATTTTCTACATTGTATAATAATAGTGAAGACATCAAAACTATGAAATACACATATGGAATCATGTCGTAACCCAAAACGTGTTAAACAAATCAAAATATATTTTATATTCTTCAAAGTAGCCACCTTTTGCCTTGATGACAGCTTGGCATTCTCTCAACCAGCTTCATGAAGAAGGCTTTTTCACCAGTCTTGAAGGAGTTCCCACATATGCTGAGCAGTTGTTGGCTTCTTTTCCTTCACTCTGCGGTTCATCTCATCCCAAACCATCTCAATTGGCTTGAGGTTGGGTGATTGTGAAGGCCAGGTCATCTGTTGCAGCACTCCATCACTCTCCTTGGTCAAATAGCCCTTACACAGCCTGGAGGTGTGTTTTGGGTAATTTTCCTGTTGAAAAACAAATGGTTGTCCCACTAAGCGCAAACCAGATGAGATGGCGTGTCGCTGCAGAATGCTGTGGTAGCCATGCTGGTTAAGTGTGCCTTGAATTATAAATAAATCACTGACAATGTCACCAGCAAAGGTCACCAGCACCCCCACACCATCACACCTCCTCCTACATGCTTCACGGTGGGAACCACACATGCTGAGATCTTCCGTTCACCTACTCTGCGTTTCACAAAGACACGGCGGTTGGAACCAATGATCTCAAATTTGGACTCATCAGACCAAATTACAGATTTCCACCAGTCTAATGTCCATTGCTTGTGTTTCTTGGCCCAAGCAAGTCTCTTCTTCTTTTATTGGTGTCCTTTAGTAGTGGTTTCTTTGCAGCAATTCGACCATGAAGACCTGATTCATGCAGTCTCTTCTGAACAGTTGATGTTGAGAATGAGATGTGTATGTTACTTGAACTCTGTGAAGCATGTATTTGGGCTGCAATCCGAGGTGCAGTTAACTCTAATGAACTTGCAACAGAGGTAAATCTGGGGCTTCCTTTCCTGTGGCGGTCGTCATGAGAGACAGTTTCATCACAGCGCTTGACTTTCAAAGTTCTTGACACCTCTTCATGTCTTAAAGTAATGATGGACTGTCATTTCTCTTTGCTTATTTGAGCTATTCCTTCATCTTCTGTATACCAACCCTACCTTGTCACAACACAACTGATTGGTTCAAACGCATTAAGAAATTCCACAAATACATTTTTAACAAGGCACACCTGTAAATTAAAATGCATTCCAGGTGACTACCTCATGAAGCTGGTTGAAAGAATGCCAAGAGTGTGCAAAGCTGTCATCAAGGCAAAGGGTGGCTATTTGAAGAATCTCAAATAATAAAAAATAAAAGTAGATTTGTTTAACACTTTTTTGGTTACTACATAATTCCATATGTGTTATTTCATAGTTTTGATGTCTTCACTATTATTGTACAATGTAGAAAATAGTAAAAAAATAAAGATAAACCCTTGAATGAGTAGGTGTGTCCAAACATTTGACTGCTAATGTACATATTACCTCAATAACCTCGACTAACCTGTACACCCGCACATTGACACGGTACCGGTACCCCCTGTATATAGACTCGTTATTATTATTTTACTGCTGCTCTTTTATTTTTTACTTTAGTTTATTTAGGAAATGTTTTTCTAAAAACTAAATTGTTGGTTAAGGGTTTGTAAGTAAGTAAGCATTTCACGGTAAGGTTGTACTTGGCTCATGTGACAAATACAATGTGATTTGATTTTGCGTAGCCTTGTTTGACAATTCTCCATTCACAGTAACAGCACATGAAAGCACTGTTTCAGCATATCCTGTAGCCTCTAACTCATCCAAGACAGACTATTAAAAAGACAAAATGGCAGAAGAACAAACTCCTTCCTCGGGTATGAAACAGCACAAAGTGACTTGATTTCCTCCTCTTTGTCCCCTCCATTCTCTCTGCCTTGCAATCCAACCAACAATGCATGTGAGGTTATAGTTTCACACTCCCCCTCAACCATCATAGACCCGGCTTGTCAAACGTTTGACCCTAAACCACCCTGCTTCATCTTCATCAACCACTCAGTCACGTAATAGGGTGTCTATTGTCTGACCACCCTGGTACTTATGGACTGTTCCATTGTATAGGACCTGACCTGGGATCAGTGCTTTGTGCATGTCGGTATGATGTGAATGGTAGTGACAGAGTTTGGTATTGGTATTTATTATGATCCCCATCAGCTGATGCAAAAGCAGCAGCTATTTTTCCTGCTGTCCACATGAAACATGACATAATACATAGTACAGAACATGGTTTGTCAAGGACTGAAGTACATACATTTAAAACGTCACACATAGCCTACATATCAGTACATGCACACAATATCTAAGTCTAATACATAATACAGTGCAAATTACAATACAACATATATATATGGCTGTGTATTCATGTTTTTTTTTATGTTTTTTTTATTTTTTAATCTGGCTTTATTGCTAGCTTGAATTCCCTGTGGCAGAGTTCCATGTAATCATGGCTCTATTTAATACTGTGCGTTTCCCAGCCTCTGTCTGGACCTGGGGACTGTGGAGAGACCTCTGGTTGCATGTCTTGTGTTGTACAAATGCGCACGTGCAGCGCAGATAATGCCGATAATGCCAAACCGTGCAAATATGCAAGATTGAACTTCACTGAGTTCGCTGCATATGGAATCAGCCTTATATCAGCCCTTTTTCATAGCAAGAAACCAAAACAACTTTGCAAGATTGAGTCTGTGATTTTGTTGTAGGTAGAGCCAGAGCGGGGGCACATTTTGTTGATATTCTTTGATATTTAGCAAGTAATTTACCCAGTTACAGATAAGTATAGACCAGCATTGGGGAGTTACTGCTTCCTACAAGAGCACATGTGTAGGCTACATTTCAAGCAGTCTTTGAAAAGCGAGTCAGGTAGTACTCACTGACAGTGTTGCATTTTGAAACAGGCTTGAATATGCAAATAAGCCAATAGGCAGAGGGGTAGTCTACATTGTCTGATTACTGTATGGTACTAATAATGAATTGTATTTTGCAAAGTGGTTTCTTGCAACGTACAATGCTATTTACAGTCACCTATTTGGCCTATGGTATATCATGAATTTATGTCAAGCCCTTCAGGCAGCCTAGTGGTTAAGAGCTTTGGGCCAGTAACAGAAAAGTCACTGGAACGAATCCCCAAGCCGACTAGGTGAAAAATATGTCTGTGCCCTTGATCGAGGCACTTAACCCTCTGGGTAATAGCGTCTGCTAAATTACTAAAAATGTAAAAACGTTTTTAAAAGTTTCATGCAATGTCGACCTGCATTGAATACCCAGCATACTGCAGGCTATGTCCTATAAATCAGTTTGAAGGCGCATACCCATCAGTAACTGGAGGAAGCAGTTTCATACAGTGCGTTCGGAAAGTATGGAGACCCATTAACTTTTTCCACATTTTGTTATGTTACAGCCTTATTCTAAAATTGATTCAGTAGTTTTTTCCCTCATCAACCTACACACAATACCCTATAATGACAATGCAAAAAACATGTTTTTAGACATTTTTGCAAATGTTTTAAAAATTAAAAAGAAATCAGACCCTTTACTAAGTGCTTTGTTGAAGCACCTTTGGTAGCAATTACATCCTTGAGTCTTCTTGGGTATGACTCTACAAGCTTGACACACCTGATTTGGGGAGTTTGTCCCATTCTTCTCTGTATATCCTCTCAAGCCCTGTCAGGTTGGATGGGGAGTGTCACTGCACAGCAGTCTGAGGTCCTGAGTGCTCTGGAGCAGGTTTTCATCAAGGATCTCTATGTACTTTGCTCCGTTTCCCTCGATCCTGATTAGTCTCCCAGTCCCTGCTGCTTAAAAACATGCCCACATCATGAAGCGGCCACTACCATGCTTCACCATAGGGATGGTTCCAGGTTTCCTCCAAGCGTCACGCTTGGCATTCAAAACAAAGAGTTCAATCTTGGTTTTGTCAGACCAAAGAATTTTGTTTCTCATGATATGATTGTCCTTTAGGTGCCTTTTGGCAAACTCCAAGCAGGCTGTCATGTGCCTTTTACTGAGGAGTGGCTTCCGTCTGGCCACTCTATCATTACGGCCTGATTGGTGGAGTGCTGCAGAGATGGTTGTCCTTCTGCAAGGATCTCCCATCTCCACAGAGGAACTCTGGAGCTCTATCAGAGTGACCATCAGGTTCTTGGTCACCTCCCTGACCAAGGCCCTTCTCCCCCGATTGCACGGTTTGGCCAGGCGGCCAGCTCTAGGAAGAGTCTTGGTGTTTCCAAACTTCTTCCATTTAGGAATGATGGAGGCCACTGTGATATACACACTCACACTACAGGCGTCTGTAGTGTGGCGTCTGTTTCTCAAACTCCAGCTCACTTGCTAATCAGGAAAAACAAAATGGCGGACGGAAGACAGGGTGGTGCGGCAGGTGCCGCTTCTCATTCGAATGCTGTAATTTTATCTAAACCATCAGGTGTACGCCGATCCCAGCTAAGTAACTCATGCAAAGAGTTAAAGCGCAATTATGTGTTTTATCTCCAGTACTCTGCCATGATTGTCAGTTATGTAGCTGCTCTACTGATAATCTCAGTGCTTCCTTGCTGGGATGACACAATCAGTCTACTACCGGAGAATATCAACACCAAACACATTGGTTCACCATTCCACGGGAGCGGACAGTACACAGCATACCATAATGTTCTGAATAATGGCCAAGTCTACCTCGCTCCTTATTCTACTGAACCGCTTAGGCGTAACAAACACAAGTCCAACATTTATCGGAAACTGTTAAACTACCTGTTCACTACCCTCCTGCTCTCCGGGGATGTACAACTCAATCCTGGGCCCAATATCACCGAGCCAGTGATACGCACCGGAGTGGAGAGCGGTGGATGGCCTCGTCCACTGGTCGTCGCCGCTGTGGAGGTGGGTGAGTGCTATGGTCCTATGGTTTCTCTCGACTCACCCGGCTCCAGGATAGATTTTGACTCTTCAAACATACCAGAGTCGCTATATGCGATCCCTGACTCTGTTTCTGGTACGCAAGCTATTTTAATTAGTTCCCCGCATCCAGTGCAGGCGGGAGGGATTGTTAATTGCGCTACCGAACTGCCCCTAATCAAAACGAAACAAAACGGCCTAAACCCAGCCATCAGAAAACACAGAAAATGTAACTTTTTTCAATGTATCAATCACTCTCGAGTCATCTGGGACCCACGAGCTAAGCCCAAGGGACTACTAGGGGGGCACTTGAACATTCGTAGTGTCATTCCAAAAAGTGATCAAATTCAACATCTACTCACAGACTCCAACCTTGACTTTCTCTGCCTCTCAGAGACATGGCTCCATAAACACTCTCCATATGCTGCTTTGATTGTGCCTGGCTACAATGTTTTCAGGAGAGACAGGATTGAAGGAAGAGGAGGGGGTGTGATGATTTACATTAAAGAACATATCCGATGTAAACAAATTGAGTGGTCATGTGATAATGAACTAGAATGTATCGGCCTGAACGTTACACTGTCTCCCCAAATGTCTTTTACCCTCATTGGAATGTATAGGCCACCTTCCACCAAAAGTGTGTTTTTTGATCAGTTTAATACCATGCTTAGGGAATGTGATTTTGGGAAAGAGGTCATCTTAATGGGAGATTTTAACATTAATTATGAAGACAAGTGTTGTAGGAAAACCCTCAAACGGATCACTAATACCTTTGACCTTACACAGCTAGTTAAAGGGCCAACCAGGGTGACTTGTTGCTCTAAAACACAGATTGATTTGGTGTTCAGTAATAAACCAGAGAGAGTGACTAAATCATTCAATATGGTTACTGGGCTGTCTGATCATAATCTGACACTTATAGCCAGAAAGCTGTCTGAGAGCAGGTTTAACCTCTCTACTGTTAGAAAGCCGGATCAACTCAGAATACCTAAGAGTGAATTAAACTATTTTGAAAAAGCAATTAAGAGAATAAACTGGAATGATCTCTTGTCCTATACAGACGTGGAAGCTGATAGTCAGGTTTTTCTATCCACAATCCAGACTACAATAAATGGCTTCCTAAAGAAAATCAAATCCAAACCTGGCCAAAAGAGCACTCTTCCTTGGCTAAATGGAGAAATCTTGAAATTGATGAAAGAACGAGATTATGCTCTAAAAATAGCCCTAAAATCTAAATTAGAGCATGACAGACGTAGGTTTACCATGTTGAGAAATAAGGTGATGAAAGAAATTAGACAGGCCAAGGCAAATTTTTTATGAACATAATTGGTGAAGCAAAGGGAAATTCTAAATTGATATGGGAGAATCTAAAAAAGTTAACAGGGAAAGACCATAGTAACACTGCAAAAAGACTAGAAATCATGGTGAATAACAATCTAACACAGGATGCAGTCGAAATAGCAATAGCCTTCAATTCCTACTTTATTGACTCTGTCAGGGCACTGACACAGAACCCCGCCACTTGTTTCTTGGGCTCAGTGCTAGTGAATGACACTCAACCTGTCTTCATCATAAGGGAGGTTTCTGAGTCAAAGGTGAACAAGGTGATTAGCTCACTAAAGAACTCTAAAGCCAAAGATGTGTTTGAGATGGACTCTACCTTTCTTAAAAACTACAAAGAGTCACTCATTGGCCCCATTACTAAGGTCACCAACACATCTATTGGTCTCGGTGTGTTTCCAAGGGTATGGAACTCGGCCATAATAACGGCCATCTTTAAATCAGGTGACCCTGCTGACGTGAGTAACTACAGGCCCATTAGTATACTACCTGTGGTGTCAAAGGTTGTTGAAAAGTGTGTAGCAGAACAACTGATTGCCCACCTCAACAACAGCCCCTTCACATTACACTCCATGCAGTTTGGCTTCAGAGCGAAACACTCCACAGAAACGGCCAACTGCTTTCTTCTGGAAAATGTGAAGTCCAAGATGGACAAAGGGGGTGCTGTTGGGGCTGTGTTTCTGGACCTAAGGAAGGCTTTTGATACTGTTAACCATGAGATTCTCATCACAAAATTGTCCAAGTTCAACTTTTCCCCTGATGCCTTGAGATGGATGAAATCATACCTTGAAGGCAGAACTCTGTGTCAGAGTGAGCAATGAGCTGTCGCCCACTCGTAGCTATGATGTGGGCGTGCCCCAAGGGTCAATACTGGGGCCCCTCCTGTTCAGCCTGTACATTAATGATCTGCCTTCTGTCTGTACTGGGTCTGAAGTTCAAATGTATGCAGATGATACAGTGATATATGTGCATGCAAAGAGCAAACAACAAGCTGCACAAGAACTCACTACTGTAATGGTCCAGGATACAAAGTGGCTCAGTGACTCGTGTTTGCATCTCAATGTGAAAAAAACTGTTTGCATGTTCTTCACAAAGAGGGCAACAGATGCTACTGAGCCAGATGTCTATGTGTCAGGGGAGAAGCTCCAGGTGGTATCCGATTTTAAGTACCTTGGCATCATACTTGATTCCAACCTCTCTTTTAAAAAGCATGTGAAAAAGGTAATTCATATAACCAAATTCAACCTAGCTAATTTCCGATTTATACGAAATTGTTTGACTACAGAGGTAGCAAAACTGTACTTCAAATCTATGATACTCCCCCACTTAACATACTGCTTGACTAGTTGGGCCCAAGCTTGCTGTACAACATTAAAACCTATTCAGTCTGTCTACAAACAGGCTCTCAAAGTGCTTGATAGGAAGCCCAATAGCCATCATCATTGTCACATTCTTAGAAAGCATGAGCTCTTGAGTTGGGAAAATCTTGCGCAATACACCGACGCATGTCTTGTATTCAAGATCCTTAATGGCCTGGCTCCCCCTCCACTCAATATTTTTGTTAAACAGAAAACCCAGACATATGGCAGCAGATCCACAAGGTCTGCCATGAGAGGTGACCCCTAAGGAAAAGCACCTTTAGTAAATCTGCATTCTCTGTGAGAGCTTCCCATGTCTGGAATACACTGCCATCAGACACACATAACTGCACCACATATCACACTTTCACAAAATGCTTGAAGACATGGCTAAAGGTCAATCAGATTTGTGAACATGGTCCCTAGCTGTGTGTTGCCGCTTTCCATGTCTGTTGTCTGTAGCTTGTGAGGTGTGGAAACACTTTGTTGCTTTTATGAATTTTGTCTTGCTGCTTTTTGTTTTATGTTGCTCTGTCTTGCTTGTCCTATGTTGCTCTGTCTGTATGCTATGTCTTGCTTGTCCTATGTTGCTATGTCTTGCTTGTTCTATGCTGCTATTGTCTATATTGTAATTGTTTTTAATAACCTGCCCAGGGACTGCGGTTGAAAATTAGCCGGCTGGCTAAAACCGGCACTTTTACTGAAACGTTGATTAATGTGCACTGTCCCTGTAAAAATAAAAAAATAAACTAAACTAAACTAAACTGTGTTCTTGAGGACCTTCAATGCTGCAGCGATATTTTGGTACCCTTCCCCAGATCTGAGCCTCGACACAATCCTGTCTCGGAGCTCTACAGACAATTCCTTTGATCCCATGGCTTGGTTTTTGCTCTGACATGCACTGTCAACTGTGGGACCTCATATAGACAGGTGTGTGCCTTTCCAATCATGTCCAATCAATTGAATTTACCACAAGTGGACTCCAATCAGGATGCACCTGAGCTCAATTTCGAGTCTCATAGCAAGGGTCTGAATTATTATGTAAATAAGGTATTTCTGTGTTGTTATTTTTATAAATTTGCAAACATTTCTAAAAACCAGTTTTCACTTTTCCATTATGGGGTGTTGTGTGTAGATAGATGAATATGTTTATCTTTTTATTCATTTCAGAATAAGGCTGTAACTTAACAAAATGTGGAAAAAGTCAAGGGGTCTGAATAGTTTCAGAAGGGCAGCGTCCGGATGTTCCTCATTACACACATCGACATTGCAAATCCTTTTGTATGATCATTTATAAACAATTTTAGGTCCAGTCTTTGGAACTTTGGCTATTGTATGATCACTACATCCGATGGGTGTGGATATCTGCTTTCGAGCAGATTTCTGCAACACAACATAAGTAAAGATGTGTTGATTTGGTTCCTGTTCAGTTTGTAAATACCCTGGTAGGTTGACTGAAAACTTGAACCAGATTGCAGGCACTGGTTACAACTTGGAGCTTATTTTTGAGTGGACAGCTCGATGACAACGAGTCAATATTTCACTCGACACACAACATTTCACACATGTAGTCCAAATACAGCAACTGCTAGGCCACTCTGCTACTGCATGGTAAGCGGTACCGGAGCGCCAGGTCTAGCTCCTGAACATCTAATCAAATGGCTACCCAGACTATTTGCCCCCCCCCCTCTCTTTTACACTGCTGCTACTCTCTGTTATTATCTATGCATAGTCACTTTAATAACTCTACCTACATGTACATATTACCCCAATTACCTCGACTAACCGGTGCCCCCGCACATTGACTCTGTACCGGTACCCCCTGTATATAGCCTATATAACCATTGTTATTTTACTGCTTCTCTCTAATTATTTGTTACTTTTATTTATTTATTTTTGTTGGTATTTTTCTTAAAACTGCATTGTTGGTTAAGGGCTTGTAGTAAGTAAGCATTTCACCTGTTGTATTCGGCGCATGTGACACATAACAGTTGATTTGATTTGGATTTGAATACTGACTTTTAGCACTTGGCGGTCTACAACGTCTTCCTACGAGAGTAGGCTTTAGGCGAGGCAGCTATACCTGTGCAGCAGCTCATCTGTGAGAGATGTTGCGTGCAGCTCACCATTAGCAGAGTGCCTTTTTATGTGTGTGATTTTCAGTATTTGTGTATTTCTCACGTGTGTGTGTGTTTGTGTGTGTGTGTGTGTGTGTGTGTGTGTGTGTGGCCTCTTGTACGCTACTGAGGAATCGCTGCACCTTGGGCATGTGCGTCCCTCTCTCCAGTATGTTGTTATGGATAAATAAATCATATCCCAGGGCAAAGAGAGGGATATCCGCCCATCTAGGAGCTTCCTGGTGGGCATGTAGAAATCACATAGTGATTCCTCGACTGATGATGAGGAACTAAGAATGAATCAGTTTTAATGTGTGGACGGAGGGCGTTGTGTGTTTGGGGCGGGCGGGGGGGTTAGGTTGTCCACGTAAGGTCTGATTTTCTGTGTACGGGTGCACACTGAGCAAGCACACAGATTGCATGTTTAAGGATAGCATTCAACCAGCCTTGCAGGCAATGAGTCATGCCATTTGTCGATGTCCAACCAGAGTTCCATTTTAACATGTTAACCTGGCCAAGTATGTTCAGGTCATGTCCATCCTTACCCACATTGCTGACATATTTGTGAGGTCAGGTTACTTGAGGGTGCATGAGCACCATTTGGAATGAACAAGTCAGTCTAAGGACACTTTTAATTGGATGTGCAGGAGAGGCTGGAAACAAATTCACAAGACTGTCATGGGTCTAGACACCCAGCGGTCAATGACTCAGGTCAGAAGTACCAGTTTGGTCTCTCTGCTCCTGTCCTGCATTAACTTACAGTACACCCTTTACTTCCGACAGTCTCTATGGGTCCGCTAGGTGCATTCATAAGGGGCTACCTGCTGAGCACTTGGACTCAACCCTCCCCCGTGTTTACTTGTGTTCCTTGGTGGGGGAGTGGCACCGAAAACGGCACAACTAGTGGTAGGGAGGGATTCATAAGGCCTAGGGAATGGGACATCACTACATCACTCACGCACATCAAACTGCCAACGGATGCCACGCAATTCATTAACGACGAGCCTTGTGTTTTTCACAATGCCTGTACTGGTGGCAGTAATAGCTTTCCTTATATTTCTCATGTAACAAAAACCTGCTTATCATATGAGCAACAACTGAGAACAGCAGAACAACATGTTCCCGTAATGTAGGCTACCCAACTCTTTCTAGAGCACCCGGTTAAATTGTGCATAAGAACATTTTTTAACTTTCTAAATGGTTAAACTAGTGAAATATGTGATTATTGTAAAAGTTTGCGAGTTTGCTTTATTTACTATCATACTAAATTCAAATATGTAATCATTTTTTTCCATATTTAATTTGTATATAGGCTACTTTCCTTGATGTGGAGACTGTTTCTACATTACACAAGCTCACGTTTTGAACACATCAAATTGAGGGGAATTACACAGCCTTTTAAACCTCAGATTGGTGATGTTTGTATAAAAGTTTACGTTCATCACTGACATAAGACGGATCGTTTAAAACGGATCAATATCTTTGGTTTTGTACCGTTGGTTTTGTCACGAGCTGGGTTAGAACTTAGAACACAGAGTTAACTTTCGAACTCAAATCTGGCACGGATAATTCCCTTCTATAAAAGTTGCTGGCCACACACCAACACATGGATTTGACAGTCAAACTATTACTTAAATAGCATCTAACCATTGTCACTGTTGATATCCTATGGCGGGTTGTGATTCGTTGAAGAAATCAACATCCACCATTCCAAAATTCTCATCTAACCAACCATGTATAAGTTATTCCAAGTTTCTGTGATGAAGACACACAATGCGTGCTTGCCCTCTGCTGGTCAGAAAACCTGAATTGAAGGTATGTTATAAGAACTGCACGGGAAAATGTATGTGTACGTACGTGCGTGTGTGTTTGTGTGTGTGAAAGAGAGAATCTGGTAGACTTTGCGTAGGCAACTAATCATTTTAGCTGGTAAAGTCAGTTGGACGGCTCTTCCTCGCATTGCTTATCAGTGAAGTGGTGGATGGTCCATGAGATGTGTTGACCTCATCCCACCATTTGGGCTCATCCTGATGGATTCTGAAGTATGCTAAAAGTGAGAGAGGGAGTTCTATTGATTCTTAGAAAGGTCCTATTCTGTTTTCACCTGTTTCTGGTAGCAGCGTTTGTGATGCGCTGCAAACCTCCTACAGCTGTAGATTACGTCAACCCCTGCATCCATTAGTTATGTAATGCAACGAGATGATGGGGCGTTTTGGGCAGGTCAAATGAGGTCACTTGTAAATGCATGCCTCATCTTTATTTATGTAGGAGGTCATTCTCACCGAGAGAGAGAATACGGTTTTCAAAACCCCTCGACCACTAGCAGTGGTTAAAACAAGTATTTTGGCTCTCTGTGGCATTGCACAAATCAGAAGTCCTGAATGCATCTCATTGCATGAGAGTCATCTTATTACTGTTTGGTGAAGTTTAACCTTTTGAGTGCCAGGGTCTTTGTCAATTCCTGTCCCTTCACGGCCTTAGTACTTGTCACAAAGCCACTATCTCTACCGGCACCCAGCCAGGGCTCAGTGGGCACAGATCAGGGTGATGGAGGGTGCTGGATCTCCATTGGGAACAACAATGTACGAGTACAGGGTGGGGCGGCCCCAGCAGTAACAGACGGAGCCAAGCAGCCGCTCAGGGGACTGGAGCTACATAATGATGCTCTGCTCCACTGAGACCCCCAGGCTCATGGCAGCCCGGCCTTCCCTCCGTCCGTCCGGGGTGGTCTGTACAGTAGCCCGACTGCCACGACCGGGGGCACAGGGCTGACCCTGGATGCTACTAGAGCTTACCATCTTCTGTTTTCGCTTTCTGCTGCCCCATCCCCATCCTTTCCACCTCTCCCCCCCTCGCTGGGAACAAAGTACATTAACTATACAGGAAGACTAGAACTCTGGCTCACAGACCAACCAACTAAATGACTACTGGCAGGAATAGAGGGAAGCCACAACATGTTTTATTTCCCTGTGTAGATTTGTGAAGAGATATGCAATGGAATTTAGCTTGATATATTGCATTTTAAAGTGAGCAGTGTTACCTCGCTTTGGTAAATGTTACATGAATGGATATGGATGAATCAGTCTCATTCTCAGATTCATTTATTTCCATGCTTATGTTCTGTGACACTGGAGTGAGCGTTATGAACACTGACCCTAATTTCCCACCTGCATAGCCTCGTTTGACAATTCTCCATTCACAGTAACAGCACATGAAAGCATATACTGTAGCCTCTAACTCATCCAAGACAGACTATTAAAAAGACAAAATGGCAGAAGAACAAACTCCTTCCTCGGGTATGAAACAGCACAATGTGACTTGATTTCCTCCTCTTTGTCCCCTCCATTCTCTCTGCCTTGCAATCTAACCAACAATGCATGTGAGGTTATAGTTTCACACTCCCCCTCAACCATAATAGACCCTGCTTGTCAAACGTTTGACCCTAAACCACCCTGCTTCATCTTCATCAACCACTCAGTCACGTAATAGGGTGTCTATTGTCTGACCACCCTGGTACCTTTGGACTGTTTCATTGTATAGGACCTGACCTGGGATCAGTGCTTTGTGCATGTTTGTATGACGTGAATGTTAGTGACAGAGTTTGGAGCTGTACCGTAGCCAGTGTAGACAGAGGAGAGAGGGGAGGGAGAATCAGCTCATCTGTGAAAGATATTGCGTGCAGCTCAGCATTAGAGGCTCTTTTTATCTGTTTGTGTGGGTATACTGTATGAGTGCGTGACTCTGTTTGTGTATGTCTCACTGTTTGTGTGTGTGTGTGTGTGTGTGTGGCCTTTTGCACTACAGTGAAATCACTGCACCTTGGGCAAATGTGTCCCTCTCTCCAGTATGTTGTTTGGGATAAATAAAGCATTTCCCAGGGCAGAGAGAGGGATATCCCCCCCATCTTGGAGACTCCTGGTGTAGAGCATAACGTGATAGTTCCTCATCATCAGGAAGGCTAAATGAGTCTGAGTATGAACCAGTTTTAACGTGCAGATGGGTAGCATTCTACATTTTGGTGTGTTTGTTTGTGAGTGTGTGTGTGTGTGTGTGTGTGTGTGTGTGTGTGTGTGTGTGTGTGTGTGTGTGTGTGTGTGTGTGTTTGCAATAGGTTGTCCATGGAATGTCTGATTTCCTGTGTACTGGTGCCCACTGAGCGAGCACACAGATCCGTAGCATGGATGTCTAAGGAAAGCATTCAGCCAGCCTTGCTTAATGATTCATGCCATTTTGGATGGTTCGATGTCCAACCAGAGATGCATTTTAACATGTTAGCCTGGCCAAGTGTCTTCTGGAGCTGTCATGTCTATCCTTACTCACATTGCTGACATATTTGGGAGGTCAGCTTACTTGAGGGTGCATGAGCACGGTGGGAAATGAGTAAGTCTGAAGACACACTAAATTGGATGCACTATCAGGTATGAAGGTAAGATCCAGATACAGACACGTCAAATTAACAAAGGTTTAATAATCCAACAGGGGCAGGCAATAGACAGGTCAAGGGAGACAGGGGTCAGTAAACCAGAGGTTGGTTAATGGTACTGGACAGAAGGCAGGGAGGCTCAGGGTCAGGGTAGGCAGAGGTCAATAATCCAGAGGTGGGGCAAAGGTACAGGTCGGCAGGCAGGCAGGCTCAGGGGCAGGCAGAGTGTTCTGGCAGGCAGGATCAGAATAGGCATGGGTCAAAACCAGAAGGGTGAGAAATAGAGAGACTGGGAAAAGCAGGAGCTGAGAACAAAAACGCTGGTTGACTTGACAAACAAGACGAACTGGCAACAGACAAACAGAGAACACAGGTTTAAATACACAGGGGATATTGGGGAAGATAGGCGAAACAGGGAGGGGGCTAGAGACAATCAGAAAGACAGGTGAAATAGATTAGGGTGTGACATGCACAAGAGGTTAAAAAAAATTCACTAGACTGTCATGGGTCTAGACACCCAGTGGTCATTGACTCAGGTCAGAAGTACCAGTTTGGTCTCTCTGCTCCTGCCCTGCATGAACTTATAGTATACCCATTCATTTTCTACAGTCTCTATGGTGCACTAGGTGCATTTCTAAAGAATAAAAGCATAAATAAGGGACTACCTGCTGAGCACTTTAAAGGTAGTGTCACGGATGACTAGGAGGGGAAGGTAGGAATCAGGCGCAGAGAGCAGAGGGTTCACGGAGAAATGCACTTTAATCCGGCACAGAATGGTCATGCCCAAAACACAGGTCGGAAAACACAGACCAACCCAAAACACGGGGTAACAGCGGTCCGGAGCACAAAAACACCTCCGAAACAAGACGTGAACAAAATACAATCCCGCACAAACAAGGGCGGGCTTCACAAGCTTAAATAGGTAAGCAAATCAAGAAAACACAAATAGGAACAGGTGCAACTCATAAGACTAAACTAACAGAAAAGGGAAAAGGGATCGGTGGCGGCTAGTAGGCCGGTGACGACGAGCGCCAAGCGCCGCCCGAACAGGCAGGGGAGCCAAGTTCGGCGGGAGTCGTGACAGGTAGTAACATCCCTGCAGTCAAACCTCTGGTCAATTGGACTAAGATGACAAGGTAACTTGTTTTAGACAACAGAAAGAAAAGAAAAGTCAGTGGAAAGCGCCCACTGTGCAGTGTTTTTAAATTATTACTGTGCAGTCAAAATTCAGTATTTCCAGTGTTTTGTATCATATTGCTGATGAAACTAACACTGTAAAAGTGTGGAAAAATATGATCACTTATTTTCTGGTTGAAAATACAATATACACAGGGCCTTCTAATCAGCAGGTTTTGCATGGATGAGGTTTTGGCTTACCCGGTGACATCACCAGGCAGTATAAGTTCATAGACCAATAACAAAGGAGGAGGGTATATAGTATGCTCACCTTTTTTTAGTAGCAATACGTTGTTATTGATTATTGCATTGTTGGGTTTGGAGTTTGCAACAAAGGCTTTTCACTGTACTTGTGCATGTGACATTAAAACTTGAAACAAAGGGGCCCGGGTGGCGCAGTGGTCTAAGGCAGTGCTAGCTGTGCCACTAGAGACTCTGGGTTTGAGCCCATTCTCCATCGCAGCAGGCCGTGACCCGGGAGGGTGGCCTAGCGTCATCCGGGTTAGGGAGGGTTTGGCTGGCAGGGATATCCTTGTCTCATCGCGCACTAGCAACTCATGTGGCGGGCCGGGCACAGTGCATGCTGACCAGGTCGCTAGGTGAACGGTGTTTCCTCCGACACATTGGTGCGGCTGGCTTCTGGGTTGGATGTGCGCTGTGTTAAGAAGCAGTGCGGCTTGGTTGGGTTGTGTTTTGGAGGACGCATGGCTCTTGACCTTCGCCTCTCCCGAGTCCATGCGGGAGTTGTAGCGATGAGACAAGACAGTAACTACCAGCAATTGGGTACCACGAAAATTGGGGAGAAAAAGGGGGATGATACCTAGAAGTGATTTGAAATTGAAATAAAAATGGCTGCGTTGAGCCTTTAAGCATAGTGAATTTGTCTTAAAAAAAAAAATCCTAACAGGCTTTGAGAGGATTTCACATTGATTTGCTGCAGGATATCTGGCGAGTTGTAACAGTCATGCCAGTTTAATGACATTTGAGTGCAGATTATCCCAGTGATGTGGAAGCATTACCTTTAAACTAATACAATTCCCAATTCCCAATTGTCTTAGAAGATCCCTATGGTTCTGCTTTGAAAAACATACATTTCTCACAACGAGTTTAACTTGATCTGTGGGCACAACAGCAACATACAGGCAATATAGTCAGGAGGACTACAGTACTTTCAGAAAGTATTCAGACCCCTTGACTTTTCCCACATTTTGTTACATTACAGTCTTGTTCTAAAATTGATTAAATATATTTTTTCCCTCATCAATCTGCACACAATACACCATAATGGAGGTGACCAAGAACCCGCTGGTCACTCTGACAGAGCTCCAGAGTTCCTTTGTGAAGATGGGAGATTCTTCCAGAAGGACAACCATCTCTGCAGCACTCCACCAATCAGGCCAGACGGAAGCCACTCCTCAGTAAAAGGCACATGACAGCCCACTTGAAGTATGCCAAAAGGCACCTAAAGGACTCTCAGACCATTAGAAACAATATTCTCTGGTCTGACGAAACCAAGATTGAACTCTTTGGCCTGAATGCCAAGCATCACGTCTGGAGGAAACCTGGCACCATCCCTACGGTGAAGCATGGTAGTGGCAGAATCATGATGTTGGGATGTTTTTCAGCAGCAGGGACTGGGAGACTAATCAGGATCAAGGGAAAGATGAACGGAGCAAAATACATATAGATCCTTGATGAAAACCTGCTCCAGAGCACTCAGGACCTCAGACTGTGGCAAAGGTTCACCTTCCAAAGGAACAATGAACCTATGTACACAGCCAAGACAACACAGGAGTGGCTTTGGGACAAGTCTCTGAATGTTCAAGAGTGGCCGGACTTGAACCCGATCGAACATTTCTGGAGAGACCTGAAAATAGCTGTGCAGCGACGCTCCCCATCCAACCTGACAGAGCTTGAAAGGATCTGCAGAAAATAATGGGAGAAACTCTGCAAATACAGGTGTACTATGCTTGTATTGTCATACCCAAGAAGACTTGAGGCTGTAATTGCTGCCATAGGGGCTTCAACAAAGTACTTAGTAAAGGGTCTGAATACTTATGTAAATGGGATATTTCAGTTTTTTTTTGTCATTATGGGGTATTGTGTGTAGATTGATGAGGAGAATCAGGCTGTAACGTAACAAAATGTGAAAAAAGTCAAGGGGTCTGAATACTTTCCCGAATGCACTGTATGTTCTGCTGTTATGAAGATGTGACAGAGAAGATTCAAAACATACACTGAGAGTATAAAACATTAGGAACAACTTCCTAATATTGAGTTACACACCCTTTTGCCCTCAGAACAGCCTAAATTATTTGGGCCATTGACTCTACAAGGTGTCAAGCATTCCTCAGGGATGCTTGCCCATGTTGACTCCAATGCTATCCACAGTTGTGTCAAGTTGGCTGGCTGTTCTTTGGGGGGTGTACCATTCTTGATACATACAGGAAACTTGAACGTGAAAAACCAAGCAGCGTTGCAGTTCTTGACACAAACTGATGCGCCTGGCACCTACTACCATACCCCATTCAAAGGCACTTAAATATTTTGTCTTGCCTATTCAACCTCTGAATTGCACACATACACAATCCATGGCTACAGTCCAAAATGTTATTTTTACCACCTTAGCCCTATCGTTAGCCACTTTCCCTCGGGGGAATCACTGTCGATACCGGATGCAGTTTGTTTGATTCCCATCTTAAGTGTATGTCCAATTCACAAACGTTGACCCCTCGGCCCTCGATTTAGCTTGAGGGAGTGAGTGAGGAACTTTGATCACTTGTGGGGTTAATATGACCCACAAATCAATGCAAACTATAGTCATGTGTCAAACTCTGGTGGCCGCGAAGTGTCAAATTTAATCAACACTTCTGCATTTTCAGCATGTTAGACAAAATTATGACTCTAGCTTGCTAAAAAATATATAGTACCAGTCAAAAGTTTGGACACCTACTCATTCCACAGTTTTTCATTATTTGGACTATTTTCTACATTGTAGAATGATAGTGAAGACATCAGAGCTATGAAATAACACACATGGACTCATGTAGTAACCAAAAAAGCGTTAAACAAACCAAAATATATTTTATATTTCAGATTCTTCAAAGTAGCCACCCTTTGCCTTGATGACAGCTTTGCACACTCTTGGCATTCTCTCAACCAGCTTCATGAGGATTGCTTTGAGGAATGCTTTTCTAACAGTCTTGAAGGAGTTCCCACATATGCTGAACACACGTTGACTGCTTTTCTTTCACTCTGCGGTCCAACTCATCCCAAATCATCAATCAAGATTACATTGATTTTAACGTTGGCAAATTCACTTAGTCTCGTAGTGAGGAGCCCATAAAACATAGCTAGCTTCATAAACATATTTTTGAGAATTCTGAAATGTATTTGAATAAATGACCAAGCTATGAGTAACAGCACCTGACAGGAGTGCTTTCTAGCTCTGTTAGGTTGCTCAGTATATTAATAGCTTTGAGGTTTGGGTGCTTTTAAGCTCAACTTCAAGATTTCCACCAAGGACATTGCCTCTCCAATCATCACTCTCCCTCGCTTGGGCAAGGGACATTTAAGGTACACTAGGATGTGACGATTTAAAACGACATTCAAGGTCTGACGTTTTAGGGACAAGGGCTGTCTACTTTGAGTTTGGACTGCAGCCCATGTCTCAATTGTATCAAGGCTTAAAAATCCTTCTTTAACCTGTCTACTCCCCTTCATCTACTCTGATTTCAGTGGATTTAACAAGTGACATCGATAAGGGATCATAGCTTTCACTTTGTCAGACTGTCATAGAAAGAGCAGGTGTTCCTAATGTTTTCGTGAACAGCAACCGTTTTCACAGAACCAGCAACATCATCCGTAATAGGGTACATTCACACTCTGTGCCAGAAAGGGGGAGTTATTTTTTAAGCTAAACTGCCACTCTGGCTCAGAGAAAACATGATGCTACTTTCACAACTACTACTGGAAACCTGACCTTGCTTCAACCCTGCTCCAAAAAGTGCTAGTCCAGAAGTTAGGGGCACTGAAAAGTTTTATCCTGTTTGATGTCTATGTATAATGCCAGCTAAAACATACATTGTGTTTTGTTATATTTCTCTTGACAATAAATGCCACTTTGCCAGTGGGTGCACTTTAATTGAGAGCTGTGACATAACTGCCTTTCAAAACTGCACATTCTGCATAGCACAGTTATCGTCTTGGAAGTGTAAAGAGAAATGGGGAGGTTACTTTTTCTTGTCATCCCGAGGCATCATCTGTGAACAACCAAATCGTGTCTTATTGTGTGATAAGAGGAGCAGCTAGTCCTATGCTGCTGTAAGCATTACACTTGAGCTCTTTCACCTTGACTGATGGTATCTGCATCTGATGGTCATGCTGCTTTCAAGAAAGCGGGGCACTAGGGAAAATTCATGTTTCTTTGACCACAGAAAGTGAAATATTCCTCGATATTAACGTAGACACGACGAGCTGATAATAATCATTTTTTTAAAGCAAAGGCTATCGATACACTTGGCTACTCATTCATTGCAGCTGCAGCGCAAGTGGATGTAGGCAGAAGTGCGTTTTGTCATAGTGTTGAATAAAAACAGTGACAGTGCTAAATAAAAACTTAGTTAGACATGAACTCACTCATAGAAACAGCATCTCTTTGCTGTATTCTTTATCAGTCTCTCTCTGGTCATGGTTTTAAAAGTTATGAGAAAAAAAAAAAAAAGTAAACCTCACATAGGCTAGTTTCAAACTTTGGTGTGTCCAAGGTCGTGATTTGAGCTATCCGATTGGTCAGAGCAGTAGGTTCTAAGGTCCGCCATGTAGGCGGAGTATGTTTTTTTTTTAAAGAATGAAATGGTTCAAAATGGGAACACTTTGCTTACCCGGTGCGCAGGGCTTCTGAATCAAGTGCACATACAGTCAACTGTGCGACACAAAATGAAAAGGAGCACAAGCCTTTATGCCCTTATCATTGGCTTTTCTACAGAAATGTTTGGTGATCGACTAGGAATGCCTTGAAGTAGACGACTGAAGTAGAGGGTTAAGGTGCAGAATCAAAGAGAGGGCTACTGAGAAGCACAGTTTAAAATTGTTAAAGATTGTGCATTCACTGCAAGGACTGAAGGAGAAGGCATGACTGGAGGAGTAAGAAGAGTCCCATAACTTGATGGACATATTGAGGTTTGAAGAGAAAGCCATCCACACAGAGTTGTTGTCAGGAGTGACGTGAAGTTCATGAAGTTCGTGAAGTGCAATGGCTGGGATATCCCATAAACTAACCGGACTCCAGCTATTTTGGAGAGGCTATTAAATCAACATGAGTAGGTTTGGCTCTGCTGAGTGTACTTGTTGTGATGTTTGCAACTAATCCTACAGATGTGCAAGTGGACGTCACAAGCTACTCAGCACATCCACAATACACTAGTCAGCATCAGCCCCCATTATGTTCTCATTCCATTGACCAAGACTCCATGCACTCTCCCGGTCGCATGCCATAGCTACATTACTGTAAGTATTGTCATGAGCTGCTAATGCAACACAGACAAAACACAAAACAATGTCACTAGGATGCACGCTGACTGGCGAATTACAGCGAGCATCATGCTTTCCTCAGAAAGATACACAAAAGTACACCGCCGCGGGTGGTTTTGTGACTTCAGCGGGCCTGCGAGCCAAAATGAAAACAACCCTTGCTCGAGAGGCGCACACCCACGCTGCACTCTGACCCCACCCCCCAGCAGCAAGGAATGGGACATTGGGATGTGGGTGGATACAGCAGGACGTAGGAAGATCGTTAATAGCTGCGCATCTCTAGACAGAGAAATCGATAGCATTATCAGCTTGGCAATGTTAGAATTGCCTACAAGACAGCAACAATTGTTTACAGAATCTTTCAGTTAATTTTCTATTGAACTACAAAGACTCCGTTTAACCATATGCGTCGCTCCTTGTACATTTTCTTGAGCAAAATCACACCCTAAGGAGTTTGTAAGCTCCAACTGATGCCTTTTCAGTACATAATAACTCCATTGTTTCCACATGAGCAACTAGTAAAGGCAATTTAATGGTAATGTAAAACACACTGTTTTCATCTTTGATCTCCAGCCATGCAACAATATGGCACTAGCTGGAGCTAAACACTGCTCAATGCAACATAAAGATATCAGGCTTTCCCAAGTGTCCCCTCATATTCCTCCTTCTCAAATCACTTTGGATCCTGCTCTGGTTGGGGAGCTCATGGGGATGTTGGCTATGATGACACAAGTGGGCTGGGTACAGTAGGATGGTGGTCACGGTCAGCATGGGAACCTCCGCAAGCACTTGTCCCAGTCCAGACACGCGTGAGAAGGCGTAGTCCTTTCCTGCAGCCAAATGACCTAGTGGCCTCATGGGTGAAACGTTATTCATATTTTTCATAATGAATATACATTCTTTCCAAAAAAGCAGCCAAAAATCGGGTGTTTCTATGTCAAACGGTCTTCTGTGGTGTGTATAAAGTGTAACACTGGAATGCAAAATCAACATACAGTATTATACATTTTAACTCTATATCTGATATGGCACAGGTGTCTTCTTTTTTTAAAGACCATTACCATCTGTGTGAAGTGTATTCTTCTGTTTTAAAGTAGATTTAAGACTACCAAGAAACACTCTGTGTGACCCTGATTTAGCCCACTGCAGTTAAAGGTTAATCATCTGTCAGGCTAAGGGAGTGTGGGGCGGGTTGAGGCATGTTCATAACTATTACGGTTCGCCGGCCAATGTATGCCTTTAATTGTATGACTGCTGAGCCGCCACACATCCCACACAGTACCATTATGAATGCAGTGGGGTCAGTGGGGTCAATCCCCTTGGAGTCGAGTAATTCCGAACATACAGTAGAGAGAAGAGAGATGGTATTTGAAGTCATATACTATTGTTATGATAATACGTGTAGTAATAGCACATAAGGAGTAGCACTGGTACACATTATCTATAGCACTACAGTAGTACTAATAATAGTAGCTTATTCATATTGGTGGTTGTAACAATGTGTTTGACTCAATGAGGAATAGGTACTACTGAAAACTAAACAAATAGTATATGTGGAATACTACTGTTTGCCAAAGGGGAAGTCTCTCCTGATTTGCTTTGTGACGCTCACTCCTACTTTAGGGATACAGTGCCCTTGGCACAGAGCTTTAGGACAGATATCGATTCAGGTTTGAATGAATTTGACCCGCATCCCATTCATCTTAGACAGAAAGGGAGATACAGAAGACAGCGCAAGAGAAAAGGTCTACAGCTGTGGCTGAAACACTCTCAGACAGACTCTGTCTCAAGCATCTACACGTTTGGCAGAGCAATTAGAAAATACTGTAATTCAGTTGGACGTCAAGACTAGAAGCAGCAGCAGAGTGTGTTACATGTGAATAGAATGAGGTTTGGTACAGAAGAATCTAGTGCAAATCCAACTCAAAAGGGTTTTAAGATCATCCACAAAGTGAACAAAGCAAGTCAATTGCTTGAACAAAAAAAAAGTTGTGGCATAGTATTTGATACAGCCACACTCGTTGCAACTGCAACAACAAAGAATGGGAACTTGGATGTGTTGACGCCAGAATCAACTTTGACCTATGCTCCCATACGCAGGAATGTGTGAACACATACTACACTTCAGACATCTTTAATGCACATCAAAGTGAATTTGTCAAAATATTTACGACGTCTTCAAATGGGGGGACTAGATACATGAAGTGCTTTCATTTCTAAAGCGTGAAACGGATACGCATGAAAACACCCTCAGATAACGACAAAAGTGACATTCTTTACTGTCGCCTCATATGAAACATTTTGATCTCAAATTCGAAATGCTGGAGTATAGAGACAAACGAAACGTTTTAGCTTCACCGTCCTAATAAATGTGTAGGGAAGTGTAACTTCAACGTGTGTTGCTCCTGGTATTTGCTCAGTAGAGCATCGCCCACACGAACAAAGAAATGGCGGTGACTTCTAAACCTGCGAAACTAACTAGGACAAATCCATTCAGTCATCATCGTGAATCTAGTGATCTAGTGTGGAGATTCTGTCGAGCTACATCATGGCCCTTACCTGGAACGAGGAGATTGATAGTGGCATGTCACCAAGCCAAACTATGCCTACCGGGAGTCAGGTCATTGAAGCTACAGTAGTTCAGAGAACATGCTACATTACCTTCCGGAACTTTCTACCAATGCCAAAGGGAGGGATTTACACATCACACGTCAGTAACCAGCTTAATGTTTGTTGTTGATTATCATGTAGTCTTGTGGGAGAAGCATCTCATTTGGGAGAAAATCTATCTGCCAATAAACAACAGTGTCCTGGCAGTTGAACAATGTTCTGTTCATAGATTCAGTCCGGCTCCTCTGCAGCATCCTCCTCTCATAATCGAAAATCAGTCCATGTTTATTCAAATCCAAACATCAATCAAAAGGTACAACTTATTGAGGGGAGACATACATGGCTAGATGTGTAAGCTCTTTGTGTAGAGAATCTCTGCTAATATGTCGTTGTGCGCTAGATAGACAGATCTGTTTCTGAAAATGCCTGAAGCAGTCGCCAGGTTCCCTGTGGAAAATAATAGGATTCATGCAATACAAATTTTAGTCCAAAAACTGAGAGGCTTTTAATAACCAATTCTCTATTGAAATTAAAAACTAAGAGGGGTGAATGGGTAAATAATAGCCACTGAAAGCTGTACACTGGGCATCTGGGCTTCAGGGAAGGTGGCTGTCATTATTATCTAACATGGAGGCAATGTCCAAGAGGGTGAAAAGAAAATTACTATAATTAGGCGTTGGTTCATGCAGTGATAATTTCAATTCCTGAAAGTTAATGGACAGATGTCACGCCAAGCTTCGTGAGTTACTCAAGGCTTCAAGAGATTCTGTCTTTTAAAACAATTACATTCCCAAATGGAAATGTTGAATAAGACCACTGAAAACCCTAAAGTTAAATCTGTTTTGAAAGGGTGACATGTTTCTTGAATCTTCTCTGTATGTAATCGTTTCACCAACAGGGGAGAGCTTTACCATCCCTTCCTTCAAAGTAACCCAGAGAGGAATGTTTTCTATACTCAAAAGGATATATTTCTCTAATCTTAGTATAGAGTGTGATTTCGTATAAAACCCAGACAACAAAATAATTATTTGGGGGACTTTCACAATTTAATGCATAGCATAGTCCATTTGAAGTAGGATTGTTGACATATATCTGACATTGCATCTAAAAGCATAATTGAGAAATGATCAAAGTTTGCATATGTATTACATTTTGGCCTTATCCAGGCCTTCTTTAAGACGCCATCATGTTTCATCTAAAATTGGTGCCAAATGACACTTTACCACTTACTTTGTCATATGAGTAGTACTTTGATTTCAATAACAATAATAATAAAATATGTCTATTGCAGATATAGATATATATACTGAACAAATACAAACCCAACAATATCAAAGATATATATATATATACTAGGCCCTAATGAAGTTCATTAGGGCATAGTAAATAGATTTCACATGACTGGAAATACAGATAGGCATTTGTTGGTCACAGATATCTTTAAAAAAAGGTAGGGGTGAGGATCAGGCAACCAATCTGTTGTGACCACAATTTGCCTCATGCAGAGTGACACATCTCCGTCGCAAAGGATTGATGTCAGCCTGTGGAATATTGTCCCACTCTGGCTGTGCGATGTTGCTGAATGTTGTCAGGAACTGGAACACTCTGTGGTACACGTCGATCCAGAGCATACAAAACATGCTCAATTGGTGACATGTCTGATGAGTATGCAGGCCATGGAAGAACTGGGACATTTTCAGCTTCCAGGATTTGTGTACAAATCCTTGCGACATGTGGCAGTCAGCATGCCAATTGCACGCTCCCTCAAAATTTGAGATATCTGTGGCAATGTGTTGTGTGACAAAACTGCACATTTTAGGTTGGCATTTTATTGTCCCCAGCACAAGGTGCACCTGTGTAATGATCATGCTGTTTAAATCAGCTTCTTGATATGCCACACCTGTCAGGTGGACGGATTATCTTCATAAACGATAAATGCTCACTGACAGGTATGCAAACAAATTTGTTCACAAAATGTGAGACAGAAATAAGCTTTTTGTACATATGGAACATTTCTGTGATCTTTTATTTCAGCTCATGAAACATGGGACCAACACTTTACATGTTGCGTTTACATTTTTGTTCTCTCTGTGTGTGCATGGAAACAGCCCTTTTTCAGGACCCTGTCTTTCAAAGATAATTCGTAAAAATCCAAATAACTTCACAGATCTTCATTGTTAAGGGTTTAAACACTATTCCCATAAAGAATTAATGAAAATTTACCTGTAGAACGGTCGTTAAGACACTAACAGCTTACAGACGGTAGGCAATTAAGGTCACAGTTATGAAAACTTAGGACAATAAAGAGGCCTTTCAACTGACTCTGAAAAACACCCAAAGAAAGATGCCCAGGGTCCCTGCTCATCTGTGTGAACGTGCCTTAGGCATGCTGCAAGGAAGCATGAGGACTGCAGATGTGGCCAGGGCAATAAATTGCAATGTCCGTACTGTGAGACGTCTAAGACAGCGCTATAGGGAGACAGGACGGACAGCTGATCGTCTTCGCAGTGGCAGACCACGTGTAACAACACCTGCACAGGATCGGTACAACTGAACATCACACCTGCGGGACAGGTACAGGATGGCAACAACAACTGCCCAAGTTACACCAGAAATGCACAATCACTACATCAGTGCTCAGATTGTCCGCAATAGGCTGAAAGAGACTGAGGGCTTGTAAGGCCTGTTGTAAGGCAGGTCCTCACCAGACATCACCGGCAACAACATCGCCTATGAGCACAAACCTACCGTTGCTGGACCAGACAGGACTGGCAAAAAGTGCTCTTCACTGACGAGTCGCAGTTTTCTCTCACCAGGGGTGATGGTTGGATTCGTGTTTATCATCAAAGGATTGAGCGTTACACCGAGGCCTGTACTCTGGAGCGGGATCTGGAGGTGATGGGTCCGTCTTGGTCTGGGGCGGTGTGTCACAGCATCATTGGACTGAGCTTGTTGTCATTGTAGGCAATCTCAACGCTGTGCGTTACAGGAAAGACATCCTCCTCCCTCATGTGGTACCCTTCCTGCAGGCTCATCCTGACATGACCTTACAGCTTGCCAATGCCACCAGCCATACTGCTCGTTCTGTGCGTGATTTCCTGCAAGACGGGAATGTCAGTGTTCTGCCATGGCCAGCGAAGAGCCAGGATCTCAATCCAATTGAGTACGTCTGGGACCTGTTGGATCGGAGGGTGAGGGCTCGGGCCATTCCCCCCAGAAATGGAACTTACAGGTGCCTTGGTGGAAGAGTGGGACAAGAACTCACAGCAAGAACAGGCAAATATGGTGCAGTCTATGTCACGTCCTGACCATAGAAAGCCTGCATTTTCTATGGTAGAGTAGGTCTAGTATATTATTTTCTATGTGGGGTTCTAGGTTTATTTTCTATGTTGGGGTTTGTATATGATTCCCAATTAGAGGCAGCTGGTAATCATTGTCTCTAATTGGGGATCATACTTAAGTTGCATTTTTCCACCTGTGGGTTATGGGATATTGTTTATGTTTAGTTGCCTGTTAGCACTGCATTGCCTTATATTGAACGTGACAGTCCATGAGGAGGAGATGCACTGCAGTACTTATTGCAGCTGGTGGCCACACCAGATACTGACTGGTACTTTTGATTTTGAGCCCCCCCTTTGTTCAGGGACACATTCTTCCATTTCTGTTAGTCACATGTCTGTGGAACTTGTTCAGTTTATGTTTCAGTTGTTGAATCTTGTTATGTTCATACAAATATTTACGTATGTTAAGTTTGCTGAAAATAAACGCAGTTGACAGTGAGGGGACATTTCTTTTTTGCTGAGTTCATCTCACATATATATATATATATATATATATATATATATATATTTTTTATATAAGGTTTTTGATTTTTTTTTACTATTTTCGAAATTGTAGACTAAACATGAAGACATCAAATCTATGAAATAACACATGTGGAATCATGCAGCAACCAAAAAAATAGTTAAACAAATCCAAATATGTTTTATATTTGTGATACTTCAAAGTAGCCATCCTTTGCCTTGATGACAGCAAAAGTAATGCATTGCGATTTAAGTTTCGCCATCAGCTGGAAGACTGTGTCCCCTTTTCTCAACGGAGGGAGGGAGGGAAAAGGGACGGTGAGTCGGGATAGTGAGCCAGGTAGGCAGAGTCCTTCCTTCAGACACATTGTTTTCACTATGTATTCTACCTCTTGGTGATGTCATGCGGAAACACAATGTCAACCTTTCACTGCTATGCGGACGATACACAGCTACACAGATACATTTCGATGAAACATGGTGAAGCCCCAAAATTGCCCACCCTGGAAGCCTGTGTTTCAGACATAAGGAAGGGTGATGGAGGCAAAAGTTTTACTTTTAAACTCAAACAAAACAGAGATGTTAGTTCTAGGTTCCAAGAAACAAAGAGATCTGATGTTGCATCTGACCATTAATCTTGATGGTTGTACAGTCGTCCCAAATAAAACTGTGAAGGACCTCGGATTTACTCTGGACCCTGATCTCTCTTTTGACAAACATCAAGAATCTTTCACGGACAGCTTTTTTCATAACATTGCAAAGATCTGAAACCTTTTGTCCAAAAATTATGCAGAAAGGTAATCCATGCATTTGTCACTTTTAGATTAGACTACTGCAATGCTCTACTCTCCGGCTACCTGGATAAAGCACTAAATAAACTTAATTTAGTGCTAAATACGGCTGCTAGATTGTTGACTAGATCCAAAACATTTGATCATATTACTCCAGTGCTAGCCTCTCTACACTGGCTTCCTGTTAAGGTCAAGGCTGATTTTCAAGTTTATACTGCTAACCTACAAAGCATTACATGGGCTTGCCCCTACAGTACCTAACTCTCCGATTTGGTCCTGCCGTACGCTGCTACGGTCACAAGATGCAGGCCACCTTATTGCTCCTAGAATTTTGAAGCAAACAGCTGGAGGCAGGGCTTTCTCCTATATAGCTCCATTTTTTAGGAATGGTCTGCCTATCCGTGGGAGAGACGCAGACTCGGTCTTGACCTTTAAGTCTTTGCTGAAAACTCATCTCTTCAGTAGGTCCTATGATTGAGTGTAGTCTGGCCCAGGGGTGTGAAGGTGAATGGCAAGGCACTAGAGCCTGGCCGGCTTCCGTCTCTCCACTGGGATTCTCTTGTTTCTAGGTCTTCATGAAACAACAATTTCTTAATCCACGTATGACCTTAGCCTACTACAGGTCTAGGAGGGTAAATCTGGGTAATATCCCTCTTAAAACTCATGCCTAAAATGACCCCATCAACATGTTTTCTATGTCTGAGTTAGAAGCGGGGCCAGACTGGAGCCAGTAATAATCTATGGCATTTTTTCCCCCTCAAGGCCCCTCACACTGGCAAAATGTTTTGTTCCTTGAGGCCCCGATTATTAGCCAGATAATTATAATTTTGCACAAAAAACCCAAGTGAAAACAGGCCCACTAGGCTACAGATGGACCAGCACATCTGGCATTTGCACGAAATGCCAAATGGCCAGTCCAATCCTGGTTACAATGGGAATAACAGAGCTTGCCTATTTAATGTCAATCCATCTCCAGTATAATGTCCTCCCCTCAAAATCATCTGAAGGAAAAGAGGAAGGAGATGTAGGGGGTATAAGTGTCAAAATAGTTTATTAACTGTAAAAGGCAAACTTGCATCAATAATTCTGCAAGGTTGCCTTGCGCGCCTGCAGCACAAATCCACTCCGGCAGTGGAAAAAAAAGCTATTCCATTAAGTGCGTTAAGACGAATCAAGAGCGCACTGTGCCAGGGAAGCGTAGTAGTGTTCAACACTGGTGAGACCTCGCTGAATACGAAGCTTTCCTTTTACTCAATCGTACATTTTACACACCGTTAGTGTGTTTAATTTTCTAACAGTCTGCCGATTTCTGAACCCCACAAACCTAATGATGGAGTTATCCTTGATTTCCGCGCAGGTAAGAAACCTTCCGTTCTAACTGTAATATTTTAGAGCTCAATGACATCACGGCGTTAAGGCTACAATTACGCTCATCAAAGTAATGAGGTTAACACTTGAGATTTCGGATAGGCGGTTTTTCAAGGTAGCCTGCGTCATAGCACGTGTGGGGCAACAGTAGTCTGCAGTGTCTCACTTACTTCGGGACAGGTGAATGGCATTTGGATGCAGACAGGTGACTGAGATGATATGCAGTGTTGTGTTGTGTAAGGTAGGCTATCAGGTGCAGCAGGGGCTCAAAAGGGATTAGGCTATTTCTTGCTGTCGGTTAATGAATGACTGCGGGAAATTGATCACCTCTGGCAAATGGTTCCATCTGGGATATTGTGCTTTTTAAAATTGATTAGAAACCTGGCAACTTACTACTTATACTAGCAAACCTCAACTACCACCGCTACTACTCATAGCAGCCTAATAATAAGAATAATCATTGCCATACATTTATAATCAGATGGAAATTATAGCCTAATGATCATGCACATTTGTCACCGCATTTACCTTTCACTGACATCAGTGTGTGTACAGTGCATTCGGGAAGTATTCAGACCCCTTGACATTTCCCACATTGTGTTACAGCCTTATTCTAAAATGGATTAAATATTTTTTTTCCCGTCAACAATCTACATGCAGTCGCCCATAATGACAAAGCAACATAAGTTTTGTTAAAATTTATCCAAATGTATATAAAAATAGGAATATCACATTTACATAAGTATTCAGACTCTTTAATCAGTACTTTGTTGAAGCACCTTTGACAGCGATTACAGCTCCGAGTCCTCTTGGGTATGATGGTACAAGCTTGGCACACCTGTATTTGGGGAGTTTTTCTCTGCGGATCGTCTCAAACCCTGTCAGGTTGAATGGGGATCGTCGCTGCACAGCTATTTTTAGGTCTCTCCAGAGATGTTTGATCGGGTTCAAGTCCATGCTCTGGCTGGGCCACTCAAGGATATTCAGAGACTTGTCCTGAAGCCGCTCCTGCGGTGTGCTTAGGGTCGTTGTCCTGTTGGATGGGGAACCTTCGCCCCAGTCTGAGGTCCTGAGCGCTCTGGAGCAGGATTTCTTCAAGAATCTCTATGTACTTTTCTCCCTTCATCTTTCCCTCGATCCTGACTAGTCTCCCACTCCCTGCCCCTGAAAAAACATCCCCTCTGCATGATTCTGCCACCACCATGCTTCACCGTAGGGATGGTGTCAGGTTTCCTCCAGACATGACGCTTGGCATCCAGGCCAAAGAGTTCACTACCAACGTTACCATGCACACGCCATCACTGATTAAAGGTGAGCCCATTGAAATAGTGGAAGAGTACAAAAACCTTGGGTTAATCTTTGACAACAATCAGTGTACTGACGCTCTTTTTAAGAAAGGCCAACAGACTGTATTTCCTACGGAAACTGCACTTTTTAAAAATGTTGATCTAACCATCATGGTTCTCTTTTATAAATCATTCATTGAGAGCATTCTGTCCAACTACATGACCTGATGGTTTGTGAATATCAAGTTGCACAGAAAAATAGGTTGGGCAAGATAGTCAGGACTTGCAGAAAAATCATGGGGCAGCAACAGCAAGAACTGTCATCTCTCTACCTGGGCAGAGGCCTCCTTGAGGGGAGTAAAATAGCGGTTGACTCTTCCCATCCACTCCATCCTGAATTCCAGCTCCTTCCCTCTGGCTGCAGGTACAGACTACCTAAGGTTTAAAAAAAATAAATAGGGCCAAGTACTCTTTTATTCCGAATGCAATTCTACAACTTAACAAAATGTTGGACTAATTACACTTAGCGCTTGCACTATGAAACTGCACTTACCCTACCTATTTTCTTGTAAATATCCTTTGCTATTTATTTAAAAAAAATGTTATGTGATATGTTTTATGACTGCTGCAAGATGAATTGCCTCTCTGAGGGCATTCACATATTCTGAATCAATCTTGGTTTCATCATCCCAGAGAATCCTGTTTCTCATGGTCTGAGAATCCTTTAGGTGCCTTTTGGCAAACCCCAAGTGGGCTATCATGCGCCTTTTATCGAGGAGTGGTTTCCGTCTGGCCACTCTACCGTAAAGGCCTGATTGGTGGAATACTGCGGAGATGGTTGTCCTTCTGGAAGGTTCTCCCATCTCCATAGAGGAACTCTGGAGCTCTGTCAGTGACCATCGGGTTCTTGGTCACCTCGCAGACCAAGGCCCTTCTCCACCGGTTGCTCAGTTTGGCCGGGTGGCCAGCTCTAGGAAGAGTCTTGGGGGTTCCAACCTTCTTCCCTTTAAGAATGATGGAGGCCACTGTGTTCTTGGGGATCTTCAATGCTGGTACACTTCCCCAGATCTGTGCCTCGACACAATCGTGTCTCGGAGCTCCACGGACAATTCCTTCCAGCTCATGGTGGTCTTTGCTCTGACATGCACTGTCAACTGTGAGACCCTATATAGACAGGTGTGTACCTTTCCAAATCATGTCCAATCAACAAAATTCACCACAGGTAGACTCCAAGTTGTAGAAACATCTCAAGGATGATCAATGGAAACAGGATGTACCTGAGCTCAATTTCGAGTCTCATAGCAAAGGGTCTGAATATTTACAGTTGAAGTCGGAAGTTTACATACACCTTAGCCAAGTACATATAAACTCAGTTTTTCACAATTCCTGACATTTTATCCAAGTACAAATTCCCTGTTTTAGGTCAGTTAGGATCACCACTTCATTTAAAGAATGTGAAATGTCAGAATAATAGCAGAGAGAATGATTGATTTCAGCTTTTACTTCTTTCATCACATTCCCAGTGGGTCAGAAGTTTGCATACACTCAATTAGTATTTGGTAGCATTGCCTTTAACTTGTTTAACTTTGGTCAAACATTTCGGGTAGCCTTCCACAAGCTTCCCACAATAAGTTGGGTGAATTTTGGCCCATTCCTCCTGACAGAGCTGGTGTAACTGATTCAGGTTTGCTCGAACATGCTTTTTCAGTTCTGCACACCAATTTTCTATAGGATTGAGGTCAGGGCTTTGTGATGGCCACTCCGATACCTAAACTTTGTGGTCCTTAAGCCATTTTGCCACAACTTTGGAAGTATTCTTGTGGTCATTGTCCATTTGGAAGACCCATTTGCGACCAAGCTTTAACTTCCTGACTGATGTCTTGAGATGTTGCTCCATCTGTTTTGTGAAGTGCACCAGACCCTCCTGCAGCAATGCCCTCCCCCAACATGCTGCTGCCACCCCCGTGCTTCACGGTTGGGATGGTGTTCTTTGGCTTGCAAGCCTCCTCTGTTTTCCTCCAAACATAATGATGGTCATTAAGTCCAAACAGTTCTAATTTTGTTTCATCAGACCAGAGGACATTTCTCCAAAAAGTACGATCTTTGTCCCCAAGCGCAGTTGTAAACCGTAGTCTGGCTTTTTTATGGTGGTTTTGGAGCAGTGGCTTCTTCCTTGCTGAGCGGCCTTTCAGGTCATGTTGATATAGGACTCGTTTTTACCTTGGATATAGATACTTTTGTACCTCTTTCCTCCAGCATCTTCACAAGGTCCTTTGCTGTTGTTCTGGGATTGATTTGCACTTTTTGCACCAAAGTACGTTCATCTCTAGGAGACAGCACGCTTCTCCTTCCTTAGCGGTGTTATTGTTGCGTGGACCCATGGTGTTTATACTTGTGTACTATTGTTTGTACAGATGAACGTGGTACCTTTTTGGCGTTTGGAAATTGCTCCCAAGGATGAACCAGACTTGTGGAGGTGTAAAAAAAAAAATCTGAGGTCATGGCTGATTTCTTTTGCTTTTCCCATGATGTCAAGCAAAGAGGCAATGAATTTGAAGGTAGGCCTTGAAATACATCCACAGGTACACCTCCAATTGTCTCAAATGAGGTCAATTAGCCTATCAGAAGATTCTAAAGACATAATATAATTTTGGGAAATTCTCCAAGCTGTTTAAAGGAACAGTCAACTTAGTGTATGTAAACTTCTGACCTACTGGAATTGTGATACAGTGAATTATAAGTGAAATAATCTGTCTGTAAACAATTGTTGGAAAAATGACTTGTGTCATGCACAAAGTAGATGTCCTAAACGACTTGCCAAATCTATAGTTTGTTAACAAGAAATTTGTGGAGTGGTTGAAAAACGAGTTTTAATGACTCCAACCTAAGTGTAGGGAGGTTGTATGTTCATAAGGCATTTTCTGTTTTTCATTTTTCATAATTTGCAAACATTTTTCAACTTCTTCACTTTGTCATTATGGGGAATTGTGTGTAAATGAAGTTTTTAAAATTTGAATTAATACATTTTCCAACAAGGCTGTAACGTAACAAAATGTGGAAATGGGAAGGGGTCCAAACTTACCGAATGCACTGTACTGTGCATTATGCCTTTTGAAGTTGAGAGGTCTCCTGGAATCTTGCTGGTTATTGCAACATTTGACATTACCCACTTGATAGTTTTTTGAAAGGTGTATACACTGAACAGAAATATAAATGCAACATGCAACAATTTCAGATCATATAAGGAAATCAGTCAATTGAAATAAATGAATTTGTCCCTGATCTATGGATTTCACATGACTGGGAATACAGACATGCATCTGTTGGTCACAGATACCTTAAATGAAAAGGTAGGGGCGTGGATTAGAAAAGCCAGTCGGTATCTGGTGTGTCCACCATTTGCCTCTTACAGTGTGACGTATCTCCTTCGCATGGAGTTGATCAGGCTGTTGAATATGGAAGATTGTTCCACTGCTCTTCAATGGCTCTGTGAAGTTGCTGGATATTGGTGGGAACTGGAACACACTGTCATAGACGTTGATCCAGAGCATCACAAACAGGCTCAATGGGTGACATGTCTGGTGAGCATGAAAGCCATGGAAGAACTGGGGCATTTTCAGGATTTGTGTACAGATCCTTGTGACATGGGGCTGTGCATCATCATGCTGGAACGTGGTGATGGCGGCGAACGAGTGGCACGACAATGGGCCTTAGGATCTCGTCACAGTATCTCTGTGCATTCAAATTGCCATTGATAAAATGCAATTGTTTGTTGTCTGTAGCTTATGCTTGCCCATACCATAACCACACCGTCACAATGGGGCACTCTGTTCACAACATTATCAGCAAATCGCTTACCCAAACAATGCCATACACGCTGTCTGCCATCTACCTGGTACAGTTGAGACCGGGATTAATCCGTGAAGAGCACACTTCTCCAGCGTGCTAGTAACCATCGGTGAGCATTTGTCCACTGAAGTCTATTACAATGCTGATGCAGTCAGGTCAAAACCCTGGTGAGGACGACAAGCTTCCTGAGACGGGTTCTGACAGTCAGTCTGTGCAGAATTTCTTCGGTTGTTCAAACCCACAGTTTATCAGCAGTCCAGGTGGCAGGTCTCAGACAATCCCGCTGGTGAAGAAGCCGGATGTGGTGGTCCTGGGCTGGAGGGGTTGCACGTGGTCTGCGGTTGTGAGGCTGGTTGGACGTACTGCCAAAATCTGTAAAATAACTGAGGCGACTTTTGGTAGACAAATTAACATCATATTTTCCGGCAACTGCTCTGGTGGATATTCCTGCAGTCAGCATGCCAATTGCACACTCCCTCAACTTGAGACATCCGTGGCATTGTGTTGTGTGACCTTTTATTGTCCCCAGCTCAATGTGCACCTGTGTAATGATCATGCTGTTTAATCAGCTTCTTGTTATGCCACACCTGTCAAGTGGATGGATTATCTTGGCAAAGGAGAAATGCTTACTACCAGGGATGTAGACAAATTTGTGCCCAAAGTTTGATAGAAATAAGCTTTTTGTTCGTATAAATTTAATTTAATTTGATTTCAGCTCGTGAAACATGGGACCAACACTTTAGATGTTGCCTTTATATTTTTGTTCAGTATAATATACTCCATCTGACCAGGTAGCACATCTATACACACACACTTAGCAGTTTGAAAATGAGCCTTTGAAGGGAAAAATAAAGTACATCGACAAACATGACTATCTTAAAATCATATTCCTCATAGACACTGTCCAAACACATGATCAAAGGATCTACATAGTTTGTCTGAGTCATTTCCTTGAATTCAGGAGAAAGCAGTTGCTCACATCTTTTTGAGCAATTTGCTCCGATACCTCTTGTCAACTCATGTTCAAGTAATATTTTAAGCAATTGCCCAAGTGTTTCACCCTCGAGTATCTCTAAATATTGCCCAGAATGTGTCTTGCCCGTATCCCCATGGAACATTTCAGTATCCACATCACTACTGAAGCTTAGGATGCACCTCCAGGCATGATCCAGCACAGGTTTTTCAGAGCAACACTTGAGAGTAGTTATTGGAGCCGTCCGAGTTGTTATCATATCTCTCCACGTCTGCAGAACCATGGGGCATCGTGAATCGTGCATTGCTCTAGGACCATCAAATCAAAGTTGAGAGTTATATATTTTCTATTTTTCTTATACCTCGCTATTCGTCTCTCAATATATGAATCTGTAATATGACTTTCCTTAAGAACTGAAAAAAGTACTCCACTTTAGGGCCTTATTGCCAAAATCACAAAGTATCCCTTTAAGGGTAAACATTCCAGCTCTTCAAGCCCCCATGCTGTCTTTTAAATTTAGTTTTTTAAATAATCACTGTATGTTTCATGAAAATAACTCTGAAGATATGTTTTTTTTATCACTTATTTTCCTGAGCCCCCTTTTGTCATTGAAATGCTCAGTCTGATTGTGTGGGCATATACATTTTTATATATTTAAAGTCGGAAGTTTACAAACACCTAGGTTGGAGTCGTTAAAAATAGTTTTTCAACCACTCCACAAATTTCTTGTTGACAAACTATGGTTTTGGCTAGTCGGTTAGGACATCTACTTTGTGCATGACACAAGTCATTTTTCCAACAATAGTTTACAGACAGATTATTTCACTTATAATTCACTGTATCACAATTCCAGTGGGTCAGAAGTTTACATACACGAAGTTGACTGTGCTGTTAAACAGCTTGGAAAATTCCCCAAAATGATGTCATGGCTTTAGAATCTTCTGATAGGCTAATTGACATCTTTTGAGTCAATTGGAGGTGTACCTGTGGATGTATTTCAAGGCCTACCTTCAAACTCAGTGCCTCTTTACTTGACATCATGGGAAAACAAAAGAAATCAGCCAAGAGCTCAGAAAATAAATGGTAGACCTCCACAAATCTTGTTCATCCTTGGCAGCAATTTCCAATCGCCTGAAGATACCACGTTCACCTGTACAAAAAATGAATGCAAGTATAAACACCATGAGACCACGCAGCCGTCATACCGCTCAGGAAGTTCTGTCTCCTAGAGATGAGCGTACTATGGTGTGAGAAGTGCAAATCCATCCCAGAACAACAGCAAAGGACCTTGTGAAGATGCTGGAGGAAACAGGTACAAAAGTATCTATATCCACAGTAAAACGAGTCCTATATCGACATAACCTGAAAGGCCGCTCAGCAAGGAAGAAGCCACTGCTCCAAAACCACCATAAAAAAGCCAGACTACGGTTTGCAACTGCACATGAGGACAAATATCGTACTTTTTGGAGAAATGTCCTCTGGTCTGATGAAACAAAAATATAACTGTTTGGCCATAATGACCATCATTATGTTAGGAGGAAAAAGGGGGATGCTTGCAAGCTGAAGAACACCCTCCCAACCTTGAAGCAGGGGGGTGGCAGCATCATGTTGTGTGGTTGCTTTGCTGCAGGAGGGACTGGTGCACTTCACATAATGGATGGCATCATGAGGTAGGAAAATGATGTGGATATATTGAAGCAACATCTCAAGACATCAGTCGGGAAATTAAAGCTTGGTTGCAAATCTGTCGCAAAATGTGGCAAAATGGCTTAAGGACAACCAAGTCAAGGTATTGGAGTGGTCATCACAAAGCCCTGACCTCAATCCTATTGACAATTTGTAGGCATAACTAAAAAAGTGTGTGTGAGCAAGGAGGCCTACAACCTGACTCAGTTACACCAGCTCTGTCAGGAGGAATGGGACATAATTCATCCAATTTATTGTGGGAAGCTTGTGGAAGGCTAGCCGAAATGTTTGACCAAAGTTAAACTATTTAAAGGCAATGCTACCAAATACTAATTGAGTGTATGTAAACTTCTGACCCACTGGGTGTGATGAAAGAAATACAAGCTGGAAGAAATAATTCTCTCTAATATTCTGACATTTCACATTCTTAAAATAAAGTGGTGATCCTAACTGACCTAAAACAGGGATTTTTTTACAAGGATTAAATGTCAGGAATTGTGAAAAACTGAGTTTAAATGTATTTGGCTAAGGTGTACAGTGAAGGAAAAAAGTATTTGATCCCCTGCTGATTTTGTACGTTTGCCCACTGACAAAGAAATTATCAGTCTATCATTTTAATGGTAGGTTTAATTGAACAGTGAGAGACAGAACAACAACAAAAAAAATCCAGAAAACGCACGTCAAAAATGTTATGAATTTATTCACATTTAAATGAGGGAAATAAGTATTTGACCCCCTCTCAATCAGAAAGAATCCTGGCTCCCTGGCGTCTTTTATACAGGTAACGAGCTGAGATTAGGAGCACACTCTTAAAGGGAGTGATCCTAATCTCAGTTTGTTACCTGTATAAAAGACACCTGTCCACAGAATCAATCAATGAGAAGGTGACAACAGTTGGTGCGATTATTCGCAAATGGAAGAAACACAAAAGAACTGTCAATCTCCCTTGGCCTGGGGCTCCATGCAAGATCTCACCTTGTGGAGTTGCAATGATCATGAGAACGGTGAGGAATCAGCCCAGAACTACATGGGAGGATCTTGTCAATGATCTCAAGGCAGCTGGGACCATAGTCACCAAGAAAACAATTGGTAACATACTACGCCGTGAAGGACTGAAATCCTGCAGTCCCCGCAAGGTCTCCCTGCTCAAGAAAGCACATATACAAGCCCATCTGAAGTTTGCCAATGAACATCTGAATGATTCAGAGGACAACTGGGTGAAAGTGTTGTGATCAGATGAGACCAACATGTAGCTCTTTGGCATCAACTCAACTCGCCGTGTTTGGAGGAGGAGGAATGCTGCCTATGACCCCAAGAACACCATCTCCACCGTCAAACATGGAGGTGGAAACGTTATGCTTTGGGGGTGTTTTTCTGCTAAGGGGACAGGACAACTTCACCGCATCAAAGGGACAATGGACGGGGCCAATTCTTGGGTGAGAACCTCCTTCCCTCCTTCCCTTTGAATCAAGTGTTGTTTTGTTATATCAGTTTATAAACCAATTGCCAAGGAATCGGCACATCAGAATTCTCTTCCCAACTATTTTGCAACCTGTATGGCGCTGCGGTCAACATGTTGGTCCTCAAGTAAAACTGCTATATTTTAATTTATGACAAATAATAATTTATTTTTTTGCCAATTTTGTTCTTTAATAAAGGGCAAACAATCAAGATCCCTACCTTCTCCCCATCCCTCATTTTTGTTGCTGTAATGGTGCAATCAGTTGGTTGTCATTTTGGATAGAGAAAACATTTCCATATGTTTGTTAACAGCACGTTACAACTCCACCTTTCCTAATCATAATATCGTATTTATATATATATATATATTGTCAATAAGTATATTTGAATCATATTATTTCTTGTAATATTTGTTGTATTTTCTGGAGGATGAAACTGGAATTGCAACCAGCTTTGTTTGGCTTGTTTTAGAAAGGCCAATGTTTTTAAAAATGGTTCCATTTTCAATTAACTGGAAGTGAGAGGGTGTAGTCTGGATAAAGGGAAAAAGGCCATTTTTGAACAAGGGATGAGCCATACTTACTAATTTACTAATTTAATTGTTATAATTATTATTAATTATAACATTTGTATGACTGATGCGTTTAGTGAGAGGTTTAATGCTTTAATATTTCATAATGTTAGCCACCGGAACTCAGATTCATTATATAAATAAGCACGTTTTATTTTGTCTGGCTTGCAATTCCAAATAAAGTGGGTTTTTTTTGTGCAAAAAAAGACAAGTCGTTCGGCATAGCCAGAGCCATAAGTAAGTAGGTAAACAATTCATCAGGGGTATTTACCTTGCCATGGTAGCAAGATCTTATCTATTTTTGCTAACGTTCTGTTAAGATTTGTTTTAAGTTCTTTTATTTCTTGAGGGATACAAATACAGACTATATCCCCGTCAGACCATTTTATTGATAAACTACACAGTAATGTAAAAGTTTTTTTTACCCTTATCATAGTTTGGCTGTAATCCAGAGAGGCTAGAAAAATTTTCTAGACCCTCTGAGGCTGTTCGATGATCCAGATTGCGGATTTAAGGCAAAATTTGAGTCGTCGGTGTACAATTACACCATAGTTTTTAATCCCTGGATTTCTAGCCCCTCTACTGTATATAGTTGTTGGAGCTGATTTTAATAGCTAACATTTTGATGGCCATAATAAATAGATATGCTGACAGTGGACAACGTTGTTTTACTCCTCTTGACAGTTTAATACTTTCTGAGAAGTAGACATTATTTTGTGTTTTACACTTGCGGTTACTATACATAACTTTAACCAATTGTGTAAGAGATTCTCCAAAATGTAAATAGTCCAGGCAGTTATGTATAAATTCTAGTCGTACTTTATCAAAAGCCTTTTCAAAATCTGCTATGAATACCAGTCCTGGTTTCCTAGATTTTTTTTATAGTATTCTATTGTTTCAAGAACTTGTCTGATATTATCTCCAATGTATCTTCCATGTAAAAAAAAACCTGTCTGATCAGGATGAATAATATCCGACAACACCTTTTTAAATTCTATGTGCTATGCATTTTGCTAGGAGTTTTGCATCACACAAGTCTTTCTGTACCGCTGTTAATTTTACACTATTATTATAAAAACAAATCCCTACAGTTAACTTCAGTTGGTGGAAATGGAGGAGACTGAAACGTGAACAGATGCTTAAAGTACTTCTCTTCCTCTTTCAAAATAATGTCTTCTTAAAATAATTTCTCTGATAATCGTCATGTTAAACTTTCAAGAATGAATTTTCAAAAGTTAAGGCATACAAACTAAAACAATCTCCTCCATTGTTTTGATTATTTTACACCAGAGTAAACTTCATGGAAGGGCATAAGCAGCTGGTAATAGTTTAAACAACTTCTTTCTTTGGGCAGTTTTTAATCAAGTGGCAAAATGTTAATGAGATGCCTTAAGTAGAGCACAGGCTTGCATGTACTGCGCATCTGCTCCATTGCCTAGCTGCTATAATTATAGAAACACACATTTGACAGTAAAAGCCATTGAGTGCTATGCTTATTAAATGTCTATAGACACAATTTCAAACTTATTTAGTATATAGTTCTCATTCTTGAACTGGAAGTGAGGAAATATTTCTCCCCGTTTTTAGTTTTTTCCATGTTTTTTGAGTTAGTTGAGCAAAATAGTTTTACCATAATGTCTATGGCACAAGGCACACAACGGATACAAGTGGAGGACGTTGGTAGCTGACAGTGACTCCACTGAGCTTGTAATCATGGTCATCTGAAGTGCACTTGAAATGTACTAGGTCATCCTCTCTCAAGAGATTCACTGTCACAGGCCAACAATCCCCTTCAGAATGTGCATGCATGCATAGATGTGCTTGCATTTGTGTGTGTATGTACATGTATTTGACCAAGTAAGTGCATGTGAGTGAGAGTGAAGAGCATACAGTGCATTCGGAAAGTATTCAGGCTCCTTCCGTTTTTACACATTTTATTACATAACAGCCTTATTCTAAAATGGATTAAATAAAACATTTTACTCATCAATCTACACACAATACCCCATAATGACAAAGGGAAGGTTTTTAGAAATGTTTGGAAATGTATTACAAATAAAAAACTGAACCCCGATAATGACAAAGCGAAACACAGGTTTTGAGACAATACCATATTTACAATGATACTCAAAATTGTCCTCAGGTGCAACATGTTTCCATTGAACATCCTTGAGATGTTTCTACAACTTGATTGGCGTCCACCTGTGGAAAATTAAATTGATTGGACATGATTTGGAAATGCACACACACCTGTCTATATAAGGTCCCACAGTTGACGGTGCATGTCAGAGAGAAATCCAAGCCATGAGGTCAAAGGAATTGTCCATAAAGCTCAGAGACACAATTGTGTCGAGGCACAGATCTGGGAAGGGTACCAAAATATGTCTGCAGCATTGAAGGTCCACAAGGTCCACACAGTGGCCTCCATCATTCTTAAATGGAAGAAGTTTGGAACCACCTGGACTCTTTCTTTGGAACCACCAAGGTCAGCAAGGTAACCAAGAACCCAATGATTACTCTGACAGAGTTCCTCTGTGGAGAGTGGAGAACCTTCCAGAAGGACAACCATCTCTGCAGCACTCCACCAATCAGGCCTTTATGGTAGAGTGGCCAGATGGAAGCCATTCCTCAGTAAGGCACATGACAGCACGCTTGCAGTTTGCCAAAATGCACCTAAAGGACTCTGGTTTGATGAAACAAAGATTGACTTCTTGGGCCTGAGGAGGAAACCTGGCATCATCCCTACGGTGAAGCATGGTGGTGGCAGCATCATGCTGTGGGGAGGTTTTCAGTGTCAGGGACTGGGAGACTAGTCTGGATTGAGGAAAAGATGAATGGAGCAAAGTACAGAGAGAAACCTGCTCCAGAGCGCTCAGGACTTCAGACTGGGGCGAAGGTTCACCTTCCAACAGGAAAATGACCTTCAGCACATATTCAAGGCAGCGCAGGAGTGGCTTGGGGACAAGTCTCTGAGTGTCCATGACTGGCCCAGCCAGAGCCCAGACTTGAACCCAATCAAACATCTCTGGAGAGACATGAAAATAGCTTTGCTGCGACGCTCCCCATCCAACCTGACAGAGCTTGAGAGAATCTGCAGAGAAAAAACCCAAATACAGGTGTGCCAAGCTTGTAGAATCTACCCAAGAAGACTCAAGGCTGTAATCGCTGCCAAAGGTGCTTTACTAAGTAAAGCGTCTGAATACTTATGTAAATGTCATATGTCAGTTTTCCATTTTTTATAAAGTAGCAAAAATGTCTAAATCTGTTTTTTCTTTGTCATTATGGGGTATTATGTGTAGCTTGATGAGCGGGAAAAAAACAATGTAAACCATTTTAGAATAAGGCTGTAAAGTAACTAAATGTGGAAAAAGTCAAGGGGTCTGAATAATTTCCAAATGCAATGTATGTGAATGAGGTAGTTTCAGTGTGGCCTTATCTCTCGGGTTTATGTGAACTTCCAGTCAGCTTCATCTGTCTCTGTCCTTAGTTCTCAGTCCTCTGGCCATCACAGCAGATGGAGAGTAAAGGATTGTGGCTTACAAGCATTGGACCAGACGTCCCTGTTTTTTTTTTTACCATAGACATCCGCTGTCCAGACTGTAATTCCTCTATGCTCCATGGGCTTTTGGATGGGAGGCATATTGAGAGGGTGGGGGACTGGGGTTGGAGAGGGTGACAAAGCTTTAATAATGTAACAAAATGAGTCACATTGCAGCTGAGAAGGATTGGGATACAGAATGGTTGAACTAGACTAGTGTTATGCTAATGGAACATGTAACCTGCACTCTTGAGTTAGTCATAACACTTATCACAAATTCATCAGGGGGTGGCTTACAAGATCATAGAAATGTTTAGTGCCCACATTAACAGTGTAAATGTCCACTTGTGGTAATATCATACTTTTAAAAAATAAGTTATTCTTCATGGTCGATTTTGACAATGACATCAGTCTCCATAGAAGACATAATTGGTTGCACTTTAACTGTTTCCTCAAGCTAATCTCATGCAAAATGACTCAAATGTTCCTATGCTAATAGATTTAGGGAGAGAGCATTACTACGTTCATGTCTTTTGTTTTCTGGGAGCTGAACCAAGGCCGTTTCCAATTTGAATGATAACGAAAAGTAAACCGCTTACGGCAATCAAAAGATTATTCCTCCCAAAAGTATTTATCTAACAAATCACACAACATTTTTATATTTGTTATCTGAGATTTTAATGTCAATAGTGAATTTGTAGTGGATAAAATGGTCAGATGACTTATTACATTGAAAAATGTCTAAAACTTGTATATTATCCACGGACTCACCAGATGCAGTGCCTTAGACCGCTGTGCCACTCAGGACATGTGTTAGAGAGGAGTGTGTGTGTATGTATGGGTGTGCTGTTGAAGTTCACTGTAGAGCACAGTGGACTTCAATCCAGTCAAGTTTGGAGTGCATTTCCCTTTTCCCTCCATTTTATTTCCTGTAAGTTTTTGTCAATGAATGTAATAGAAACAAATTGAGGACATTGCACACTACAAGAGTAGGCTACACACGACACGAGAAATAGATTGACATTTCAAATCAGTGAGATTGGACTTTAAGTGGATAGCGAGACTGGTGTGATGTAGAAAAGCCCATTGGTGTCTCTCTGTCACCTCATGAAGACAAACTTTCACCCTCAGGGACGATTAGGTGGATAGTTATAATCCCCCCAAATCAGTTTAGATCAGTGTCAGTAAGTATTGTGCTTTACATTGTAATCTTGGGTAATCTATCTGAAGGAAATTTACAGTTATGAAGTAGGGAACGGGGTATAACATACTATGATGAGACAACAACCAATCATATTCACCCCCCCAAGGCCGTCCTCGGATGTCCCGTCTTTCTAGCCAAACCCCTTGGCGGCGCTGGGCCAAAATATGTTAAACCTCGTTCCCCCCTTCAGGGAACAGTAGTTATATTCATAACTGTATGTGCCCTTTCAGTTGGTCACTCGGTATAACATACTATGGGGATATACAATCCCGCGTCATGCCGGCTCAGAGAGTACCAAACTAGGAGGCCCACAGCAACCCATGCACACACAGGTTCCACCAGCTCCAAAAAAGTGGTTACAGAAGCCACCTTTTTCCCTAATAATTACCCAAGAAGCCTGAACTATCAGATCCCCATATAGGGAACCAGAACCTGCTGCAACATGGCTATGTGCACTGACATGCTGCCAATAGAACCCATGGTTCCAAGAACAATACTTACCTTGCAAGCCTGAAATAACAGAACTCTTGGTAAAGTGCACGGCAGCCCGAGGCTCAAACCCACAGGAAACCTGCAGTAACCTGGAAACTGTGTACTCGCGCTCTGCCACGGCAGCCCAAGGCTCAAACCCACAGGAAACTGTGGTAGCCCTGATAATACACACATTATGCCCTGGCACACCCCAAGGCACAAACCCACAGGGAACTGTTGTAACCCAGATAAATATGCAATCGCAACGCTGCCTAACACACTCCCGGACCCAGCCATAAGAACACTGAGCCACACTGGGAGCAGGTACATCCAAGTGATAAAACCTCATAAAAGTATGTGGGGGGAACCCCAACTCGCTGCAGCGCAGATATCACCAAATGATCATGCCACTGAACAATGCCAAGAAGTCGCAACACCTCTAGTGGAGTGAGCACACTCACCACTAAGCAACCCGTGTCCTTTGCTGTCATATTCCAGGGAGATCAATCCAATGAGAAAGATGCTGCTTAGAAAGCACCCTATCCCGAGGTGGATTACTAAAGAGACAAAAATCTGGTCACAAACGCAGATATCCATATACGTGTGTAAAGGGCGCACTGGACACAGGCCATGCAACCTCTGTTGTTCACTGGAAGCAAACGAAGGGTGTGAGAAAGGGAACAACTCAAGCCAGGGACCTGTAAAAGAGCACGCATGCTTCCCAGCCGATACGGTTCAGAAGAGTTCATGCATATATTATGACAACATTTTGCGATGTCTTTGTTCCTTTTGGACTTTGTTAAGTTTTTTTGGGCCATTCGGGCACACAACGTTTTCTTGAGACAAGCTAAAGTTGGTAGCCAAAGTCTAAGCCCTTTTGTCGGTGATTGGTAAACAGTAGGGATTCTTCAATAAAGTCTGTCATTCAACAAGAGACAACTCATTTATAAGCACATTTTTTCATTAAGAAATACTGCAGCAAAAATCTTAGATGTACAATTGCCTAGATCTCCTCGGCAAAAACTTCAAAATGAATGACAGATTTCTTATCATCTTAGATTAATTCTGACTGTGTTGAGGATAAGTGTATACTGGCTATGGCGTCTCAAAATGAACAAACCGTACTATTGGTGCTTTTCTAGTTTTTTTTAAACAGTCTTTTTAAGGGAGTATGCGAGCCCACTCGTTTGTTTCACCTAGCCTAGTTTGGTTGGGCCACAGCCAAACTGAAGCATGCTGACGCCTTAAAACATAGGCATAACCTTGGGAGCAAAAGCAGCATTAGGATATAACATCACTTTGGAGTTGCCAGGTGTGAACTCCAAACAGGAAGGCTGGACTGATGGCATGTGGCGATCCCCAACACGCTTGTTCAACGGCAAGGCCATGAGCAGAGCAGTCTTCTTGGAAAGAACATGCAGGTCCACAATCTCCAATGGTTCAAACAGAGGCTCACATAGAGCGTACAGGACCAAAGCCAGGTCCCAGGTCGCTTTTCGGGAACCGCTCCACCAATTACTGCTCTACCAACTGAGCTACACTGGACTACAACTCTGAAGAGTCTAACCGCCCACTTCCATGCCAGTCGGAAGATCTTAGGACAGTTCGATAAGGGGAACCATGGGTTGTTAGCAACACTTGGTGGAGACTAGAGATCCTGACTGCCAATGTGTCCAGCCGTCTTGTCAAGTGGTCTTATGGCTTGGGGGTAGAAGCTGTTCAGGGTGCTGTTAGCTCCAGACTTGGTGCACTGGTACCGCTTGCTGTGCAGTAGCAGAGAGAACAGTCTATGGCTTGGGTGGCTGGAGTCTGAACATTTTCGGGGGTTCTTCCTCTGACACTGTCTGGTATAGAGGTCCTGGATGGCAGGGAGCTCGGCCCCAGTGATGTACTAGGCTATACTTATCACCCTCTGTAGCACCTTGTGGTCGGGTGCAGTTGCCGTACCAAGATGTGATGCAGCCAGTCAAGAGGCTCTAGCTCTGGCGTAGCTGTAGAACTTTGAAGATCTGTGGGCCCATGCCAAATATTTTCAGCCTCCTGAGGAGGAGGTGCTGTTGTGCCCTCTTCATAACTGTTTGGGTGTGTGAGGACCATGTTAATTCCTTAATGATGTGGACACTGAGGAACTTTGCTGGTGATTGTCTGTGGTCTATTGCACAATCAGATGTTCTGGGTAGGGCTGCAGAGGATGTGGACGGTTTTCGTTCTGACAAAGTATTTCCGGGTCTGTCTCCACATCAGACATCATGTCTTCAGTAGCCCCCGCAAATCGGTGCTTCTCTTCAGCAAGAGAGTTCAATTGACCGACTGGCCAGAGCCTGTTAAATTATAGGAGACAATAAGTTATTCTGCCCAATAAACAAACAGTCTTGAACATTGTCGAATCTCAAAAGTAATACAAAAAAAGAAAGAAACACACAAACTAAAAGCTAGTGGAACAAGTGTCAACTTTTCCAAATTCAGTACTTCATTTAAAATGTATGGATTGGTTTACATTTATTAACTAACCTGTCTCTGTCAACGCTGCATTCGCTTTTTGATGTCCCGTTCCTTTCAAGTGTCCGGGGAGTACGACGACTTATGCCGCTCTTTCAGTCCAATACCAATTTGCAGCTGTATCTGAGGAGTCAGTAGCTAGATTCCCGTCCAATTGGCAACAGATTTTCATGCGAAAAATCGAATGAAGAGAATATGCAAATATCCCCACCAGTGTTGTTTTCCCCACCCAATGTACTTGTTGCGGTTAAAAACAGTACGTAATGACGTAGTGCACACAATTGACTTTTTTTCATGTACTCTACCGTTCAAAAGTTTGGGGTCACTTAGAAATGTCATTTTTTTAATCCATTAAAAATAACATAAAATTGATCAAAAATACAGTGTAGACATTGTTCATGTTGTAAATGACTATTGTAGCTGGAAACGGCAGACTTTTTATGGAATATCTACATAGGCGTACAGAGGACCATTATCAGCATCCACCACTCCTGTGTTCCAATGGCATGTTGTTTTAGCTAATCCAAGTTTATAATTTTAAAAGGCTAATTGATGATTAGAAAACCCTTTTGCAATTATGTTAGCACAGCTGAAAACTGTTCTAATTAAAGAAGCAATAAAATTGGCTTTCTTTAGACTAGTTGAGTGTCTGGAGCATCAGCATTTGTGGGTTCGATTACAGGCTCAAAATAGCCAGAAACAAAGAATTTTCTTCTGAAATTTGTCAGTCTATTCTTGTTCTGAGAAATGAAGGCTATTCCATGCGAGAAATTGACAAGAAACTGAAGATCTTGTACAATACTGTGTACTACTCCCTTCACAAAACAGCGCAAACTGGCTCTAACCAGAATAGAAAGAGGAGTGGGAGGCCCCATTGCACAACTGAGCAAGAGGACAAGTACATTAGTATCTAGTTTGAGAAACAGATGCCTCACAAGTCCTCAATTGGCAGCTTCATTAAATTGTACCCGCAAAACACCAGTCTCAAGGTCAACAGTGAAGAGGCGACTCCGGGATGCTGGCCTTCTAGGCAGAGTTGTGAAGAAAAAGCCATATCTCAGACTGGCCAATAAAAATAAAATATTGAGATTGGCAAAAGAAAACAGACACCTGACAGAGGAACACTTCCTAAAAGGCCAGCATTCCGGAGTCGCCTCTTTGCTGTTGATGTTGAGACTGGTGTTTTGCGGGTACTGGAGCATGCACTCTCTCATGTTATCAGGGTTGATAGCATGACAAACCTGTCCAATTAATAGGGGATAACACAGAGGAGCATATGATGTTGCTTATACAACCCAGAGTCCTGTTTGAGGAGATGACAAACCCTTGTGTTAATAATTCTCTCACGGAAGAAAGGGATCATCCACCCACACATACATCACATAATCTGACAACGGTGGCGTAATGGACACAGCGCTTTGTGCCGTTCACTGGGAAGAGATCAGATTTGGGAGCTATTCAGGCCTTGAAAAGATGAGGTTGAATTAGGGGAATCTAATGCCCTCAGAATGCCTGTGGACGTTCTACACCAGTGCTTAATACAGACCATAGGTTTAAATACACAGCAATAATCAAGGAGAGCTAATTTAATACAGGATAATCACCATGGTTATCCACCATCACATGGAACAAACATTGGACATCATCACATCCTCCTTTTGAACACATAATGCCACCTGACCAGAAATACAAACATGGGCCCTTTGATGGATTGTCTGTAATATTAGTTTGGCTTATTTGGCTTTTGCTAAAGCTGTGAAAGAAAAATGCTGTAAAATATGTGTCTTGCTCTGACTACATGTTCAGAACATTTGAGACTTAGTTTTAATGCTGTAATGTTCCGTAAAAAAAAAAACATTTAAACTCAAAACAATGCTTTTGTAGCAGCCTTATCGCCCACCAATTAAATGTATACACGTATACAAATATGTTTCATGCAATGTTCTCAGCTCAGTAGTTTTCTCAAGCATGATGAACATGCATGTGTAGAAAAGCTTAACAGTGCTAACATGTCAGTTCAACAGAGCAAATTGAGCCGAATAGACTATTTTCAGGGCAAGCATGATCAAATGAGTGGAAAGACCGGTGTTTGTGTGTGTAAGAGAGAGTACTTTGAGCAGTGGTTGAATAAGTACCCAGTTGTCGTACTTGAGTAAAAGTAAAGACATCTTAATAGAAAATGACTCCAGTATAAGTGAAAGTAACCAAGTTAACTACTACTTGAGCAAAAGTCTGTACCCCAAATACCCTAAAAAATAATTTAAGTAATACTTTAAAGTATTTTTACTTAAGTACATTACACCACTGACTGTGAGTGTGTGTGCATGTGTGCGTGTGCGTGTGCGCGTGTGTGTGTATGGGTGTGCAGTTGAAGTCCACTCTAGAGCACAGTGAGTTTTTAGAAGAGGGGTAAAACAAGTCAGACCGTAAGCACTGTGTTCCCCATCCTTTCTACCCTCGCTCCAGGCCAAATCCAGCCACTTGTCATGTTCAGAGTGCATTTCCCTTCAACTGGTTAGGGGCTCATCAATAAAAGAGGACACACGTCCATTTTATTTCCTGTACGTTTTTTGTCAATGTTCTGAGAACATATTGAGGATGATATGGCTCAGTACAAGAGTAGGATACACAGAGAGACATTGACATGCGAAATCAGTGAGATTGGACTTTAAGTGGAGGGAAAGACTGGTGTGATTTAGAAAAGTCCATTGTTGTGTCTGTCACCTCATGAAGACGACCTTTCACCCTCAAGGACGTTTAGATGCACGGTTATAATCCCCCCAAAAAAATCTGTTTAGATCCGTGTCGGAAATTCATCAGTGTCAGTACTTTACACTTTTCATTTGGGGTAATATATCTGTGGGAAACTGGGTCAGCGCTTTTCGTTGTTTGTTTTGTCTATGCTTTCTGTCACGTTGACAGGTAAGACTACGGAACACCACACATTCGCCCCCAGGGCTCATCTCTTTTTAGCTGAAGCTGCATGAAACATACAATATTTATATTCCTCATTTCCTTATTTAACAATAAGTATGCCCAAGACTCCATTGTAGACCATGATGCCTTTTCTCTTACCGATGCTCTTACCTCTTAAATGATTCCACCACCTTGTTTTGAGGTGTACTACTAAAATGGGACAAACAGTAAAGTTCTGCAACTGATTACCTATCGCTCAGACAGATGTTACAGAGGGGAGAAACATCTGCTTGCTCTGCAGCCTCCCCCCCCCCCCCCCCTCTCTTCTCAGAAGGGGCTGTGGAGACAAGCCAGCAGAGAGTGCAATTTCATCTACACAACAGCACTTTAGAGATGGCTAATTGCACTGTAAAATGTCGGCTCTGTGTAAAAGGGCTTTCTCTGTACTGTGGCAAAGTGGGCTTGTTTTTGTGGATGTCAATGTATTTTTAACACCTGCCCCTCTCATACATGTATGACAGAGGTAGAAGGAGCTGTGATGACGCTGTTAACATGTGACAGTAGGGAGAGAGTTGGTCCGTTGTTTCCCAGCGGAGAATGTCATTACATAATTGGTACCTTGAATATTTTAGCTTCTTTTGTGACGGCATTCATAATTCATGTTAATGCAGGCGCAACACCCTGCTGGTTACATATACCAATTCCTTATTTTCCTTTCTCTCATCTTTTAATAGTTTTTTTTCTTCTCTCTCCCTCTTTTAAACACGACGCTGACTAAATATGAGTGTCAGATATTTACTAAATGCAATTACAACACAGCCTAATGTATCAAAAATAAAATACAAAATACTTTTGCAAAGTATTGTATTTAAATTAAAGATAAGTACGGTATCTTGTATTTTCAAAATACATGAGCAATTTCCCCCCTTAACCTGAACAACAGCAATGGTAACAAAAAATGTGTGACTTGCTATGACTGTGATGTGGTTGTTTATCTACTAGTTGAATGCACTGACTAAGTTGCTCTGGATGCAAAATGACCTAAATCTAAAAATGACCACATGGTATTATTATTCTAATTAGCTCCACCCCCAAACAAGACCACGTTTGAATGACTGGAGATGGGAAAAGATACATCAAAATGTATGCAAATAAATGACTAAATACATTTTTAAAATACAGAAAATACACTTTAAAGTAGTCCCAAAAAAAGAATGGACTATTTAAGTAAAATATCCCGTGCAGTTGTAAATTGAACAAATACATGTGTGAACACCAATGTTTTTTTTAAATATCAACTTATTTTAGAAATAGGCCCTATATCATTTTCTATCAGGACTGTTGAAAAGTATTTTGTATTTTGAAAATACAAAATACAGTTCTCTAGAGTATCTTGTTACAAAATACATTGGACTGTAGTTCACGCCAGTGAAATACAATTGACAAAATACTCAAGTTATTTAAATACGTACTTCAAATACAACAACATAAATACTGCCCATTTCTGATTAGTATGACCCCACACTTTCTCCAAGATGATCTCCCTTTATCCCCGGTTCACAGTCATTTCTCTGGTATTGGCTCCGAGGGCTCAGGTTGATGAAAGATCACCACAGGCTCTTTTCATGTGACTCCATCTCCTCTCAACTAAGTAATAGTGCATAAGATCACCCTTCTCTGAATGGAACAGAGTTTCACCTTATTTGTCCATCAGAGCCAAAGCCCACAGCAATTTGCATGTCAGGATGTCCATTGTGCATGTCAGGAGTCTATCGTGTCAACTGTCTTTGCAAGGCTTTATACATTAGTGGAATAATGATATTATTTGCAAAGGGGGGCGGCTGGGGGAAATGGTGACGTCAGATCGGCAGATCCAGGATTCGGACAGGGACCAGGTGGACTTTTGTCTGTTTTGGGCTTTAGATTCCCAAAGAGTTAGCTCTAAACGTAAATCATCATTGTAGACTGACCTTAATCTGTTTACTGAAATCCTACTGCTAAATTATAGACTCCCCTCTGTTCCTCTGCTCCCTTTGCCCCTCCCTCATATGCACGCACACACACACACACACACAGTCATGAGTCTCTCTGCACTGGTCCAATCACTGCTCAGTGCTGTCTGAGTCCAGCGCTCTCTTTTTAAATCCTCCTCTCTGTGGTGAATCAGCACTCGCAGCGCAGCCCTCCCGTGATACAGCAAGTGGTAGAGAAGTCTGCTGAAACAGCCTACAGTAGGTACTCCTGCTCTCTTCTTTTTCCCACTCTCCCCCCTCCTCAAATATTGTGTCGTCCCCATCACCCGTTCCCCTGGGTCGACCCTAGACTTTGTCTTTCGCTGTCCCTGCATCCTCTACACAACTCAACTTTATACTTTGCTTGTTTTGCTGACAGTGTGGTGTACGTGGTTCACAGTGTAGTTTCACTTGAAGCGGCTCTTGCGCTTCCAATCACTCTGCCTAGTGATTGTAATAGTGATTGTAATGCACATTGAAGAAAGAACACGTGGGCAGAGCATGTTTGGGACATGCTAAACAAAGTACGATTGATGCATGTCAATTGTGAATTGTTAAATGCATTTGGCAAGTTAATGGTGCATGGTTAAATGACCTAGGCTTTTAGCCTTCTAAGCTTGTAGACTAATGACCTGACTCTCATGACGGACTTTACATGGTGGTATTAACATGTAGGCTGATATAACTATCACTTTCATTTTTCGCTGGGTTGACAACGTTCCCATTTATGTCAGTCGTTTCTCTCCAGTGAGAGTGAATACGTGGTAAATGAATCATTAGACCAGGGATTGTGTGTTGACCTTGACATATTATTCTCTGAATTATTCTGACACATCGTTATGTCTTAAAATGTTTGGAATTAGAAGCATGACTTTGCATACAAAATGTAAACAAACAAGACCAATAGGTCACAACTGCTAGCTGTCTTACTCATTGATGTTGCGATACAATACGTAATAATGAGGATAGATCGATAGTTCAACTACAACCACGTATAGTTATTTCGGGCTCAGTCTTTACTACGAAAACAAAAAGGGAACTACAACCACTAAGATCTCTTAAAAGGCCATTCTTTATGGAGGTTTATGGAGATATATATTTGTTTTAAATCCCAGATTTTATTTTTTTCGTTCATTAGGAAATTCATCGCTTGTTAGTTCCTCACAAACAAGTGAAAGCAACAACAACAACAAAAAGTGTCTGGACACCTCATTTACTCAATTGTTTCCTTTTATTTTGGCAGTTACCTGTAGACTGGACGGAGAGGTATCGCTCGTGATAAAACATACATTTGGTTGTAAAAAAAGCAAACTTCTCCTTTCTCCTTCATACATTGCATTTTTAGTTCTTCCTCCCTGTCATCCCTATCTGGAGCACAACACTTGAATGGAGACAGATGATGAACCTCTGTGGTAAGAGATCACTTAAGTGCTTGCTATGCATACGTGAATACCTATGACGTTTGTGATGTTTTATAGATATGTTCCGTCATCCTTCACGCAGGCCTCCTCTGTGTGACCATGTGAGTTGATGTTTTCAATTCTCTGTCAGAAGATTGATATCTAAACCATCTGGATATTGAATTGTGGATATGGTCTTGGATATTATCTTCCATAATACAAATAATATTCCACTGCAAGAAAAGCCCATGTTTAGAACTTTCGCTAATTGACCGGTGAACTCGCACCCTGACCCCACTTCAGTGACAACGTCCGCAGACAACTCTTCCATCCAAACGCGGCAGGGCACATCACCTCTGGTTGCTTTTAAACTAAGTTGAGGAGTGGGCGGAAGTGTAAGGTCTTTAGGATCTTCGTGGTATGCATGGTGATTGGTAAATCCACATATTTTATTTTTATTTTTTTTATTTTACCTTTATTTTACTAGGCAAGTCAGTTAAGAACAAATTCTTATTTTCAATGACGGCCTAGGAACAGTGGGTTAACTGCCTGTTCAGGGGCAGAACGACAGATTTTGTACCTTGTCAGCTCGGGGATTTGAACTTGCAACCTTTCGGTTACAAGTCCAATGCTCTAACCACTAGGCTAGCACATGCATGGTTGGATTGACACCTTCAGAACTCTCCCTGGTACCGAAGCTGGTTATTAACTTTGCTGAAATTAGTTGCTATGAATATCCAGTGTCCTATTCTATATAGGGGGTCTGCATGTTGTGGAGTACAACCAGAGCTTTATTTGGGACCCAGATGTTTGTTGACTGTGATATACGTTTCAGTGGAAAGTTCTTATTATTTTTTTTAAATCACCTCAGTGGAACACGCTTTTGGCACACATTTCAGCACAGTTAAACACCTGACACCACCAACTGTAATCATTTGTCTGGTGAACAGTATTTGGAGAAAGGAAAAAACAATAACTCAAAGCTGGAGGCAGCTGGCCAGTTGATGTGTGTGTGATCGTCATGCTAAACAACACAGCCACGGGGCCTGTATGCTATTTACTTCAACATTTATCATCCCTGTCATGACACCACACTTCTCTGGTGGCTTTTACACCCGGCGTGGTCCTCCCGGGGTTTAATAGCACACTGAAATAAAACGGTGATGACATAATCAAAGACATGGTTGTTATTTAGCTGGGTTCTCCTCTCGTGCGGTGACAGGAAACAGAAGCCTGTCAGTTAGGCTCCCTTGCCTGCCAGTGAATGCTTGGCTCTTTTCCCATTGCCTTGTTAGAGAGTATTAATTACAACTCCTAACAGCGGTCGCTATCGATGAACCTCAAGTCTTAATTTGCTGCTTCCTTCTGTCTGTTTCAATGGGTTTCTCATTGGCCTCCAGGGAAAGGCGGAGCTCATTGTGAGCCAATCAAAGTAATTTGTCTCATTCCCTCACCGGGCCCGTGTCTCTGAGGTATTTCATAGTAGCTCAGGGCCTCAGACACATCCTCAATATTGAGACACATTGGGCAGTTTTCCATTAACCCATGTTTGTTCGACAAAACCCAGGTTTATTGCTACGTGTATTGGAAACGGTCGGATATAGGATACCCTTTCTATAGATCGACAACATTTGTATCTGTTTGACATGGGCGTATTTGTTTTGCCTAACTGTCTTTATTGCGACAAATGATGATGGAAATGAATTACGCTTGCCGAATACTTTAGAAGGCACAACATGGGGCAGGTCATCAAGTAATTACTGTATAAGCTCCACTTGACATTTAATTCTAAATGCCTACTGCTTGCAAAACAAAAATGTTTAACTATAAAATAGAAAATCTTTGCAATACAAGGATTGTCCTGTCTGTTCAAGAATGCCTGAATTTCTTCGCCTTGATTTTCTGGTTGGCTGGCAAGTTTCACCATCCAATTATTTCAGATCTACCGGCGTGAAAGTTTCACCATGGTACGGGCTAACCTAGGCGATATGATGTGGTGATGCGTTGGCACATGCAAATGATTAGAATATGTGTCAGTTATTGCATTCTATCCATGCATATCTGAGACATTAAACAGATAGGTGGGACGGCATACTGGCAGTCGCAAATGTATTAACGGGCAATTTGCCTAAATAGGTCATGGAAACACTTGAACCACGATGTCCAGCTGTTATAAATCGACATGATAACACTGAACAAAAATATGAATGTAACAAGGCAACAATTTCCCAAACTTGCTCAATGGGTGACATGTCTGGTGAGTATGCAGGCCATGGAAGATCGGGGTCATTTTCAACTTCCAGGAATTGTGTACAGGTCCTTGCGACACGGGGCTGTGCGTTATCATGCTGAAAGATGAGGTGATGGCGGCGGATGAATGGCACGACAATGGGCCTCAGGATCTCGTCACGGTATCTCTGTGCATTCAAATTGCCATCGATAAAATGCAGTTGTGTTCATTGTCCGTAACTTATGTCTGCCCGTACCATAACCCCACCGCCACCATGGGCCACTTTGTTCACAACATTAACATCAGCAAACCACACGACGCGACGCCACACATCCTCTCTGCCATCTGCCCGGTACAGTTGAAACTGACATTCATCTGTGAAGATCACACTTCTGCAGTGTGCCAGTGGCCATCCAAGGTGAGCATTTGCCCACTGTAGTTGGTTACCAAACTGCAGTCCGGTCAAGACCCTGGTGACGATGACCAGCACGCAGATGAGCTTCCCTGATACGGTTTCTGACAGTTTGACAACACTACACAACTTTAATTGCTGATCAATTGAAACTTTGTTTGACACCCAAGTTCTCCCTGATCACTCTTCCTGATAGGAGGTGTAGTGGAGCTAGACGGTGGTTCCTCCTGGTTCCTCTCACTTCTTATCAGTAGCAGATGGGAGGAAGAGAATGATGAACCTGTCCCTTCCTGATGGATCGAGTATGTCTCCATCTAGACCGGCGGTGCAATGAGGCGCGGGGACAGGGAACAGCTAAATGATTGGGCCATCACAGGGTGCAGTTGTCCCGTCTGGCTGGTCCTGCCATATGTTAGAGCAGGGTGGGCCAACTCAGACTTAGCTGATAAATGGATGTGCGTTTTAAGCTAGGCAAGGTGAAGAGGGGTGAAGAAGACAGAAAACACCAATAAGTACGTGGAGTGAAAACAAACCTGGCCGTGTCCTCCAAACAATCCTCCAAATGCACTATATATGCAAAAGTATGTGGACACCCCTTCAAATGAGTGGATTTGGCTATTTCAGCCACACTCATTGCTGTCAGGTGCATAAACTCGAGAACACAGCCATGCAATCTCCATAGCCTAACACTGGCAGAATAATGGCCAAACTGAAGAGCTTAGCGACTTGCATCGTCATAGGATGCCACCTTTCCAACAAGTCAGTTCGTCAAATTTCTGCCCTGCTAGAGCTGGCCCGGTCAACTGTAAATGCTGTTATTGTGAAGTGAAAATGTCTAGGAGCAAGAATGGCTCAGACGCAAAGTGGTGAGCCACACAAGCTCACAGAACGAGACCAACGATTGCTGAAGCGTGTAGCGCGCAAACATCGTCTGTCCTCAGTTGCAACACTCACTACCAAGTTCCAAACTGCCTCTGGAAGCAACGTCAGCACAAGAACTGTCCGTCAGGAGCATCATGAAATGGGTTTCCATGGCCGAGTAGCCACACACAAGGCTAAGGTCACCATGCACAATGTCAAGCGTCGGCTGGGGTGGTCTAAAGTTCTCTGCCATTGGCTCTGGAGCAGTGGAAATACGTTCTCTGGAGTGTTGAACCACGCTTCACCATCTGGCAGTCCGATGGACGTATCTGGGTTTGGCGGATGCCAGGAAAATGCTACATGCCCTAATGCATAGTGCCAACTGTAAAGTTTGGTGTAGGAGGAATAATGGTCTGGGGCTGTTGTTCATGGTTCAGGCTAGTTCCAGTGAAGGGAAATCTTAATGCTACAGCATACAATTACATTCTAGATGATTCTGTGCTTCCAACTTTGCGGTAACATTTTGGGGAAGGCACTTTCCTGTTTCAGCGTGGCAATTCCCCCGTGCACAAAGCGAGATCCATAAAGACATGTTTTGTCGAGATCGGTGTGGAAGAATTTGACTGGCCTGCACAGAGCCCTGACCTCAACCCCATCAAACACCTTTGGGATGAATTGGAACACCGAATCGCCCAACAACCTGACATCACTAATGCTCTTGTGGCTGAATGGAAGCAGGTCCAGCAATGTTCCAACAGCTAGTGGAAAGCCTTCCTAGAACAGTGGAGGCTGTTATAGCAGCGAAGGGGAGACCAACTCCATATTAATGCCCATGATTTTGGAATGAGATGTTTGACGAGCAGGTGTCCATATACTTTTGGTCATGTAGGGTAACAACAGAAAGTTATTTAGCTAGTTCTAAGCTGCACATTTGCAAGAATCACATCAACAAAGCCACAGCAAAAATATTCTTATTTTATTATTTATGGCCATGAAACTGCACCTTTAAACTTTTAATGGGTTTTAATTTTGAGTAGTATAGTTTGACTCAGTAAATTATTTGAGTAAAGCTTATATACAAACACTGGTGAGTCCCATAGGGGAGAGGGAGACAATGACTGACTGTGTTGGATAATATAGGTCATGCAGCTGTGATCGTTAGAATAGGACACAGGGTAGAAACCCCAAGAGTGACGAACCAGATGCTCTTGATTGTTCTTGTTCACAGCACTGAGGGTATTTCTGTTCACATCATACAGTTCACATTATACGTGGGATGTTCCCAAGTGTCTACATGTCACACTGATGTGTCTCGCTATTATACCCTTTAAAACACATTTAGTGTTCAGTACTTCAATAACTGAGTACTGGACCATTTTATCAACCTTATGATACCTGTTACCCTCCAGATGCTTTTTTTGGACACAGGGTTACAGAGCTGCTGTAAATAATGGGCTCTCTCTGATATGCTATTATGCTGGCCTTGATCCAAGTCATCTTTTCATCTCTCCTCTTTTCTTTTGTCCCTCAGCATTTTCCGGCTGTGAGTGGGGCCTTCATGGATTCCCCGTACAATGGCAACACGTCCCTCCAGACCTCCACCTCCAACCTCAACGCCAACTTCTCCCGGCCGACCGAGGCGGAAGAGGAGGGCAAGTACTCCAGCGACGCCATCTGGCTTTGGGTGGCCGTCATTGCAACCATCGGCAACATAGTAGTGGTAGCAGTGGTTTGCGCCTGTGCCTTCTAAGACCCGTTAGTTGCAAGCACACAGCCGAAACATCCCCCTTGACCCGTCTTTCCTCCACTTTAACCTATTCCCTGTATTAATTTTACTTTTGTAAGTGTCCATCCATAATATTAAAGCCAAGGCCCCGTTCTGAGGGTCAACTGAATATGATAGTGTAAATATAGGGACTGGCTTAACTGATGTTCTCTAGGACTAGGAATGAGAGAAACAATCCTCCGTAGTTACCATACTGTATCTTACCTTAAGCCTATGTCTCACACTGTAAAAAAATACATTCATGAGAAACGGTGAAGTGAGCAGATGTGGGCTGTGCCTTTTTATAATGAACATGGTAAATTAGTTAAGGAAGTGGGCAATACATAAAGCAGCTGAGTGAGCCTCCCTTCTGCTTACCACCAGAGGTCAGCCTAAAGGATTATGGAAGTGTACAGCTGTGAGATCCCCTCTGCCTGTGAACCTGAACAGAGCACCACACCATATATCTTTGTCTTGTTGATGTCATGTGACTGTTTGTCTGGAATGGATGTGTTGATGCTGCTGTCTTGGTCCAGTTCTCTCTTGAAAAATGTACTTTTTTTTTATCTCCACGAGACTAACCTGGTTAAATAAGGGGTGAAATAAATAATCAGCAGTTCTCGTTGTGGCTGGCCATCGTCTCGGAGACCAGTGGAGAGATATGTGACAGATGGTGGCTGGTAGTGGGGCAGAAGGGACAGCGGAGGGGCCCAGGGCAGGCTTGGCAGTGCCCCCAGTACCTGCTGTTCTTTCCTGTGACTGCTACACCGCTGCACTACCATTACTGCTCTGTCCTGTCCTCATCAGCCTGTCAGTGATAGAAATCTCCCCAAGCACTTTATAAAAACGCAATAAAGTGGGGAGTTTTCTTCCATTTTAACTGCATTGTTCTGCAGTGGCTGTAGACCTGTGCCAGTTTAACTATGCAGTGAAGGCATCCTATTGGGCACACACTGGTTGAATCAATGTTGTTTCCATGTCATTTCAATGAAACGACGTTGAACCAACATGGAATAGATGTTGATTTGCCGTCAGTGGGATAGCAGTGGCTAATGTTTATGAGTGAGGCAAATGTATAGAAACACAGTATCGCCCACAAGCCAAATGAGTGAATGAAGTTGTCAGCACAAATCAGATGTTATACCACCCCTGCTGACATTATCTGAAATCACTAAATCATTGAGCCGCCCACCATTACCAGACCACTGCTACAACAGCCTCACGCTGTTGAGCTAGCAGTCAAATGAGTTCTCTCGTCATAAGAAACCCCATTGCTGTTAACGCTAATTTTTTAGTTGCTGTGCCAGGCAGTCAGAATCTCACATTCGCCTCAGAATGTCTCTCAGTAGACTAGTGTGTGTAGGTGGCAGCAGCCCCAGTAGTTCTGTGCTGTGCTGTCTCCCATGCACCCAGTGGAGTCGGGCCACAGACTTGTCAAACAGCAGGGCTTTAATGAGATGTAATGCCTCTCTCTCTCTCTCTCTCTCTCTTTCCTAAAGCGAACACTGACCTCCCGTTGCGCTGTGGTGATCAGAACAGAGCTGATCCCTGCTGCACTCAGCTGCTCTGAACAAAGATAGTGCTTCAAGTGCATTTTTCGAGTGTGACTTCCTCATTTAATCAGCACTCATTGACAGAGAGAAAGGGGAAGGAGAGAGGAGCGGCGAAGAGGAGTGGCTGCATGGGAATTGATTTTTAACAGCCAACTTCCATGTCGTCTCTTTGAAATACAAAACTTTTTTTGAAGTTGAATGGAGAATTCCATTATTTTTTTATTGAAACCAACGAAGTGGAATAAAAAGTTTGAAAATGGAGAGATTTAGGATCAAAGGTCTGGCTGAGCCTTCACTTCACACAGCTAATTGCCCGGATCTCACTGTACAGTAGAGTTAATGAAAACAAGAGACCGATTCATCATGGCATCTCTGAGCGTTCCTTTTCAGGGTCCTTAGAGAGCTTAGCCAGAAACATGTGGGGACATTAATCTGTTGTCTGTTAAAATAAACAACAACAATCGCACTGAATGGGGTCTTCATAAGTAACTGCTGGCGATAACTCAAGATGACGCTAACAAGTTAGAATTATACATCCCCACTATATGTAGTTACCTTAATACTGTAACTATTCTGAAGCCAAATTCATATGGACTAGGTGAGGAATCCCAGTTAGCTATAATAGGAATTTCTTATATTCTTGTATCGGCTGTGTGCTTTGACATGGGACTGGTTAAGGCTCAGTTGCCCACTGTCTACGGCTCGAATTATGTGCCTGAACTGACTAACACAACTCCTACCCGTCAACTGCTTATTGACCATGGACGCCCCTTGACCACCATGGATGATGTTCCTCCTACACACCACAAAAGGTCATCACAGCCTCAAGCTCAGGTACCGTGTGAACCAGTTTGCAATGTCACTTAGGCGCGCGTTTCACCCGACACAGATTAATAAGGCTAATCCTGGACAAAAATAAATCAATTATATGGAGATTCTCTATTGAGCGTACTGTTTTATTCCAGGACTAGGCTTAATCTGTGTCCGAGAAACTGCCCCTTACTGTTTAAGATTTGTTTTTAATTACCGCCTCCATGTAAAAAAGGGAATTGTTGCGCTATACATTATGCATCTGCCTGTTAAAGGGAATAGTTATTTTTTAGTATTGGGTAACTTGGAGTGATGCTTCATTCATAATCATATTTGTTTGATGTACCGTGTTTCTTTATTTCTATAAGTCAACATTACTTCAGTCTTACTAAGTCTACACTACATATTGAGTTGAAACATTCCATTTAAGCATGTCATTTCCTTATTTGTTCTAATGGACGAGTCTCTTCACTGTGTTAACTGAGAGCGTGTGTCGACTTGCGATCATGTCTCCTCTACCGTATGGCATGATAAATGTCGCATTTATATAGAAGTACTACTATGGCAATACTCATGGAGACCCTGCCAGTTACAGCTGTTTAATGGGGGAGACGTGGCCATGGAGTGCTCCCTCCACCAACAGATGCATTTCACCACGTTTGACTTCCTCCCTCCCTAGGCCCAGAGGGGACTGAAGTCTGCTTAATCACACCCCATAGAGCATTCCATCCTCCTTCTCCTTTCCCCTATGTTCTCTCTCCTTCCATCCATGCAGAGCACCAGACCGTGCTTTCTGCATTGGCACTGGCCTCTGACCCGAGGCAGGGCACCTCATGCCCACATGCCTCTTCCTTCCCAGGCAACAAGAAATAGTCCGGTCGTTGCTGGGTGAAATGGACAAGTCACTCCTACGAGAGGAGAACTGTAAGAGCAAGGAGCAGCTGGGTATATAAGCGAACACACACACACACACACACACACACAATGTAAATGTACCTTTCTATAACATGGTTGTGATGCCAATGCTATGATGTCATTATGTGCTCTCAGGGTTTGTATTTTGTTCTTATCTTTCAATACATTGTAAATGTTTTACACCATTTTCTCATCATAGTTATAGTTAGCAAATTATAACATTTATAGGGGCCATTTAATGTTGCGCTAGATTAGGCAAGCTTCAGTTTTGGATTCTGTTCAGTCTATCGCTTCATCTATTCAGTCTGTATCGGTGAAACATTACAGATTGTGTGATAGAAATGTAAAGGTAATTGAGCTGACATAATGTAGAGTTTACCAAGAATGCAGTCTCCACTAACGTGGGAACATTGCCTTTACATGTCAATCCCGATGTAACTCTGCACTTCTGCAATAAAGATTGAATAGAGCCCTGAGGCTAATATTCGATCCAATTATACTAGTTATAATTTAGCTTGAATTAATAAGCACTGTATTGCTGAATGTCATACTGTAGTTATTCACTCACACTCAAACATGCTGAGGTATAGCCCTAGACTTTTGCGTAAATATGCTCCCCCAAACTAACTTGGGAGCTCTATAATTCATAAGAATCCTAACAATTTGTAAATTTTTAAATGCTTTTGAATCCAACATTTCACATATCACGATATACCCATGTATAAATTGACCAATGACCTAGCGGGGTAATGAAAATATAGTCAGACTTCAGTGGGTGTTTCTATATGTTGTTGCCACGGGAACACCCATCCATAGATCACCTCACTTTTTGTGGTGTTCTCTGGCTCTGGGTCCTCATCAGACACTAAGCTTCCCAGCTCTCTTCCTCTGCAGAGTGTTGCATTACCCAACAAGGCTTTGCTGCATGTTTGTTAAGTCGGAGATATGAGAACGCTTCTTGACTTTAATGCTGCCGGACATCATGTCCCTTCTCTGCTGATTCACAGCGGCTCCCCTAACCCGATGGCTCGTTTTGTGTTTGTCTCTGCAGACTCCCAGGAATTTTCCATCCTTCCTCGGCCTCCAGGAATATATATGCTAATTAAAGCTGACTTCCTATATCCTGAGTACAGCAGAGACAGTATGGTTGGCTAGGGACTGTGACTTTATTAAAGCACCCAGAGGAAACCCATAAAGACTACATGGAGGCTGGGGGGAATATTGTGTATAGGTGGGACTTGAGAGGTGACAGTAACAGACATCATATTTATGACTTCAACAAATGATACCATATCGTATTCAAGGTTACTTGTAGTTAACTTGATTTGGAATGTGCTGTGACTCATGACACTCAAAGGACCTAGAAAGTGAAACCACACTATGTCCATCCTCCTGGAACCCTGTATGTCTTTGTTTTGAAATGGATTTCTGACAGCGATTCACATACTCATTGCAATGAATGGATGGATATTTATCGACTTCCTTGACTCTGAAGACTTGGATTCTACATTTCTGTGCATCCAGTTGCAGTGTTGTACGTTCTGATACCTCCCTGTGGGTGTCAGGGTTACTGCTATGAAATACTGATTAACAGAAAGGCTGTTGGCTAAATACAGGAGCTGTATTAGTTCAATTAATTCACAATGCTAATTCACAAAAGCTTTCTATAACAATTACTTCATACAAAATACTGCACAGAGTCATGTCACTGCAACTGTTTTAAATTACATTTCTAGAGGGGGTCTTGACTTGTCTTGACTTTCCATAAATGTATGACCTACTTTGAAAAGATATCTTTAAAAAAAACAGGAAATCTAACATTTGGGGGTTTTCTTTTAATTTCAGTATGTGTATAAGCATGGTTGCAGTGTACAGTATAAACACGAGGGGGGTGTTATTGACACCATTTATATTTTTAACATGATATTTGAGGCTCATTATTATTTTGTTCCCATGCTAGATGAACCAAAACCTGCGCGCACACGCATTGTGAAACGTGGCTTGCATTACAGGTGCCAGGATTCAATACCGTATAAGGATAATGGATGTGTACGCGTCAGTAAATTAGACCAGCTCTGTTGTTCATTTGCTCCTCACTACCAGTAGTCCCAACATCCAGGCCGCGTGTGCATGCTCATTGCAAAGACGTCTTAATATGCAAAACACTTAGACACTTAGATGACAGTTCGAACCAGGATAATTTTCTTGTCTTTTCGAATTTCTGTTGTGATATTTTGATTTAGTATGAGCTTACTGAGCTTGCTTGCATGTATTGTGTTTACTTCCGTCCCGACATATTGTTAGTCGACAACTCTGCAAGCTGCGTTCCAGTAAGGAATAAATCATGTAATAATCATGACATTATGGAATATTGATTGGAGGATTCATTACTTGGTACATGGAGAAATATGTAGAACTAAATGTGGAATATTTTTTTGTCAACTTTTTATTGATCATGTACATATTTCCAATGTTTTAGCAATTGTCAGTGCAGAAACATCGCTGCCAAAGTCTTGATGCATTTTTTTTACACACTCTTGCAAGTGAACAGAAAAGCTTAGAAGTAAACATGTTTTTACCTACATAATAAAATCTATGTCGTCTGTTAACCTCATGTTTTACCATCCTGTTTAATTCAATTAAAGTGATAAGAATGTGAAAATGATGGGTCGTCCTGTCAGGTTATTCCTCATTTGCATGTGAATGAATAATATTGTGCTATCACAAATCTGTCAGTGTCCTGCTCATATGGGGTTGAATCTGCAGTGGACTAATTTCATCCTTTGAACAAATGTCCCTGCACAGCCACACTCATGTGGCCTTCTAGAGACAATGCCCCTTGCAAGAAGATAGACTCAAATTGGACTATTATACTGTAATACAACATTTACAGTTGAAGTCGGAAGTTTACATACACCTTAGCCAAATACATTTAAACTCAGTTTTTCACAATTCCTGACATTTAATCCTGGTAAAAATTTCTTGACTTAGGTCAGTTAAGATCACCACTTTATTTTAATAATGTGAAACGTCAGAATAATAGTAGAGAGAATTATTTATTTCAGCTTTTATTTGCTTTATCACATTCCCAGTGGGTCAGAAGTTTACATACACTCAATTAGTATTTGGTAGCATTTCCTTTAAATTGTTTAACTTGGGTCAAAAGTTTCGGTAGACTTCCACAAGCTTCCCACAATAAGTTGGGTGAATTTTGGCCCATTCCTCCTGACAGAGCTGGTGTAACTGAGTCAGGTTTGTAGGCCTCCTTGCTCGAACATGCTTTTTCAGTTCTGCCTACACATTTTCTATGGGATTGAGGTCAGGGCTTTTTGATGACTACTCCAATACCTTGACTTTGTTGTCCTTAAGCCATTTTGCCACAACTTTGGAAGTATGCTTGGGGCCATTGTCCATTTGGAAGACCCATTTGCGACCAAGCTTTAACTGATGTCTTGAGATGTTGCTTCAATATATCCACAAAAATGTCTTACCTCGTGATGCCATCTATTTTGTTAAGTGCACCAGTCCCTTCTGCAGCAATGCACCCCCACAACATGATGCTGCCACCCCCGTGCTTCACGGTTGGGATGGTGCTCAGCTTGCAAGCATCCCCCTTTTTCCTCCAAACATAATGATGGTCATTATGGCCAAACAGTTATATTTTTGTTTCATCAGACCAGAGGACATTTCTCCAAAAAGTCTGATCTTTGTCCCCATGTGCATTTGCAAACCGTAGTCTGGCCTTTTTTATGGCGGTTTTGGAGCAGTGGCTTCTTCCTTGCTGAGCGGCCTTTCAGGTTATGTCGATATAGGACTCGTTTTACTGTGGATATAGATACTTTTGTACCTGTTTCCTCCAGCATCTTCACAAGGTCCTTTGCTGTTGTTCTGGGATGGATTTGCACTTTTCCCACCAAAGTACGTTCATCTCTAGGAGACAGAAGGCATCTCCTTCCTGAGCGGTATGACGGCTGCGTGGTCCCATGGTGTTTATACTTGGGTACTATTGCTTGTACAGATGAACGTGGTACCTTTAGGCGTTTGGAAATTGCTCCCAAGGATGAACCAGACTTGTGGAGTTCTACCATTTTCTTCCTGCAGTCTTGGCTGATTTCTTTTGCTTTTCCCATGATGTCAAGCAAAGAGGCACTGAGTTTGAAGGTAGGCCTTGAAATACATCCACAGGTATACCTCCAATTGACTCAAATGATGTCAATTAGCCTATCCGAAGCTTCTAAAGCCATGACATATTTTCCAAGCTGTTTAAAGGAAAGTCAACTTAGTGTATGTAAACTTCTGACCCACTGGAATTGTGATAGATTATTTCACTTATAATTCACTCTGTCTGTAAACAATTGTTGGAAAAATTACTTGTGTCACGCACAAAGAAGATGTTCTAACCAACTTGCCAAAACTGTAGTTTATTAACAAGAAATTTGTGGAGTGGTTGAAAAACTAGTTTTAATGACTCCAACCTAAGTGTATGTAAACTTCTGACTTCAGCTGTATGTGGCTCTTCTATCTCTCATATTTACAATTAAAATGAGAATCAATTAGTGTCAGTAGCAATTTGACTGAAGCTTATATCCTGGGCTTTTTGAGGGACATTTAAGCATTTAAAAAAAAATGTTTTTATCTGAGAGCAACTGGGGTGAACCACGAGGTAAAAGCACTAATCCACCTGACGTTTTAGAGCTGGAACAACCTTGGATTGTGGGAACTAACTTTACTTGGCTGATGTATTACATAATATGTCAGGAAATTGGCTTACATAGGAATTAGGAATATTAATACCAAACGTATTGGTGTCAGCCTGACTGTCAGTCCGCTGTGGAAAACCAGTAAAATCTTTAAGATAAAGGCTGCAATTATTTGTTAACGTTTTGATAGGTAGTAAGAAAGTACAGAGTGTATATTACATTTTAAATGCATGCTTGGATCGTTTTATAGTACGGTGGGCAGTTGATGTGTATACGTAAGACACACTGGGTGTGTTTTGTACAGTTCAGGATGTTTGGGCTCCAGGCAATCCATGATAAGCCATCTGTAGCCATGCCACATATGTGTCTTTGGGGAGAGAATACACACACATTGGGAGTACCCCTCTCTGTTAGCCCACTGGGCATTCTAAAGCTTAACAAAACATGTTAATTTGCTGCCATCCCAATGATGTCACAGCAATTTACTGAGAATAGGGTGCTATCCTCCACTTCCTCAATACAGTCTCCACTGGTCCACAATGAAATATCAATCCTTTATTGATTTTAACACTGAAAGATGCCTTGATTTTCAGGTCAGATTATCTGGAATGCTACACAAACACAGTAAAACCACATGTGGCTAAAGTGTACAATCGCTAGAGCCAGGTTTGAACCCCTGTCGGAGGTACCCCTGAATTCGCTACATTGATGTCAGAAGTGGGATGGTGCCTGGGAGGCCATCGGAGAGGCGTGTTCACGAGAGGGAATTGGTATAGAGAAGTGTGGGGACTCTAAAGCATAATACAGTCATCTCATACCCTTTTTCACCACTTTTGTTCAAATGATGGAATTGCATAACAATCAAGCAGTCACTGTTTATAAAACCAACATATCACATAAGAAATTATGCTTAGTGATGCTAAACTAAAGGGTGGATTTGGCTGTGTATCATTCTGAAAGAGCAGCATGGTATACTGGTTACCCCTGAACGACCCCAGACGCTCATCACTTTCCTGGGCGATCCGAATGCACCCTCTCCCACTCCTTGACTCACCCTGTCTGGCTCTTAGGTTGGAGATAGAGGGAAGCGTCAGAGCATGAAATGCACTGCTCCAGCGTTGTCTCCGAAGTTAATGGATACTCAACCCTGAGATGGTAATCTGAGGCAGGCAGGCAAGGAGAGAAAGAGGGCGAGTGGGAACTGGCGTTAGCAAGATATACACTGAGTGTACAAAACATTAGGGGCACCTTCCTAATATTGAGTTGTACCGCCTTTTGCCCTCAGAACAGCCTCAGTTCATCAGGGCATGGACTCTACAAGGTGTCAAAAGCGTCCCACAGGGATGCTGGCTCATGTTGACTCCAATGCTTCCCACAGTTGTGTCAAGTTGTCTGGATGTCCTTTGGTTGGTGGACCATTCTTGACACACACAGGAAACTGTTGAGCGTGAAAAACCCAGCAGTGTTGCAGTTCTTGACACAAACCTGTCGCCTGGCATCTACTACCATATCCCGTTCAAAGGCACTTAAATATTTTGTCTTGCCCATTCACCCTCAATGTTACACACACAATCCATGTCCCAACTATCTCAAGGCTTAAAAATCCTTCTTTAAACTGTCTCCTCCCCTTCAATCTACACTGATTGAAATGGATTTAACAAGTGACATCAAAAATGGATCATAGCATTCACCTGGTCTATGTCATGGAAAGAGCAGCTGTTTTTAATGTTTTGTACACTCAGTACAAAACACTTACACTACACAAAACACTTACAATATACCACAGTTTCCAGAGAAAGAAGTATAGCAAGTTTATGTTGAATTACTACGGGGTAAACTTAGATCCAAGATGTGTTTATAAGTTATCAACCTTAGATTGGACTCACAGGTTATCTATCACATAACATACATTGGCTGTAGTTGTATCTGCCCTCCAGGACATCTACAGCACCCGGTGTCACAGGCAGGCCAAGAAGATCATCAAGGACCTATTAGCTGGCTATCACCCGTTTCTTCTACCCTGCACCTTAGTGACTGCTGCCTTCAGAAAATTCAAAATTGATTTCGTAGATTGATTTCCTCATCCATCTACACGCACATACCTCATAATGACAAAGTGAAAACATGTTTTCAGAAATATTAGTGAATTTATTGGCAGCGATTACAGCTGTGAGTCTTTCTGGGTAAGTCTCTAAGAGCTTTCCACACCTAGATGGTGCAACATTTTCCCCTTATTTGATTACAAATATTTGCCCCTTATTTGTATAAAAATTATTCAAGCTCTGTTAAATTGCTTGTTGATAATTGCTAGACAACGATTTTCAGGTCTTGCCATATTTTCAAGCAGATTTAAGTCAAAACTATAACTCTGCCACCCAGGAACATTCACTGTCTACTTGGTAAGCAACTCCAGTCTAGATTTGGTCTTGCGTTTTAGGTTACTGTCCTGCTAAAAGGTGAATGAATCTCCCAGTGTCTGGTGGAAAGCAAACTGAACCAGGTTTTCCTATTGGATTTTGCCTGTGCCTGTGCCTATCCTGAAAAACTCCCCAGTCCTTAACGATTACAAGCACACCCATAACATGATGCAGCCACCACTATGATTGAAAATATGGAGTGGTACTCAATAATATGTGGTATTGGATTTGGCCCAAACATAATGCTTTTGTATTCAGGACAAAAAGTAAATTGCTTTGCCACATTGTCTGTAGAGCTCCGAGAAAGGAATATGTCGAGGCACAGATCTGTGGAAGGGTACCCAAAGAATTATGCAGTATTGAAGTTCCCGAAGAACACAGTGGCCTCCATAAAACTTAAATGAAAGTAGTTTGGAACCACCAAGACTCTTTCCAGAGCTGCAAACTGAGCAATCAGGGGTGAAGGGCCTTGGTCAGGGAGGTGACCAAGAACCCGATGGTGACGCTGACAGAGCGCCAGAGTTTTTCTGTGGAGATGGGAGAACCTTCCAGAAGGACAACCATCTCTGCAGCACTTCACCAAACAGGCCTTTATGGTAGAGTGGCCAGACAGAAGCCACTCCTCAGTAAAAGGCACATGACAGCTTGCTTGGAGTTTGTCAAAAGGCACCTAAAGGACTCTCAGACCATGAGGAACAAGATTATCTGGTCTCATGAAACCAAGATTGAACTCTTTGGCCTGAAAGCCAAGCGTCACGTTGGAGGAAACCTGGCACCATCACTATGGTGAAGCATGGTGGTGGCAGCATCATGATGTGGGGATGCTTTTCAGAAGCAGGGACTGGGAGACATCTTTCGAGGGAAAGATTAACGGAGCAAAGTACAGAGAGATCCTTGATGAAAACCTGTATATATATATATATATATATATATTCACACACTACCGTTCAAGAATTTGGGGTCACTTAGAAATGTCCTTGTTTTTTAAAGAAAAGCTACTTTTTGTCCATTACAATAACATCACATTGATCAGAAATACAGTGTAGACCTTGAAACAGCAGACTTTTTATGGAATATCTACATAGGCGTACAGAGGACCTTTATCAACAACCATCACTCCTGTGTTCCAATGGCACGTTGTCTTTGCTAATCCAAGTCGATCATTTTAAAAGGCTAATTGATCATTAGAAAACCCTTTTGCAATTATGTTAGCACAGCTGAAAACTGTTGTGTGATTAAAGGAGCAAAATAACTGACCTTTAGACTAGTTGAGTATCTGGAGCATCAGCATTTGTGGGTTCGATTACAAGCTCAAAATGGCCAGAAACAACTGGCAGCTTCATTAAATAGTACCGGCAAAACTCCAGTCTCAACTTCAACAGTGAAGAGGCGACCACTGGATGCTAGCCTTCTAGGCAGAGTTGCGAAGAAAAAGCCATATCTCAGACTGGCCAACCCCTCTTTTACACTGCTGCTACTCTCTGTTTATTATCTTTGCGTAGTCACTTTAACTATACATTAATGTACATATTACCTCAATTATCCTGACTAACCGGTGCCCCTGCAAATTGGCTACCTGGACTATCTGCATTGTGTCCCGCCACCCCCCACCCGCCAACCCCTCTTTTATGCTGCTGCTCCTCTCTGTTTATCATATATGCAAAGTCACTATACCAACATGTACATATTGCCTCAATTAGCCTGACTAACCGGTGCCTGTATATAGCCTCACTACTGTTATAGCCTCGCTACTGTATATAGCCTCGCTACTGTTATTTTCACTGTCTTTTTACAGTTGTTTTTTTTCTTTACTTATCTATTGTTCACCTAATACCTATATTTTACTTAAAATGTGCACTGTTGGTTAGGGCCTGTAAGTAAACATTTCACTGTAAGGTCTACACCTTAAAATGGCACCGGAAGAAATGGCAGCAGTTTTACGGGCGCCCAACCAATTGTGCTATTATGTGTTTTTTTTGTGCTATTATGTGGGCGTTGTCATTTATTTTGTACATAATGTTTCTACAACCGTATCTTACGGCAAAAAGAGCTTCGGGATATCAGGACAGCGATCACTCACCTCGGATTAGACAAAGAGTTTTTCTTCAACAAGCAGGAAGCACAGGACATTTTCCAAACACCCGAAAGGGCCAACATCCCCGTTATTTGCAAGAGGGGGAGACGCGGGTATAGAGGACACAGAGCGGGATGCCTCGTGAGGACCTTCAGAAGGCAAATGGGAAAGCTGCTGTTACCGTCAATATTACTCGTCAACGTGCAATCATTGGACAATAAATTAGACGATCTCGAATATCCTACCAACGGGACATCAAAAACTGTAATATCCTATGTCTCACAGAATCGTGGCTGAATGACGACATGGATATTCAGCTAGCAGGATATAGGCTGCACCAGCAAGATAGAACAGCACACTCCGTCCGGTAAGACGAGGGGGGGGGGGGGGGGGGGGGGGGGGGGGGTCTGTGCATATTTGTAAACAGCAGCTGGTGCACGAAATCTCTACATTTTGCTCGCCTGAAGTAGAGTATATTGTGATAAATTACAGGCCACACTACTTGCCTAGAGAGTTTTCAGCTGTATAAGACCGCACTCAGTCAGCTGTATAAGGAAATAAGCAAACAGGAAACCACTCACCCAGAGGCAGCGCTACTAGTAGCCGGAGACTTTAATGCAGGGAAACTTAAATCAGTTCTACCCAATTTCTATCAACATGTTAAATGTGCAACCAGAGGGAGAAAAAAATTCTAGATCACCTGTACTCCACACACAGAGACACGTACAAAGTTCTCCCATTTGGTAAATCTGACCACAACTCTATCCTCCTGACTCCTGCTTTCAAGGAAAAAATTAAGCAGGAAGCATCAGTTACTCGGTCTATAAAAAAGTGGTCAGATGAAGCAGATGCTAAACTACAGGACTGTTTTGCTATCACAGACTGGAACATGTTCCGGGATTCTTCCGATGGCATTGAGGAGTACACCACATCAGTCACTGGCTTTATCAATAAGTGCATCGAGGACATTGTCCCCACAGTGACTGTACGTACATACCCCAACCAGAAGCCATGGATTACCGGCAACAGTTGCACTGAGCTGCCACTTTCAAGGTGCGGGACTTTAACCCGGAAGCTTACAAGAAATCCTGCTATGCCCAACGACGAACCATTAAACAGGTAAAGCGTCAATACAGGGCTAAGATTAAATCAGGGCTTCGCTAACTATTACAGACTACAAAGGGAATCCCAGCCGAAAGCTGCCCAGTGACACGAGCCTACCAGACGAGCTAAATCACTTCTATGCTCGCTTCGAGGCAAGCAACACTGAGGCATGCATGAGAGCATCAGCTGTTCCGGACTACTCTCCGTAGCCGACGTGAGTAAGACCTTTAAACAGGTCAACATACACAAGGCTGTGGGGCCAGACGGATTACCAGGACGTGTGCTCTGGGCACGTGCTGACCAACTGGCAGGTGTCTTCACTGACATTTTCAACATGTCCCTGATTGAATTTGTAATACCAAAATGTTTCAAGCAGACCACCATAGTCACTGTGCCCAAGAACACAAAGGCAACCTGCCTAAATGACTACCGACCCATAGCACTCACGTCTGTAGTCATGAAGTGCTTTGACAGGCTGGTCTTGGCTCACATCAACACCATTATCCCAGAAACCCTAGACCCACTCCAATTTGCATACCGTCCAAACAGATCCACAGATGATGCAATCTCTATTGCACTCCACACTGCCCTTTCCCGCCTGGACAAAAGGAACACTTATGTGAGAATGCTATTCATTGACTACAGCTCAGCGTTCAACACCATATTACCCTCAAAGCTCATCACTGAGCTAAGGATCCTAGGACTAAACACTTCCCTCTACAACTGGATCCTGGACTTCTTGATGGGCCGCACCCAGGTGGTGAGGGTAGGTAGCAACACATCTGCCACACTGATCCTCAACACTGGAGCCCCCCAGGGGTGCGTGCTCAGTCCCCTCCTGTACTCCCTGTTTACCCACGACTGCATGGCTAGGCATGACTCCAACACCATCATTAAGTTTGCAGATGACACAACAGTGGTAGGCCTGATCACCGACAACGACAAGACAGCCTATAGGGAGGAGGTCAGAGACCTGTCATGACTGGTGCCAGAATAACAACCTATCCCTCAACGTGACCAAGACTAAGGAGATGATTGTGGACTACAGGAAAAGGAGGACCGAGTACGCCCCCATTCTCATCGACGGGGCTGTAGTGGAGCAGGTTGAGAGCTTCAAGTTCCTTGGTGTCCACATCAACAACAAACTAGAATGGTCCAAACACACCAAGACGGTCGTGAAGAGGGCCCGACAAAGCCTATCCCTCTCAGGAAACTAAAAAGATTTGGCATGGGTCCTGAGATCCTCAAAAGGTTCTACAGCTGCAACATCGAGAGCATCCTGACTTGTTGTAATCACTGCCTGGTACGGCAATTGCTTGGCCTCCGACCGCAAGGCACAACAGAGGGTAGTGCGTACGGCCCAGTACATCACTGGGGCTAAGTTGCCTGCCATCCAGGACCTCTACACCAGGTGGTGTCAGAGGAAGGCCCTAAAAATTGTCAAAGACCCCAGCCACCCCAGTCATAGACTGTTCTCTCTACTACTGCATGGCAAGCGGTACCGGAGTGCCAAGTCTAGGACAAAAAGGCTTCTCAACAGTTTTTACCCCCAAGCTGTAAGACTCCTGAACAGGTAATCAAATGGCTACCCAAACTATCTGCATTGTGTGCCCCCAACCCCTCTTTTACACTGCTGCTACTCTCTGTTTATCACACATGCATAGTCACTTTAACTATACATTCATGTACATACTACCTCAATTTACCCGACCAACTAATGCTCCCGCACATTGGCTAACCGGGCTATCTGCATTGTGTCCTGCCACCCAACACCCACCAACCCCTCTTTTATGCTTCTGCTACTCTCTGTGGATCATATATGCATAGTCACTTTAACCATATCTACATGTACATACTACCTCAATCAGCCTGACTAACCGGTGTCTGTATGTAGCCTCACTACTTATAGCCTCACTACTTATAGCCTCACTACTGGTATTTTTCACTGTATTTTACTGTTGTTTTTATTTCTTTACTTACCTATTGTTCACCTAATTCCTTTTTTCCACAATTGGTTAGAGCCTGTAATAAAGCATTTCGCTGTAAGGTCTACACCTGTTGTATTCAGCGCACGTGAAAAATAAACGATTTGATTTGAATTTATCCTTTGTTCTGGAGTCCTAATTGGAGATTTTTTGTTCCAACCGCCATGTCTTTGTGAGACGCGTTGTGGGTGAACTGATGATCTCTGCATGTATATTTCCCACCGTAAAGAATGGAGGAGGAAGTGTTATGGAGTCGGGGTGCTTTGCTGGTGACACTGTCTGTGATTCATTTAGAATTCAAGGCACACTTAACCAGCATGGCTACCACAACATTCTGCAGCGATGCACCATTCCATCTGTTTTGGGCTTAGTGGGACAAGACAATGACCCAACACACCTCCAGGCTGTGTAAGGGCTATTTTACCAAGAAGGAGAGTGATCAGATCACCTGGCCTCCACAATCCCCCGACCTCAACCAAATTCAAATGGTTTAGGATGAGTCGGACCGCAGAGTGAAGGAAAAGCAGCCAATAAGTGCTCAGCATATGTGGGAACTCCTTCAAGACTGTTGGAAAAATATTCCAGGTGAAGCTGATTGAGAGAATGCCAAGAGTGTGCAAAGCTGTCATCGAGGCAAAGGTTGGCTATTTGAAGAATCTCAAATATTAAATATATTTTGATTTAACACTTTTTTGGTTACTACATGATTCCATATGTGTTATTTCATAGTTTTGATGTCTTCACTATTATTCTACAATGTAGACAATAGTAAAAATAAACACACACAGTTGCAAGAAAAAGTATGTGAACCCTTTGGAATTATCTGGATTTCTGCATAAATTGGTCAAACAATGTGGGCTGATCTTCCTCTAAATCACTACAATAGACACAGTGTGCTTAAACTAATAACACACAAATTATTGTATTTTTCTTGTCTATATTGAATACATACTTTAAACATTCATAGTGTAGGTTGGAAAAAGTATGTGAACCCCAAGGCTAATGACTTCTTGTTGCATTACTCACTTTGCACTCTTCACGGTACTACTGGACTCTGATATTGTTTTGCAAAGTCTGATTAGACATTATTCAGTTGTACACATAGATGTCTACCTCTGTAACCTCATTGCTGCTATCCCTGTATTTCAGTTGCATGCCTCCTTGCACTTTCAATTTGCCTTCACTTGCCATCTGTACTTGCCGTTTGCCTTCATTGCACATTTGTACATCCCACTTAATAATATACATTGTACTTAATTGTTTCACCATTTGCAGCATTTCTAATCATTGATGAAAAAATGAATTCCCATGTTGGTGAAGACCTTTTGCAGGAGAATGTAAAGCTATCTGTCCGCCAATTGAAACTCAAAAGAAGTTGGGTGATGCAACAGTACAAACACCCAAAACACAGTAGTAAATCAACAACAGAATGTCTTCAACAGAAGAAAATACGCCTTCTGGAGTGGCCCAGTCAGAGTCCTGACCTCAACCCGATTGAGATGCTGTGGCATGACCTCGAGAGCGGTTCACACCAGAATATTGCTGGTGTGAGGAATGGAAAGAGGAATGGTCCAAAATTCCCCCTGACCGTTGTGCAGGTCTGATCCTCAACTACCAAAAACGTTTGGTTGAGGTTATTGCTGCCAAATCAGTTATTAAATCCAAGGGTTCACATACTTTTGCACCCTACACTGTGAATGTTTATAGACTGTGTTTGTCTATTGTTGTGAATTAGATGAAGATCAGATCAAATTTGATGACCATTTTATGCAGAAATCCAGGTCATTCTAAAGGATTCACATACTTTTTCCAGTCAAAAGTTTGGACACACCTACTCATTCAAGGGTTTTTCTTTATTGTAGAATAACAGTGAAGACATCAAAACTATGAAATAACACATAAGGAATCATGTAGTAACACAAAAAGTTTGAAACAAATCAAAACCTTTTTTTTATATTTGAGATTCTTCAAAGTAGCCACCCTTTGTCTTGATGACAGGCTTTGCACACTCTTGATTTGATTTACTGACCTTCAAACACCAGGCTTCTTTCATTCAGATGAGACATTGCTTTTTTTTCTCTCCCTCCCCCAAAGTATAGCATTCTGTATTATTTAACACTTTCTTTGAAATTCAGTTTTATCATTGTACATGCAGGAATAGACTGCACCACTTGCCAATGGCAGTATTTCCAAATGGTACAGTAAGACAAACTACACCCTACAGACTACTAACCTATCGTAATATTTCTGAAGAAAAAAAAAAATCGATAGCCTTTCCAAAAAGTCATGACCCAATCTACGTCTTAATTCTGTCTATCTCAAGTGTTTAAGAGACTTGGCTTACTGATATGAGGCAGTACAATTCCCAGAAAGCAGATAAACTCTCTATGACTCACTCTGACTCACAGCCGTTTCACCTCAATAAAGCACTGAACACACGAACAGCCATGCAAGGTCTGAAAAGGTCTGAGTGGAAAAGAAATGAAAAAAGATACCGGTTTGAAAAACCAATATTTGATTAATGGGCTTTTTATCCAGCCTTTCCTCTAATAATAGCGGGCTGTATTTATTTTGTCGGAGACAGATGGTTTAAAATCCACACGTTCAAAAAATGTCATTGCAAGAGAAAATAGAAACAGTTCCTATGATGTTACCAGAGAAATTAAGATGTGCTGTGCAAATATGTCAGACCTGAAGCCAAGTACATGGGAGGGAGGTGGCTGAGTCCAAATGAAAGACATATGTCTTTGGTATTTGTATACCCTGTAGGTCTAGGACACAACATTCAGCAGCAAGCCAATTCAAAGGCTGTCTCGCCTTTTATCGTTAGACTCAATTCACTTTAGAACAGATTTTTTAGTTGATGTCTACTGGTTTTAAACCAATTTCATATCACCAAGTGGTTTACAAATGCTTGGTGAATAACAGCAGTAGCCTGTATTAAACACATGAGCATTATCCATATGTAATCCTTCATATACATACAGTTTCTTATAGGCTATACCATTGTTTGCGGTGTGTGGAGGATCCATTGCTCTCTTCATTCAGCACATGTCCTGAGTCATTCAGTGAATCTGTATGAGGCAGGGTAGGGAGGTGTGTGTGAAGTAGAGAAAAGGCTGAGTATGTAGAGGGGGGAGGAGAGCTAAAGCAGGGTGATATAGACAGGCCGCAATGGGAAAGAATGCCATGTGTCTGTGGAGGACAGACAGAGAGCGAGGGAGAGGAGGAGAGAGGGAGAGTAAGGGGAGGAGGGAGCAGAAGGAGGGAGGGAATAGGTTCTGAGTGGAGAGTGGAAGCATCGTGGCTGGCCAGGGCGGACTGCTGAATGAAAGGGCCTGTTGCTCTCCGCCACCGTTCGTTTTTGTCCCGCGAAAGAGCACATGTCCAGAGCAAACATAGGAAGGCTCTCCAACAGTCAGGCACCGGGGGAAGGGACAGAATCACCACTACACACAGACCTTTTGGAATTTTGCGTCTCTCCATTACTTAGCTCTACAGGTGGCAGGGTAAACTACTATTGCAATGAGCAGGGTAAGTGTAAAGGGAGTTGAGCTGCTGTCCCGTTGGCTGTTGGTCCTACTGGTCCTACACGCACCCCAACATGGGAACACCCATCCCCAGTGCCTGGATTACAAGCCCCCCTTCCAGCCACGGGAGCCTCTGGTCTTCTGTAAGGAGTACGCCAAGTTTGGTTGCTGTGACCTGGAGAAAGATGACAAGATCTCCCAAAACTTCTACAAGATCATGGACTATTTTGACTACTCGGGTTACATGACCTGTGCGAAATACATACGCACCATCCTCTGTCAGGTAAATTGAAGTCTGCCGGATGTTAGCTAATGCCTCCTTATCTAAAACTTTCCACAAAAAGACAATACCTTTTTTTTCTAAGAGTGCATTTGTAGAATGGATTATCTTCACGCATGTTTTTTTTTTTAAATTTCACTTGTAATAAAATTATATTTCATCACAGGATATAAAACATTTTATACAGATTAATCTATCATATTTCATGAAACTATATTTAATTCCAATTTTTACACATTGACACCCCCTTCATTATTGAAATGTATGTGAACATCATGATAATTACATACCCCAGGCCTTTCCAAATGTGCACGCTGTAGATTGGAACAAATTACAGTTGGAGGGATTATGTAAGGCGTTGACGTGTCTGTTCAACCATGAGATACGACAGTACTGTTACCAGTGATGGATTTTGGGGCCTGAACCACAGTACCACAACATCACTACTGGATGGAATATATTTGTTCTCCTCTCCAATGAAGAGAATTGCAGACCACGTGAACGTGTCCTCAGCTTTGTTTGGTTTTGGATCCAGTGGAAATTAGCTATTGTGCTCTGCTCTCATATCAACCATGCTAAGGTACAGGCAGTGTGGTCAGTGGCTGGAGACCCAATGCCCAAGGCCACTTAGCCAGGGTAAACTCTGCTCAATCATGCTCTTTGTCCAGACAGTTATCATAGATACAGAGGGATGCTTGTGATCTGTCAAGAGGCCCACTGACCACCAGCCAAACATCGATTTCCTCTCTGGTCACTGAACAGGATATACAGTATCATATTTCCACTGGGATAGGGAGGGAGGGCAGGAGGGAGAGGGAGGGCAGGAGGGAGAGGGAGGTGAGGAGTTGAATCCAGCTGAAGTAGTTGAAGGAACTATACCGTCTACTTGTGGTAGGATTAAGGCTGACTATTGGGTTACAAAACAATTAGTAACATTGACGTCAACCATTTAAATAAATACAGCCTATCCGATACCTCCTTCCCAACTTTGGAAGCTGAGAAGTCTCACATTTACAGTGATCGTGGCAACGTGGAACGTTGAAGGGTTGTCCTATACGATGTGGCACATGTGCACTCTCTCATTACTGCCCACCCCTTTTGGAAGGAGGGCCGTTTTAGAGGTTTCTTTGAGTGTATTTATGTTGACTTTGGTGACTCATGGAGGAAAGGAAACCAGCACACACAGCTTTAACCCTACCAGCTCACCCTGCATCATGTACTTAACCGTTTTACTACTGTCCTTCTTTACTCTCACAGTGTTTGTGGGTGTGCGTGTGGTAGTGCTAGTCTAGGGTTGTTTCTACGATAAAATGTACAATTTGTAACATACAGTGGCTTGCAAAAGTATTCATCCCCTTGGCATTTTTCCTATTTTGTTGCCTTACAACCTGGAATTAAAATTGATTTTTGGGGGTTTTGTGTCATTTGATTTACACAACATGCCTACCACTTTGAAAATGCAAAATATTTTTTATTGCGAAACAAACAAGAAATAAGACAACAAAATAAAACAGAAAGCTAGCATGACTATTCACCCCCCCCCCCCCCCCACCCAAAATCAATACTTTGTAGAGCCACGTTTTTCAGCAATTACAGCTGCAAGTATCTTGGGGTATGTCTCTATAAGCTTGACACATCTAGCCACTGGGATTTATGCCCATTCTTCAAGGTAAAAATGCTCTAGCTCCTCCAAGTTGGATGGGTTCCGCTGGTGTACAGCATTCTTTAAGTCACGCCACAGATTTTCAATTGGATTTAGTTCTGGGCTTTGACTAGGCCATTCCAAGACATTTAAATGTTTCCCCTTAAACCACTCAAGTGTTGCTTTAGCAGTATGCTTAGGATCATTGTCCTGCTGGAAGGTGAACTTCTGTCCCAGTCTCAAATCTCTGGAAGACTGAAACAGGTTTCCCTCAAGATTTTCTCAATATTTAGCGCCAACCATCATTCCTTCAATTCCGACCAGTTTCCCAGTCCCTGCCGATGAAAGACATACCCACAGCATGATGCTGCCACCACCATGCTTCAGGTGTTGGGTTTGCGCCAGACATAGCATTTTCCTTGATGGCCAAAAATCTTGTTTTATTCTCATCTGATCTGAGTACCTTCTTCCATATTTTTGGTTTCTTTAATTAAGCAATGGCTTTTTTTATGGACACTCTTCTGTAAAGCCCAGCTCTGTGGAGTGTACGTCTCAAAGTGGTCCTATGGACAGATACTCCAATTTCCACTGTGGAGCTTTGAAGCTCCTTCAGTGTTTTCTCTGGTCTCTTTGTTGCCTCTTTGATTAATGCCCTCCTTGCCTGGTCCCTGAGTTTTGGTGGGCGGCCTTCTCTTGGCATGTTTGTTGTGGTGCCATATTCTTTAAATGTTTTAATAATTGATTTAATGGTGCTCCGTGGGATGTTCAAAGTTTCAGATATTTTTTTGTAACCCAAACCTGATCTATACTTCTCCACAACTTTGTCCCTGACCTGTTTGAAGCGCTCCTTGGTCTTCGTGGTGCCGCTTGCTTAGTGTGTTGCAGACTCAGGCCTTTCAGAACAGGTGTATACTGTATATACTGAGATCATTTGACAGATCATGTGACACTTAGATTGCACACAGGTGAACTTTATTTAACTAATTATGTGACTTCTGAAGGTAATTGGTTGCACCAGATCTTATTTAGCGTCTTCATAGCAAAGGAGATGAATACATATGCACGCACCACTTTTCCATTCTTTTCTTTATATAATTTTTTTTCATTTCACTTCACCAATTTTGAAAAAAAAAATTGTATTGTCCATTACATGAAATCCTGGCGCGAACCCAGGCTCTCTGGTGGCACAGCTAGCGCTGCAGTACAGCGCCCTTAACCACTATCCTCATCTTCTCGAAGGAGCTTTCTAGCCACGTTCAACATGTCAAGCAGGTCCTGCAGCGGTTATTGGAGAACCGTCTGTTTGTGAAGGCTGAGAAGTGTGATTTTCACGCCCACACGACGTCCTTCCTCGGTTACATCATCTCCAGGGGAGAGATCAAGATGGACCAAGAGAAGGTTCGGGCGGTTGGGATTGGGTCCAGCCCGGTACGAGATTGCAGCTCCAGAGATTCCTGGGGTTTGCAAATTTTTATCGGAGGTTTATCCGTGATTACAGCCGGGTGGCCGCCCCTTTAACTGTACTGACGTCTTGCACCAGAAAGTTCTGTTGGTCTCCTGAGGCAGACCGAGCATTTCTAGATTTGAAGAGCCGATTCACCAACGCCCCGATTCTCTCTCAACCTGACACTTCCCGTCAGTTCGTTGTGGAGGTGGATGCGTCTGATGTGGGGGTGGGCGCCATCCTGTCCCAGCGTAGCTCCACTGACGGTAAACTCCATCCCTGCGCCTTCTACTCTTGTCGTCTTTCTCCAGCTGAAAGAAACTACGATGTGGGTAACCGGGAGCTTCTCGCTGTGAAGCTTGCCTTGGAGGAGTGGCGTCACTGGTTGGAGGGAGCGGAGCAACCGTTTGTGGTCTGGACTGACCACAAGAATCTGGCTACGTGCAATCGGCTAAACGTCTCAACTCCCGTCTGTTTTTTGGACGCTTCAATTTTTCCCTGACGTTCCGACCTGGGTCGAAGAACAGGAAGGCGGAGGCCCTGTCCCGGATGTTCTCCAAGACGGAGGAGAGTGGGGCCAAGACTGAGACGATTCTTCCCCAGAACGTTGTCGTGGGAGCCGTTACATGGAGGATTGAGGAGGAGGTGATGGCGGCTCTTCGGACACAGCCCGGGCCCGGTAACGGTCCACCCGGTCGGTTGATCGTGCCTGAGTCGGTTCGTTCGTGGTCCCACGCCAGCAAGATAGCTTGTCACCCTAGTGTTGCTCGGACTATGGCGCTACTGCGCAGACGATTTTGGTGGCCTGCCATGGGAGAAGATACCCGGAGGTTTGTTGCCGCTTGTCCTGTTTGTGCGCAGAATAAGAGTACCAATCGGGCCAGCTCTGGGCTTCTTCACCCCCTACCTATTCCCCGGCGACCTTGGTCGCATCTGGCCCTGGATTTTGTCACAGGGTTGCCCTCTTCTGTTGGTAACACGGTTATTCTGACCATTGTGGATAGATTCAGCAAGTTTGCCCACTTTGTTCCCCTCTCCAAGCTGCCTTCTGCCACTGAGACGTCCGAGATCCTGGTTAGGGAGGTGTTCAGGGTCCACGGGTTGCCCTGTGACATTGTTTCTGACCGTGGAGCTACAGTCAGTCTCACATCTGGATTTCACCCCCAATCTAATGGTCAGGCGGAGAGTTCCAACCAGAAGATGGAGTCCACGCTGCGCTGTCTTGTTTCCTCTGATCCCACCTCTTGGTCCTCTCAATTACCCTGGGTCGAGTATGCTCATAATACTCTCCCTTCATCTGCCACTGGGATGTCTCCCTTCCAGTGCCTGTACGGTTACCAACCTCCCTTGTTTCCTTCTCAGGAGCGGGATCTCTCGGTTCCTTCTGTCCAGACCCACATTCGTCGTTGCCACCGCACCTGGCATCGGGCCAGGAAGGCCCTCCTTAAGGTTTCTGACCGGTATCAGATCCAGGCAAATCGTCGCCGTATTCCTGCCCCCGCTTATACCATCGGAGATAGGGTTTGGTTGGCTACACGGGATCTTCCTCTACGGACTGAGTCGAGGAAACTGTCACCGAAGTTCATTGGTCCGTTTGTAGTGGAGAAGATCATTAATCCTGTTGTGGTCCGACTCAAGTTGCCTGCTACACTAAGAGTAAGAGTACAAGAGTACATCCCAGATGTCAGATCCTTGACGATGACCTGCTTCGTGATTTTTACCGCCTCCACCCTGGCGCTCCGGGTAGTCCGCCCGGTGGCGTTCGTATTGTCACGAATCCCATTTCCTGAGTCTGGTTTTTGCCTGTGTTCTGTCCTGGAGTGTTTTTTCCGGCGTCCTGGAACGCACCTTGTCTGGTTGCCGGGCAATGTAGCCAGTTGGGAGTTCTGATTACCCGCACCTGTATCCCATCAGCTATCTGCACACCTGGTCCTGATCATCATCTCTCCTCTTCATAAGCCCGGACCTGACATCCATTCCCTGCCGGATCGTTAGCCATGAACAGTATGTTGTGCCATAGTATCAGCCTCAAGTTGGATAGAATTTGTTTTGTTGTTTTTTACGTATTGCTTGCCTTAAACTTACCTCCGTTTGTTCTGTCTTCAGTTACTCACCCGGATCATTTACCCCATTCCCGCCTGGTCGTCGAAGGATTCCGCTACCCCATTGGATCCACCTATTTACTCCCATCAACTCGCCACCGCTGCCCGCTACGCCACCTGGATATATCTACCCATTCACATTCACTTGTAAATAAATACTCATCTTCTCCCTACTCTCCTTGTTCTGGTCTGCTTCTGGGTTCGATTTTGAAAGAACGTGACAACCACTGCGCCACCCGGGAGGCCTAATCTCTGCATTTCACATGACTTGGACTACAGATATGCATCTGTTGGTACAGATACAGATACAGTACCTTAAGAAATGGGTCTCACAATGTGCCATGACCTGACATATCTTACATTTTGTTTAAAATTAAGGCATTTCATACATGCTTTTATTTATGTTCCTTTTAGCAGCTATATGCCCACATTTGCCAGTTCTTACCTACTAGTTTTATACTGTACCCCCTATTCAGACATGTGGCTGTGTGTAACACATAGCACCTCCAGATTGTCCACTTTTTACGTCACTGCCTGGGAATCATGTGATTTGCATAATCCACCCTGCAATCTACGGCCAGCAACAGATTTAAACCCTGAGTTGGCCAAGTGTTGTTGATGTTAAACACTTTGATGTAGAGTTTTTGATGCCTCCGTTTATTTGATGGCACCTTTTGGGAGAGCATATCCCAGATTTAAATGGAAAGAAATGAAAAAATACTCAGCAGAACTCCAGAACACATCATGCCACTTTTGCTTAAGACTTGGAATCATTATATTATTCAATCCGTTTTTGTAACAGAATTGTTTCTTTCAGTACCAGCTGTTACAGTGGTTTATATGTTTTGCATCATTGTCCCAACGGATTACCAGTGTCAAAATGGGTGTAATTGTGTGGCTTTGACTTAATAGGGGATTGGATGTTCCAAGATGCATTTAAACAGGCCTTATTTATAGCCAGAATAGTCATTACCAGCTGGTCTGGTGAGTACTGGGAGGAAAAGAGGACATGCTGAATTTCAAACGTTTACAAGCCTAGGGAGAGTTCATCATGAAAATAGCTGCGCAGTATCATGAACAGACATGACATAGCATTAACATGTAGACTATGCTTTTGAAGTTTCAATTTGAGATTACACAAAGCTGCTATAGCCTACAGTTTAAGTGGTAGCTCATTATGAAAGTTATCAGCCGACAAGGTAGATCTACTGAGTTTTGCTCATAAGCGTGTGTAGTCCGAGCACCAATACTTCTGCAACTTTTCAAACAAGCTTTCCTCATCCTCGCAGGAGTGCTCTCCCTACTCTGCCCACCTGTACGATGCTGAGGACGCCAACACACCCATGAGGGAGCTGCCAGGCCTGTGCGGAGACTACTGCTCTGAGTTCTGGCACCAGTGCCGCTACACCATTAGCCTGCTCACCGACAACAACGCCACGGTGGGTATAGAGGAGGACCGCAATAAGTTCTGTAACTTCCTGGAGCTCAAAGACAGGGAGTACTGTTACCCTAACGTGCTCTCCGACGACAAGCTCAACGCCAACCTGGGAGATGTTCGGGCGGACCCCGAGGGCTGTCTCCAACTGTGCCTGCAGGAGGTGGCCAACAGTCTGAGGAACCCGGTGGCCATGGTCCACGCCGACGACGGGACCCACCGCTTCTTTGTGGCAGAGCAGCTGGGCTACGTGTGGACGTACCTGCCCAACGGCTCCCGTATTGACCGGCCCTTCCTCAACCTAACTAAGGCAGTGCTCACCTCTCCCTGGGCAGGGGATGAGAGAGGCTTCCTCTGCATGGCCCTCCACCCGCGCTTCACGCTGGTGCAGAAGGCCTATGTCTACTACTCTGTGTCTGTGAAGAAGGAGGAGAGGATCCGCATTAGTGAGTTCACACTGTCCGCTGACGATATGAACCAACTAGATCACTCCTCAGAGAGGTAAGAGAAGTATCACCAAATGACATGGACTGAATCAGAACCTGTGGTGACATGGGCTCCATTCACATGCATGTATTTGACATTTTGAAACAATACAAATCAGCAGATTTGAAATAAAGATCTGCAACTACAATCATCCTTTCAGATTTAGAATTTAGTGATGTTTGGTCATGCGTGGTTTTCTTTTGTAGAACTATTTTGGAAGTGGTGGAACCTGCCTCGAACCACAACGGGGGCCAGCTTCTCTTCGGGCACGATGGCTACCTCTACGTCTTCATCGGCGATGGGGGAAGAGCAGGGGATCCCTTTGGCGAGTTTGGGAACTCCCAGAATAAGTGAGTCCCCGTGCTCTGTACATTTCAAAACTCATTCAGGGGAAACAAATTAAGGGGTGACATTTAGTTATTCAGTGTATATCTAGCCTTCACCCCATGCTGATGTTTTTTGAAGGTCAGAATGATATGTTTGCTTCAGAGACCTACATTCTTAAAGTTGAAGATATAGTTCAACAAATGACACCTAAACTGTGGTGTCGGAGTATTATTGCAATGTGTACGCTGGGATTCAGGAAGCAATTTCAGGGGAGTGTATTTAATAACTAAATGAACATAGAACAAAACCAAGAAACACAGGTGGCGTACAAAATGAACACTGGAACAGAAACAATAGCACCTAGGGAAAGAACCAAAGGGAGTGACAGATATTGGGAAGGTAATCAGGAAGGTGATGGAGTCCAGGTGAGTCTGATGAGGCGCTGGTGCGCTTGACGATGGTGACAGGTGTGCGTAATAATCAGCAGACTGCCGACCTCGAGCGCCGGAGAGGGAGTAGTGAGGGAGTGAAACGCTTAATGTGATACATCTGGCTCTTCATGGTATACTTATTTACAGTCATTTAACTTTTTTTTTTAATCTGGAAAATAGGAGTTCAAAAAGTTTAACCTATAGCGTGACATCTTTGTTGATGTAAATATAAGCTACAGTAAAGGGGACCACAGGGCACAATTAGTCTATTAGTGTGTTTGTAAACTGTATTACTCAATTGCCAAATTATGTGATGTTCTCATATGGTAACATAGTGATACATGATTCTATTTTTAAAGAATGGAAAATCCTGTTGCCCTGGTAAATGTCTAGTAATTATTATATTCATGGTTGACTAATACACGTTTAGATTAAATTTGTGTCTGAGTTGTTGTCAACTTGTCATAAACAAGTTTAATATTCCAGAAGATGAATTGACACCGGAGGGTAGAATAATCTTTTACTAAAAACTTTGACTAGAAATTGACAAGCTCTCAACATTGAGAGAGTGACAAATGTATGGATTGAAGCGCAATTAACTTTACACAGGACCTTCAGCAATGCCACTCAGCAGCTATTCATGAAAGTGCGATTTTATGACCTTACTTGTCAATGGCGCCAATGCTTTGGTAACATTGGGAGAGAAATCGCCATCTATGACCTCAACCCCTGAGCATTTGACATGACAAACACTCAGTTCAAGGCTATGTGTACATTCATGTAGACAGACAGTACAGTTGTTCACAATATTAGCTTTGGCAGGGTATGTTTAGCTTTCTCCTGGCAGGGGCCAGGGCAGGGGTTGGCAGTGCCCAGAATCTACATAGTGTCACAGGGCCATTCAGAAAGGACTCAAAGGCAGCCCAAAACATTTTGCTGAAAGTGACCTGCCTCTATAGTTATAACACCGTGACAGAATTGTACACACAGTGATGTTATGAGAAACTCTAAATCCTTCTTTGAGGAAAAACATCACTGAGCTCTGGACAGTCTGTGTCTTAGAATGCACTTTATTTTGAACCATGGGCAAGGACAGGGCATAGCAGTACCAGTCAGGTTGTGAGTGCCACCCCCACAGCGCTTTGGTCAGTGGCCAGAGTCTGGACCTGCTGTGTCAGGCTAAATATTTATGGAGAATGTTGTCGGGCGATGTCCGGCATTTTCTTACCATGTGATAATCACTACAATCTCGCATAGTTGAGCTTGAATGGACGTTTGACACTCCTTTTAAAGACCCGAACGGAGGTAGAATATCTGCTATTCTGTTCAGAATATTACGATGTAGATGTAAAAGGAGGCTGGTGGGAGGAGCTATAGGAAGACAGGCTCATTGTAATGGCTGGAATGAAATAAATGGAACGGTATCAAACGACTCCCAAAAATATGGAAAACACGTGACTGACTCCGTTCCATTCATTCTATTCCAGCCACAACAATGAGCGCATCCTCCTAATTTCAACAGTGGCATGAGTAAGAGCAGGTGCTCTAAATCAACCTTGTTATGCGTTATTCTCAGAAGAGGATTATGTCTAGTTCATAGTTGGGTAGCTCTAGTGGATAGCAGAATTTATGCATGCCGAAATAGGGGGTTCTATACATCACAGCTTTATCTCGGGGGCGGTACTTACGGTAAAGGCATTGTACTGAGTTGCATTTGGTGAAAACATCCCTTTCAGCTCATCCCAGGAGAAGAAAGATGAGCAGAGGGTTTCTTGACAGCCAATGAGTGGAAGGCCAGGGATATGAGGGTTTTGGGACCTGCCAAGGCTAATATTTACACAAGATGCTGTGGGCCGTATAATAGTATGAGAGAGAGAGAGAGAGAGAGAGAGAGAGAGAGAGAGAGAGAGAGAGAGAGAGAGAGAGAGAGAGAGAGAGAGAGAGAGAGAGAGAGAGAGAGAGAGAGAGAGAGAGAGAGAGAGAGAGAGAGAGAGAGAGAGAGAGAGAGAGAGAGAGAGAGAGAGAGAGAGAGAGAGAGAGAGAGAGAGAGAGAGAGAGAGAGAGAGAGAGAGAGAGAGAGAGAGAGAGAGAGAGAGAGAGAGAGAGAGAATCCCCTATGTATTTATTTGGACAGTGAAGCTAAAACAATTAATTTGGCTCTATACTTCAGCATTTTGGATTTGAGATCAAATGTTTTATATCAGGTGACAGTACAGAATGTCAACTTTTTTATTTGAGGGTATTTTCATACATATCTGTTTTATCGTTTAGAAGTGAAAGCATTTTGTGTATCTAATCCCCCCATTTGAAGGTGTCATAAGTATTTGGACAAATTCACTTATAGTGTATTAAATGTAGTCAAATATTTAGTATTTGGTCCCATATTCTTAGCACGCAATGACTGTATCAAGCTTGTGACCCTACAAACTTGTTGGAGGCATTTGCAGTTTGCATTGGTTGTGTTTCGGATTATGCTGTGCCTAGTAGAAATTAATGGTAAATAATGTATTATGTCATTAGAGTCCGTTTTATTGTAAATAGGAATAAAATATGCTTCTGAACAGTTCTACATTAATGTGGATGTTACCATGATTACAGATAATCATGAATGAATCGTGAATAATGATGAGTGAGAGAAAGTCACAGAGGCATAAATATCATTCCTCCTAAAAAATGCTTTTGGGGGCATGATCTTTGTGCATCTATAACTTTCATTAATCATAAATGTCTTTGATGACTGTTGTGACACACCAGCCTGGTCTCGTATCATAGTAAAAGTAAATCAAGGACACTCAAATTAGCATGACACGTTACAGTTGTTATGACCAATGTTTAGCAACCCATACGTTGCAAGTTCGAATCTCATCACGGATAACTTTAGCATTTTGGCTAATTAGAAACTTTTCAACTACTTACTACTTCACTGTTTTGCAACTACTTAGCACGTTAGCTAACCCTAACGTTAACCCGTTAACCTAACTCCTAAACTTAACCCTAACCCCTAGCCTATATAACGTTAGCCACCTTGCCACCTAGCTAGAATTTGTATGTCGTATATTTAGCAAATTCCTAACATATTGTACATTTTGCAAAGTCGTAACATATAATACCAATTGTAATTTGGAACATATCATACTAAAAGGAGTGTCTCAGATTTACGTACAGAATAATACAAAACGTTCTGAGACCAGGTTGGATACACATACACAAATGAAAAACAATGACAGAAGCCCACACTAAATACTCAGACATTTTCCTATGAGTACAACTCAGATAAACCCATGTGTGTGTAGGTCCACTCTGTTGGGCAAGGTGCTGCGTCTCGATGTGGACAACAACGATGACGTGGAACCCTACAGCATCCCATCGGACAATCCTTTCCTGGGGGAGAAGGGCTCGCTGCCTGAAATCTACGCCTACGGGGTGCGTAACATGTGGCGCTGCTCCATCGACCGGGGCGACCTCATCACCGGGCAGGGCCGTGGCCGACTGTTCTGCGGGGACGTGGGACAGAATAAGTTTGAAGAGGTGGACCTCATCGTCAAGGGTGGCAACTATGGCTGGAGAGCCAAGGAGGGCTTCTCTTGCTATGACAACAGGCTGTGTCACAACTCCTCTCTTGGTGAGTAGGCTATTCCTCCAACAGAACTTGGTAGAGGTGGCAGGCTGATTCTCTATGAAGAATCAATTCATTTTTTGGTGAAGAGATTCAGATATGTATTAAATCCCTTAAGCAGTGTAAAAATATTTTCTCCTCAGATGACATCCTGCCTATTTTTGCTTACCCCCACAAACTGGGGAAGTCGGTCACTGGAGGCTACATATACCGCGGCTGCCAGATGCCTAATCTCAATGGCCTCTACATATTCGGGGATTTCATGAGTGGGTGTGTGTTAATACAACGTTATACTGATTAAAATGCACAAAATGTTTCATAGATTGTCATGCCTTGAAAAAAAGTTGATACACAAATGTTCTTAATATTGAAAGATCATTGACAAATGTTTCAAATGCCCTAAAACTCACTTGACACATGCACAATCTGAGTGACTCCTTGTGTGCCTAGGCGCCTGATGTCACTGAAGGAGAACCAAAGCACTGGGAAGTGGGAGTACAAGGAGATCTGTATGGGAAAAGACCAGACGTGCCGATTCCCCAAACTTATCAACAGCTATTACAAATACATAATTTCCTTTGCTGAAGATGAGGCAGGTAACTTTGACAACTAGCTTTGCATGTTTTTCTGTCTTTTTTGTGTTTTGTTCGTACTGATCCGTACATGAAAAGGCCATTAGGGGATGCATGCTGCTTGTGAATTCAGTCACCCAAGACAACCATGGAAAATTGTCTGCTTCTCTGAGTTATTTCATGATGAGCCTCTGCTGCTTTCGAACAGAAATAAAGAAATAACACACCCAGTTCAAACCCAGTGGTGTGCCACTTAGTGCATGCTCTTTAGCTTCAAATAAGTCTCAACAAGCAAACTTTTTCAGAATACTTGACTTCAAAGCTGATTTGAGTAGAGTGGGAAGGGGTTCAAAAGAAACGGGCTGTCTTGATTTCACTTTGAAAGTGTTGCATATCTTTGTGCTGGGTCTTAGATCCTTTTTTCCTCTTGTTTCTAGGGGAGCTGTACATCCTGGCAACGGGAGCTCCCAGTGCGTCTGCCAGAGCGGGGGTGATCTATAAGATAGTGGATCCATCCAGGTATTAAACAAGGGTCACAGTGTCCCAACAGCCAGGGGGCTCTGGGAATTCATCCCTATCTCGGATTAATGGCAGATTCCCAAAACAGACATACCTTTTCCAGATATACTAATGTTTATTGTCCATCCAATTATTGATGTGGTCTTCAATCCCCCTGTGTTTGTTTAGTATATCTCTTACTTTAACTATGTAATCAGCTAATGTAATCGCTCTGTGTCACGCTAAGGGAATATCTGCTAAATCTTTTACCCTAACGGCAATTTACTGAATATAATGTGCTTATCAATGATAGAACTGTTCTCCATGTGGTTATTATAATGTATGATTCAAATTACTCTATACTGTATTAGTAGGAGATAGAGCTGTCATGGGCAGCATTAAAATCAATGGATTGTTTGATGGATTTCTCTCACCATCTAGGAGAGCACCTCCAGGCAAGTGCAGCTTCAAGCCAACTCTTGTCAAGATTAAAGGCAAGCTGATTCACTTCCACCCGAAAGAGGGTAAGTGACACCACAAACAAACACGAGTTCCTTTGCAGGCCATCATGAGTCACAGCGCAACACATCTCAGTCAGTTGGAGTGCTCTAAAGGGCTGTTTCTTTCGCTTGACTTCCTCTCTACAGAGTTTGTCATTGACAAGAAGCCGACGACCACCGCTGCGCCCACTATTACTGCGAGAACAACAGCTACCACCACGCTCCGTACTCCTCCGACCACCATGCGCTCCATGACGACGAGACCTACCTACACACCTCCAACTGCAACCCTGAAGGCTACTGCTAAACCTGCAACGATAAGGGCTACAGTTGAACCTCTAACAACACGAGCTACTGTTAAACCTGTAACAACACCTTCCAATCCCACCTCAATGCAGCAGAGGACTACTGGTACCGCTACACCTGCACTGACCATCTCATGGAGGCAGGTAATGACGGCCAGGCCAGGTCATGCCACCACTCCTTCCCGGCAGAGACCGTCGTTGTCCTACACCAGGCCCACTGTTACCCCGAAGCCCCGACCACTGTTGACAACTGGAGCCAGAAGGCCCTCTCCACCAACAGCACGACCCTTGACCCGACCGCAACCACACGCCACAGTCAGACCCTTTCCACTAGGAGTTACGACCAATCGGCCCCAGACAACACCAAGGCCTACGTACTGGACAGCTGCAACAAAGCACACCACCCAGAGGCCTAACTTCACTCTCTCAAAGGCCCAGGACAAGTTCCTGAAAGGCCAGAGTGACAAGATAGAACATTCCACAGGGAACCGGGTCAACAAGAAGAACCGGGGTTCCAAACCCGGGAAGCAGCGGCGCCGGAAGCATCGGGCTGGGTCGGTGCGGCTGATCAGTGCAGAGCAGCTGTCGGACCGTGGGCGGGTGGAGATTTACATACGGGGGGAGTGGGGCACAGTATGTGATGACTTGTTTAATAGTAAAGCAGCTACGGTGGTCTGCCAGCAACTAGGCTTCCCTGTAGCCCTGCGTGTGGCTAAACGGGCAGAGCTGGGGGGTGGCAGTGGCAATATCCTGCTAGATGATGTGGAGTGTGAGGGCACAGAGAGGACGTTACTGGACTGCAAACGGGCAAAGGTGGGCAAGCACAATTGTGCACACGATGAGGATGTGGGGGTGGTGTGTGGCTACCACCACGACGAGGATAAATAATGAGCCAAAGGATGTCCTCAAAGGATCATTACTACTCTCCTGTGCTTGAACAGAAACGTCCTCTATGTACTGTGCTTCAACTGTGGTCAGACACATCTCCCCCCTCTACTCCCCCACACATACTCATGTAAACACACACACGAATTCATGATGATTAACAACAATTGTTGATTGTAGACTAGACTTTCTGATACTTCACTTCAGAGGCAGCAACCCTTTCCTTCCCTTCACTTGCCTCCCTGCCAGAAAAATGTATATCACTTTACAATATTGCCCTCTGCTGGGGAAAAAAAGGCATACATGTTGTTGAAAACCTTGTTATTTTTTACATTGTATAAATTGATAATCACATCTATATATATGTTTTCTTTTTCTTTTTAATACAAAAAAAGTGATATCAGTCAAAATAATAATGATGATATAAGTGAGGAAAATGCTGGACATTGTGTGCTTTATTATTGTATAATTTGACAGATTATATTTGTAAACTGTTTTCAAGGTACAGGGTGCCTTTGAGATTAATAAACTGAGATTTAAATTTCATTCCTGCTCCTCATTTCTACTCAAGCATCACCCATGGAGAACCAGATAAAACTACACTGTTATCCAGAGGACTAATGCTGGGTTCACGTGCTAGTCAGAACTAGGAAACTCAGAAATGTCCGACTTGCCAATAGGTTGTAGTTATACACGAGCCAAGCTGCGTTCAACCATTTAGCAAGTTGGGCATTTCCGAGTTTCCTAGTTCCAACTAGCGCGTGAAGGACCCTAAAGGAGAGGGTGGTTTCATGGGCTCATGGGAAATTGGGAAGTCATAAATACAACATGAATGTGTTAATGTGTCTTTGAAGTCTGAACAATTATTCAACCAATGAGATGTTAGCTAGCTTGATAATCTAGCTAACATTGCTAATAATAAAGTTAGCTAGCTTGCTTAACATTGACACATGGTCAAACTAGCTATACTACTGTTCAAAAGTTTGGGGTCACTTAGAAATGTCCTTGTTTTTGAAAGAAAAGCTATTTTTTTTTGTCCTTTAAAATAACATCAAATTGATCAGAAATACAGTGTAGACATTGTTAATGTTGTAAATTACTATTGAAGCTGGAAACGGCAAATCTTTTATGGAATATCTACATAGGCGTTCAGAGGCCCATTATCAGCAAACATCACTCCTGTGTTCCAATGGCACGTTGTGTTAGCTAATCCAAGTTTATAATTTTAAAAGGCTAATTGATCATTAGAAAACCCTTTTGCAATTATGTTAGCACAGCTGAAAACAAAGAACTTTCTTCTGAAACTCGTCAGTCTTGTCTTGTTCTGAGAAATGAAGGCTATCCCATGCGAGAAACTGAAGATCTCGTACAGCGCTGTGTACTACTCTCTTCAAAGAACAACGCAAACTGGCTCTAACCCGAATAGAAAGAGGAGTGGGAGGCCCCGGTTCACAACTGAGCAAGAGGACAAGTACATTAGAATGTATAGTTTGAGAAACAGATGCTTCACAAGTTCTCAACTGGCAGCTTCATTAAATAGTACCCGCAAAACACCAGTCTCAATGTCAACAGTGAAGAGGCGACTCCAGGATGCTGGCCTTCTAGGCAGAGTTGCTCTGTCCGGTATCTGTGTTCTTTTTCCCATATTAATCTTTTATTTTTATTGGCCAGTCTGAGATATGGCTTTTTCTTTGCAACTCTGCCTAGAAGGCCAGCATCCCGAAGTCGCCTCTTCACTGTTGACTGTTGAGACTGGTGTTTATTATTGTTTTTTGTCTATCTGTACTTGACATTAATATTTATAGTGCTTAGCAGGACAGAAAATAATCTAATTCAAGCCCTTATTAAGAGAACATCCATGGTCATCCCTACTGCCTCTGATCTGGAGGACTCACTAAACAGAGAACATCCATGGTCATCCCTACTGCCTCTGATCTTGCAGACTCACTAAACACATTTGTTAATTATGTCTGAGAGTTGAACTGTGCTTCTGGCTTTCCTTAAATAAAAAATAACAAGAAAATGGTGCTGCCTGTTTTGCTTAAAATAAGGAATTAGAAATGATTTAAACTTTTACTTTTGATACTGAGGGATAGATCGGAATTTACATAATGGGTAGCTGAATGAAAATGGTGGAGGGTCATGCTTTATCAATTTCAGTCAAGGGGTTTATTTCGTTTTTAAAAATCTAGTCCAGGGGAGGGTCATGTCATTTTTAATTGACTAAATGTCTATATTTCTCACTGTTTTAGAATGAGTTGCTTATAAGGCTATAGATTTGTGTGTGCCCGATGCCGCCCCTCATCTCTGATTGTCTGCTTGGCGCGCAATATCAAGTGTCCCTATAGGCTATTTAGTGTGGTCTCAATCAAATTATCCATAGCGTATAAGCTACGAAGTGCATGCTCGGAGAAGCACAGAGCAAAGTTATATTTCTAAGATGGCTGCTGAGATGGTGTAAATAAAACTAGGCTGCATTACACGCTGCAATGGATATTCCATCCTGAGGCCGATTATATAAAGTGATCTATAACAGCGCTTTGGTCAGCGATGCTTTATGCTAGGAACAAGCTGTAATATCGTTGTTATTCAGAGGCTGAGCTACAACCTTCTATACCCGAGGAGACAAGAAATGTACTCTGCTTGGGAAATAATCGAATTCTGTCAATATCACTTGATTAAGCTATTCACTTTCCGTACAATAGATGTTTAAACCCAGACAGCTTTTAGGGAAACACTTGTGACCTTCTCTCGTTGGGTTAAGCCACGGAAGAAGAGTAGCCAGCATTTAAAGCTTACATTTTTCTGCGTTGGTAGGCCTACTCTGTCTGGGGTGGAAAGGTAGGCCTACTCTGTCTGGGGGGGGAAAGGTAGGCCTTATATTTGAAAGTACAGTACCGTGCTCAGATTCCTAATAATGTCTCAGATTTTATTATTTGCAAACAGGTTCGTTGCAAACAAGACACATTGATATGTCATTGGAGACATATGATAAGAGGAACACATGCCTATCTCTCTGTCCATTCTTAGCCTGTAGATTCAGTAACTTGTGTGGTATTTAAAAAAATCATCTGTTAATATGTCAAATTGCGTAGATTTGCATGAAATGTTTATAAAAGGCTATTTTTGCTTTGACTATATAGGAGATCTTTCCACCGCTACTCTCGTCCATAGTGGTCTGCAGATACACAACCGTTTGGCTCGGAGTCCTGTGCACTATCAAAATTCCCATGTAATGCTTACAGGACAAAGAACAGTTTCTAAAACTGCATATCCAAGGCTCTGGTATGTCCAAGAAGTTATGGTAAATGGTAGACATGTTCTCTCCTATTCACATGTTTTAATGATTATTTTGGGTATAGGGGAGGGTCACTTGTTATTTTTTAAAGCGTTCAGAGAGGGTTTAGGTAAATAAGGGAGGGCCACCCCTTTTCATTTCAGAGAGGTCCGATTTTCTCCACGTAACCTTTATTATGAATAACTCCCTTTTTTTTTTAGCAATTATATTTACTTTTGATACTTAAGTATGTTTAAAACCAAATACTGTCAGACTTTTACTCAAGTAGTGTTTTACTGGGTGACTTTTACCTTTACTTCAGTCATTTTCTATTAAGGGAGCTGCTCTTGTACTCATGTATGACAATTGGGTACTTTTTCCACCACTGCTTGTAATACCTATTTGGAAGGTCATTCAAGTATAATTTCCCACTGGGAACTATGAGTATGGAAGGAGATAGCTGCCAAAAGGTTGAGGTATCATTAGGATCGTAAGAAAATCCATACGTAAATGGTTAGGATGGTAAGAAAAGCCATGCTTGAAACATGAAAGGTAAACTTTAAATTAGATCTGTAAACATATGTTACGACTATGAATTAACATTTACACTTTAAATTATTATTTTACGTCTCCCTTTACTCGGTTACAGATATTTTTTTATATGTACAAACTTTCGTCAGTAATGTGGCATCAGCGAGCTTCAATGCCATACAACTCTCCTTCCGTGGCCTCCAATTGCTCTTAAATACAAGTAAAACTAAATGCATGCTCTTCAACTGATCACTGCCTGCACCTGCCCGCCTGTCCAACATCACTACTCTGGACGGCTCTGACTTAGAATATGTGGACAACTTCAAATACCTAGGTGTCTGGTTAGACTGTAAACTCTTCTTCCACTCACATCAAACATCTCCAATCCTAAATTAAATCTAGAATTGGCTTCCTATTTCGCAAAAAAAGCATCTTTCACTCATGCTGCCAAACATACCCTTGTAAAACTGACCATCCTACCAATCCTCGACTTCGGCGATGTCATTTACAAAATAGCCTCCAATACCCTAATCAATCATTTGGATGCAGTCTATCACAGTGCCATCCGTTTTGTCACCAAAGCCCCATACACTACCCACCACTGCGACCTGTACGCTCTCGTTGGCTGACCCTCGCTTCATACTCGTCGCCAAACCCACTGGCTCCAGGTCATCTACAAGACCCTGCTAGGTAAAGTCCCCCCTTATCTCAGCTCGCTGGGCACCATAGCAGCACCCACTTGTAGCACGCGCTCCAGCAGGTATATCTCTGGTCACCCCCAAAACCAAATTCTTCCTTTGGCCGCCTCTCCTTCCAGTTCTCTGCTGCCAATGACTGGAACAAACTACAAAAATCTCTGAAACTGTAAACACTTATCTCCCTCACTAGCTTTAAGCACCAGCTGTCAGAGCAGCTCACAGATTACTGCACCTGTACATAGCCCATCTATAATTTAACCCAAACAACTACCTCTTTCCCTGTATTTATTTATTTTGCTCCTTTGCACCCCATTATTTCTATCTTTGCACATTCTTCCACTGCAAATCAACCATTCCAGTGTTTTACTTGCGATATTGTATTTACTTCGCCACCATGGCCTTTTTTTGCCTTTACCTCCCTTATCTCACCTCACTTGCTCACATTGTATATAGACTTATTTTTCTCCTGTATTATTGACTGTATGTTTGTTTTACCCCATGTGTAACTCTGTGTTGTTGTATGTTTCGAACTGCTTTGCTTTATCTTGGCCAGGTCGCAATAGTAAATGAGAACTTGTTCTCAACTTGCCTACCTGGTTAAATAAAGGTGAAATAAAATAAATAAATAAATAAAAAATCTGCAAAGGACATGAACCGAACGTAGCTAGTCAAAGTTAGTTCGTAAATCAAGCAACTCTAGCCCAGACGTTAGAGTTGCTCTGCAGCTTCCGGTTTAATTTCCAAAATAAAAGTCTAGAGCTTGTTTTAGAACTGCATTTAATAGCGATGATATACCAATAGATGGCGGAGTATAGTCTTGGGCCTTCTGCAAATTACTTGTGTGAGAAGGATGAAGACTTTATTTACATTTTTTAAACCATTATTTAACTAGGCAAGTCAGTTAATAACAAATTCTTATTTACAATGACGGATTAGCAAAAGGCAAAAGGCCTCCTGCGGGGACGGGGGCTGGGATACATTTTTTAAATATAGGACAAAACACATCACGACAAGAGACCCCACAACACTACATAAAGAGAGACCTAAGACAATAACACAGCATGGCAGCAAGACATGACAATACAGCATGGTAGCAACACATGACAACAACTCAGTAGCAACACAACCTGGCAGCCAAGTCAATAAAAATAGCAGCACAACATTGCTTAGAATCAAGGGCAATGGTGGCATCATTTAGGACCTTTAAGGTTTCAGTGACACATCCATAACCTGAGCGGAAACCAGATTGCATACCGGAGAGAATACTACAGACATCAAGAAAGCCAATCAGTTGAGTATTGACAAGTTTTTCCAACACTTTTGGTAATCAGGGCAAAATATAAAATTAGCTTCTAACATTTAGGATCAGCTTGATCTCCTCCTTTAAATAAAGGACGCACCGTGGCTGCCTTCCAAGCAATGGGAACCTCCGCAGAGAAGAGAGAGAGGTTAAAAAGGTCAGAGATAAGCTCGGCGATGATAGGGGCTGCAACCTTAAAGAAGAAAGGATCTAAACCATCTGAACCAGATGTTTTTTTGGGGTGAAGTTTAAGGAGCTCCTTTAGCATCTCAAACTCAGTGACCGTCTGCAGGGAGAAACTTTGTAGTGGGGCAGGGGGAAAAGAGAGAGGAGCATCGGGGCAAGTCACATTAGAAGGGCTGGGAGATGAGGAAAGGTTGGATGGGCAAGGAGGCATGGTTGACTCAAATATGACTGAATTAATTAAGTGGTGATTAAAGAGCTCAGCCATGCGTTCCTTGTCAGTAACAACCACATCATCAACATTAAGGGACATGTGGCAGCTGTGAGGAGGAGGGTTTATTATCCAGGTCTTAAAGTAACTCACTTTAGCCTTCCGCATAGCCTGAGTGCACTTATTTCTAATTTGCCTGAACGAGAGCCAGTCAGGCTGAGTATGCACATGCCGAGCCTTTCGCCAAATGGAATTCTTGATGTGGAGTAACTCTGCCAGATAGCCTATTCTTATTGCAAGATATGTTTTCCCTATCAGCCACTGCACGTGCTTCATCAACTATTTTGTTTCAAATGTATTTCGAAGCTATATTTAGAGGCCTATAAGCTAGGGTCTCTTTTTAAGGGGATCCCTATAGTAAAAACAGTGTGAGAGTTCAGTGACCAGGCGGAGGAAGATGAAATGACAGCACCCTCCTCAGGGGATAGGTATTTATTGGAAATGCCAATTAGTACACAGCTGGGCCCACTAATTGCTTTGTGTCTTTCTCTATATAGGTGGGGATGTCGTTTATTTAGTTATTTTGCCTACCTCAGAGGACGCTTCTGCGACTGGCCACCCTGTCTCTCCGCTAACCTAGGCAGGCTTTAGGTAGAGAGAAGCGTTCCCCCTGCAACTTATGTGTAGACGACAGTCTAAGACAGGAGTAGCCGTTTGTTGAGTTCCCTTTTTGGCCACTGGCATTTTGGTCAACAGCTTAGTTCATTTTTATTTGTTTCATTACACTGGTGTTTTCAGCGTTGGATGTTCCCTGTACTGGAGTTAATTTGTCGGGTGAAAGAAGACCCATGTAGTAAACGATACAAAAGAAAAGGAACCACAACCACTGCCTCTGGTCTATTCATTTTATGCCTCCCGCCTGTGTTAGGGTGCTTCGGACAAGCAGATCCGTTCACAACAGTTATTAAACACAAATAGAGTTGTAAAAGTATTCGGCAAGACACCAGTACCCAAAATGAAAACCTAATTTGCAATTCCTACAAGGTGAAGGCCTATTTTTAGTTATTTGGATTGGCCTAAATTAAACATTGAATTATTAAAATGGTAGGCTAAAAGAACTTTGGAGAATTTAGATTTACATAAACAAATGGTTAAGACTGTTCTATTCTCTTTGATTTAGTTCCTGTTGTAACTCAGACAAATGACAATGGATGACATACTGAATATGCGTTGGCAGATTTTGAGTGAGGAAATGAATCTATTTTGAGTGGCAAAGACTCCAGTGGTCATACATGTTTCAAATACTCACCAAACATCTATTATTATTCTATGTTTCATTATTCCTGGTAGATACTACTGGTTATGATTGCAGACAGAGCCCAGAGAATGGGATGGTGCAATATTGAACGTCATATTTTTATAAGGCGCATGCATGGGGATGTTCGCATGGGGATGTCCAGAGATATGTCCATGCTGTAGAGATGCACCTAGCGGACTGAAACTTCACTGTTGTAGGCATAATTCAGGTTGTGCTATCTAGACGTGCACTGGCAAACAAACCATTACATTGGCTACCTAAATGTGAAGTAAATTCAACTGAGCAGTAATAGAAAATGTTGACTTAAATTGAAAACGTGCCGGATACCTCATTTGAACCTTATTTGAACGCGCAAGACATTACAACGCCATTGCTCATTAGAAACAGATTCACTTTCCCACTCTATATCAGAACCTGTTTGGAATCTAAATATTCCTGCTAAGGATGCAATACAGCTGCACATTACTGTGCAGGAGATGTAGTAATGTGCCAAAAATATAGGTGAAAATCAGTGGTGTAAAGTACTAAAGTTAACATAGTGTTATGTACTGTAACTAACACCGAAAAAAGATTTCATGGAGTTGCCCTCCCTGCGTAAGTAAATAATTATAGTGGATTATTTCGATTGGTCCCCATTTTACCAGGAACGCCTTTGTCTTTTTTTTTTTGTTGTATGATACTATCATTGGCCAGTTGACACATGGGTGTGGCTGTGTACCAATTTTGTAGACGCGTATTGAATGGTTTCATATCAGCGTTTTTAGAGACGATATCCCAAATTACCTGTAATAATTGATGGACATGGATTACACAGCAACCCAAAGTGGGTTCACACAGTGTAAGTTACTTGGTCAAAGGATTGGTAAGATGTCTTGCTTTTTGACCGAGAAATCAAGCTAACGTATGCTAGCTAGTTAACCGGCATGCTAATAACTAGCTAGTAAGCGAACCCACTACATGTCTGCTCTTCAAACCAAAACTAACCTAACTACCTGGCAATTTTTTTTGTCATATCTTGTGTGTTATCAATCATAACAGCAAATGTCTTGCTAATATAGCTAGCTGACACCATGTTGCACAAGACTAAGTTAGCTAGCTTGCTCGTGGTTAGCCACATTAGATAATATCACCAGATAGGTTTTCATATTCTATGTAGACAGAGAACCTGAAACATGTCTGATCAGTTTCGGGCTACATTATTCAGGTTTACGTTAGAAGGTCGCGCTATTCGCTCTTTCTTTTATCAAGCCTTTACGTACTGCCCGCATTGCATTGCTTCTAAATCGGGTCATGGAACTGTGCCTCTGGTTATGTTAGCTAACGTTAGGTTCTTGTTGGTCTCCGCCCAGTGTCCAATCAGAACTTGTTCCCAAAACAGAACTACAGTAGCCACCGTCAGGAAGTATTCATACATTACATTTTTTTGTAATTTAGCACCCCTTGACTTGTTCCACATTTTGTGTTACATCCTGAATTATCTCTCTCTATCTCTGTCAAAAGTTGTCATGAAGGCACAGGGTGGCTATTTTGAAGAAACTCAAATATAAAATATATTTGGATTTGTTTAACACTTTTTTGTTGGTCACTACATGATTCCATATGTGTTATTTCATAGTTTTGATGTCTTCACTATTATTCTACAATGTAGAAAATAGTAAAAACAAAGACAAACCCTTGAATGAGTAGGTGTTCTAAAACATTTGACCGGTACTGTATATATATGGCACTGAGATGCATTGCCTTAGAAAGCTGCGCCACTCTGGAAATTAAGTACAGAAATATTTAATTTACATTAAGTATTCACACCCCTGAGTCAATACTTTGTAAAAGCACATTTGGTGGTGATTACAGCTGTGAGTCTTATGGGGTAAATCTTTGAGCTTTTCACATCTGGATTGTACAATATTTGCCCATTATTCTTTTTTAAATTCTTCAAGCTCTGTCAAGTTGCTTGTTGATTATTGCTAGACAGACATTTTCAAGTCTTGCCATAGATTTTCAAGCCGATTTAAGTCAAAACTGTAACTAGGCCACTCCGGAACATTCAATGGTGTCTTGGTAAACATCTCCAGTGTAGGTTTGGCCTTGTGTTTTAGGTTGTTGTCCTGTGAATTTGTCTCCAAGTGTTTGTTGGAAAGCAGACACAACCAGGTTTTCCTCTGGGATTTTGACTGTTTATAGCTGTATTCTGTTACTTTTTAATATTTATTTCTTAATTTTTTTACCCCCCTTTTTTCTCCCCAATTTCCATCTTGTCTCTTCGCTGCAACTCCCCAACGGTCTCAGGAGAGGCAAAGGTGGAGTCATGCGTCCTCTGAAATATTACCCACCTAACCGCGCGCCTTAACACCTGCCAGCTTAACCCGGAAGCCAGTCGCACCAATGTGTTGGAGGAAACACTGTTCAACTGGCGACCAGTGTCAGCTTGCAGGCACCCGGCCCACCACAAGGAGTCGCTAGGTCACGATTAGCCAAGTAAAGCCGTAATACCAATAACCTGATGCAGCCACCACCATGCTTGAAAATATGAAGCGGTACTCAGTAATTGATGTTGTTTTGGATTTGCACCAATCATAACACCTTTGTATTCAGGACAAAAAGTAAATTTTTCTTTGCAACATTTTTTAGTAGTATTACTTAAGTGGCTTGTTGTCAACAGGATGCATGTTTTGAAATATTTTATTCTGTACAGGCTTCCTTCTTTTTACACTGTCATTTAGATTAGTATTGTGGATTAAATACAATGTTTTTGGTCCATCCTCAGTTCTCATATCATACCCATTAAGCTCTATAACTGTTTTAAAATCACCATGTGGATACTTTCTGAAGGCATTGTACTTGCTAAAATAACTGGCACCGCTGTGGTAAGCCCAACAATGGCCTACTACTGGGTGTCCCAATTTGGCAGCATCTTGTGCAATTGAACTTGGGATTTGTAGGACCTGGTGGCTGACTTCCTGGACGGCTCCATAACAAACCTAGTTAGTACTATTGACTGAGTTGGTGATTCATTCTGCTCTATAATACTATATATAGGAAGTTGTTTGATGCAATATAAATGAATGGGTATATGCTCTATGATAGAGCCCCCAATCTCTCAAAAATCCAAGGTAGCCATGAGCCAGGGGGGTCGGTTAGGCTCACTTGGGCCGACACTCTTAGTGATTTTTTTTTTTTAAGGTCTTATGTCCCTAGAGTTGGAAAATGTGAGAGCAGCGCAGCAATGGTAGCCTTCTGTGTGTTATCACTCTCTTTCATCACTCCCATCCCATTCAATTTTCCCATAGGGATTTTACCCTATGACAAACAATGTCAATATACAGCAAGTTGTTGTTCACTTATACCCTTTAATCATACATCATTGGAAAGCATAGATTCACAGCTATCCATCAGACATTTTCGGGAATGTTCAGGCCAACGTAACTTTGACCTCTAAGGGTACGTTTTAGAATTGCCTGTATAAATTGCTTTAAAAAGGAAACCCTGATACATTTTAAACTTTGTTTGACAAGTGGTTCTGAAAGGTCATGAAATTACCTTTTCAAGTGATATACAATATAACCAACCTTTTAAAAGCACCAGCTATAACTAGTTTTGTATATTGTGCCATTGGCATTAGAATGTTGGAAGCATAGATATAACATTCCATGTAATGGGGCAGCTGTGTTTATTGATTGTGACTTTGGTGATAAAGGCACCAAATTGCACACACACAGCTAGAACAGGGGTTTAAAAATATTTGTAGATACAGGGCCATCACAGAATTCACGCATTACACCCACAGAAGCCTTTTTCCAATATGACCGCCAAACAACTCAATGAGGTCTTATTGGACAACTTCGCATGAAATATAATTTGTAGTATGCCCAATTTTTTTTATCGTGATGTAGAATACACAACGAGATGAGCCTGTGTGCTAACTGTTTTCGGGTAGATGGAAAAGCAAATAAAAGGTCATTTGTTTTGAAAACTCCCATCACATGTGCGCTACAGAAACACGGCTAGCCAAACACAACTGACTGGCGCGCACCTGAATTAAAGGGTGACTACACAAAAAATATATAATTTTCAAAACAATTGTCCTCTAAAGTGTTTAAGCATTGTTGTGGACTTAGAACATCCAGTTTTGTTGTTTTTCTGTTTAAAAAAAGTGTGATTTTGAGACCAAAAATAAATATACTAGGGGAAATCGCAATCCTCCTCCCCACTTTTTATTTATTTTTGCCGTGGTATCGTTTGGTATCCGGTATAGTTTTTTTCAAATTCGGCCCTCTAGAGGATTTTGCAGAAAAGAACACATAGCACTTTTGAAATCTGCAATAAATACACATTTCATAAACTTTTTGAAACTTTATTAATCCTTGCTAGCAATACGGTTTTGGAAACCTTTGGAACTTAACTTTCATATGAGAGAAAGAATCTTTCAAATAATATACACTTACTGTGCACAGTTTAGCAAAGTTGCACCCAGGTGTTTTCACACACCGCCTCGGCTACGACACATCCTCTCACATTTCCACTGGACAATTCCATTTCACATTTCCTCTCCTAAACTGTGTACAGCAAGTGTATCTTTTGTATTTGAACAATTATTTTCTCGCTTATATGAAAGTTAAGTTCCAACTGTTTCCAAAACCATATCGCAAGTGAGCCGTATTTGAGTTTAGACGGCGCAATTTGGCCAGCGTCGGCGCGCCGGGCCATTTTACTCACAAGGCAAAATGGGACGAGGATTGGCTCCACTGTAATGGAATGTAATTGGAGTCATGAGAAGGGCTAAGAGCACCATGGTAAACTTACTGATTTTGTAAAGGATAGGAAACAATTGGCTTACCCATGAAAATGTCAGAAATAGAATTACAGATATTAAGAGATGTGCTTCTGCTGCATAACCAACATTGTATTTAATTATTTAGGCCTATAGGCTTTTTTGACACAGTAGACTAGAGCTGGGTGATTATCACTGTAAATTGACTCAATTGTCACGATAATGATGAATTGAATGATAACTTTGACATTAGTGTGCACCAGTTTTTTTATATGACCCTTTAAAACTACTACTACTACTTGTAATATTGTACCATTTGCCCAGTTAGCAATAGCCCATATTAGCAGAGTTATTTCATTAAACATCACAAAGCTAATTATCATTATTATCGATATCAGTAAAATGTCCTCGATAAATTCTTGGTTTGGTTAAGTTTCTCTAATTTTCGGGTTTATCGACCCAGCTCGACAGTAGACCACAAGCGAAGATCTATAAATGTGTCCTTGTTTGAATGTTTCTTTGGTCCATTTTGAAATAGAGCCTACTTGTTCTGGCTGACTTCTAGCCAGATATCTCTCCTTGAGATGGAGGTTCCTAATCTCAAGGGATCCTGTTGTTAAGCATTAATAATACGATTAGTCTACAGTGCAGGCCAATGAATGTCTGTGAAAGAAGGACAAAGCATAAATTGATAGGAAGAGGCTGGGGTGACGTAAGGATGTCCTTCTGCTTAGTGTGTGATGATGGGACCATTCTGCCCTCAGGGGATAAAACACACCCAGAATTTATGACTGAGAGCAGGGTTTGTCTTACACATGGAGTGAAGAGACCCCATTATTGGCACTGTCTGATTCGGCCAGGCTATTTGCTGCTACGTGTCAAAGTGCACTGCATAGCTCCTTCTTTTGCAGCAAAAAAAATGTTGGTCCTTCAAATGGAAGATTGCCATGTTTGTCACCTTACAACTTCACATAACATCACAGCTATTAACGATGCATGCATGTGTTGCGCAGTACTTGCAGTCTGTATTCCACTGACCAGAATGTGGTTTCGTCCTCCTCTTGTGTAATAGATCCCAAATTGAGGATGAGGAACACGTCAAAGGACAGAACAGATCCCAGCCAGCTGTTTGACGACACCAGCGCAGCGCCGGGGGTGGAGCCCACTGGGTTCCCGGGCCAGGGTGTTGGGGCGATGGGCTACCCCGGCCAGACCCTCCTCTCAGACCCCGTGTCCAACTTGGCCATGGCGTACGGAAGCAGCCTGGCCAGCCAGGGCAAAGACTTGGTAGACAAAAATGTAAGACTCATGGTACTGATGGTAAATAGTTGTGGTACCAGTTAGTAAGTAGCAACATTAAGAAAGGCTAAATCATCTTGGTTTTGCTCCATTTAATCTACAGCTGGATCGTTTCCTCCCCATCTCCAAACTGAAGTATTACTTTGCTGTGGACACTGTTTACGTGGGCAAGAAACTCGGACTGCTCGTCTTCCCTTACATGCACCAGGTAAGATCTGGTCGCCATCTGTTCATATTGCTTGTGTCCATGTCCAGACTCCGAGCTACCAAGCTGATACTGAACTTACGCCCTAGGATGACACTCATTGATTGGGTGACTAAAGAAGATGTATGTTTTTGTTTGTTTTTTGTTTTAGAACTGGGAAGTGAGCTACCAACAGGACACCCCAGTGGCTCCACGCTTTGATATCAACGCTCCTGACTTGTACATACCAGGTAAAGGAGATTTGGTCAGGTCTACCACCCTGACTGAACCAAACTAATAAGACTCACAACTAGCCTATTGTTTTTTTTTTATGTTGTTTTGCAGCAATGGGTTTCATCACATACATCCTGGTGTCTGGGTTAGCACTTGGAACACAGAACAGGTAAAGGTGGTCCACTTCCACTCACTTTTTTGCAACTTTCTACCCAGTTTTCTGTATAAATAGTATCCTGAAACTTGTATCTATCTCAACCTCCCGTCTGTCTCTAGGTTTACCCCTGAGATCCTGGGCATGCAGGCCAGCTCGGCCCTGGTGTGGCTCATCATGGAGGTGCTGGCTGTCCTCCTCAGTCTCTACCTGGTCACAGTCAACACAGACCTCACCACCATCGACCTTGTGGCCTTCTCCGGATACAAATATGTGGGGTACGGATGGTCTCTCGCTCTCTGACATGATTAGTATGACTTTGTGGTTCTGGATTTTCCTGTCTTTCAACTTTGATGTCGTCTGATTTAAAAACAAAAACAAAAAGTTGTATAGACATGATGACACAGACTACTCGAATGAATTGTGACGGATTCCCTTGTGTGTGCAGGATGATTGTAGGGGTCGTGGCAGGGTTACTATTTGGTCGAACGGGTTATTACCTAACGCTGCTGTGGTGCTGTATATCCATCTTCATCTTCATGGTGAGTAGCAGGAAGAGCTAACTTTAGAATCTAATTTACTCCTGCCAGTGCCTTGACTACTGCACTCAGGTTTACAAGCTACATTTTTGCTCCCTCCCTTGGTCCTCTCTTCAGATCCGCACATTGAGACTAAAGCTCCTGTCTGAGGCAGCAGCCCAAGGCGTGTTGATCCACGGGGCCAGGAACCAGCTGAGGATGTACCTGACCATGTCCATCGCAGCCGCCCAGCCCATATTCATGTACTGGTTGACCTATCACCTGGTCGGGTAAGACCACGAGCTGACCAGGAGCGTTTCATCTGACAAGACACTACCTCTCTATGGAAAGATGAGACTGTTCACTGAACATCACCTCTCCCAACCATTCGCTGCGGAGGTGCGGGACACTTGCACAGATAAATAAAAACACACACATGGCTTTGTGGAATCAGCATTGCCAAGTCTCACAGCACAACTGTAACAGTAGGGTTTGACTTGTCTTTTTGTATAGTTTTTTTAATGTAATTGTCTAAAAACAATTATTGACTGGCTTGTCATGTTTTGTATACTGTAATTTAGTCAATTATGTTTTCTAAGCATTTGTGAACATATGGTTGTATATTAGCAAATCTAGCTTGGGCCCTCAATCTCCAAAGCTTTGACTGAGCCAAGGATGGAAGCAGAGTTAAGGCAAATGTATAGCCTATGCAAGTATGCAACGCAATTAGCTACGCAAATTGGCTGTCCTGCAGGATTGCATTGCAGAATTGGCAGCCTAAAATTTGTAAGGTGTCACAACTACGCAGGGAAGCCATTTTGACTCACTGCGTTCTTGCGTTACACACTTACGTTGGCTGAAAGGCTTTAGCATAATTTGCCTGTGCCGTCCAGTGAACACAAAAAAAGCACTCTATCCTCATTCATAGGATGATGTATTTAAACAGATTTGTGGATGTGTTTGTAAATAGGAAGGAGAAAAATGTTGTACATGTCTGACGTCTTGGTGACACAAACTGAAGCCCAAAATAAAGGCTTTCTGTCATGTAACAAAGTCATTAAGAAATCTTACATTACAGCTGATGCTTTTTTAAATAAGCTTGACAAAAAAAACATGAGCATATGACACTGTAATTGATATTCATGTTCAAACTGGAAAAGGGAACAGGAAAAAAATATACAGAGGTTTAGATGTTATAATTACTAACTTTCATTTGAAATGTAGGCTTGTTACTAGAAATATCATGCTAAAATGGTGTTGCGTTGCCATGCTTCAATTGCTTTTATGAATAATTGATATACAGAAACGTAATAACATGGATCCTCTTGTGCTCTCTACAGCCTGATAAATAAATTGAAACTGGGATGCACATTTTTTAAATTGATATACAGAAACTTGATAACATGGATCCTCTTATGCTCTCTACAGCCTGATAAATAAATTGAAACTGGGGTGCACATTTTTTATGGCTTTTTAAAATTTTACTTATGAAGCTGAATATGTCTCAGGTCCAATATCACTAACACACACTCAAACTTTGATTTCTGTTGATCCAACAGGAAATAAGCTTTCATGGTCTATGGTTAGGTTGTATCTATGTAAGATTAACACCTTAGCCCTTTTCCCTCTCTGCCCCAAGTTAGGATGATATGATAAATCCTGTTTATCTTGACATTAGCAGATGTATTTGACAGATGTTCCTGTCAATCTTGATCCAACTCTTGAGAGTCGGCATTCCAAACCAGATGCGTCCTACTCTGTCACATGGCACAATCAGATAACAGAAGCCATGATTTACACTTTGCATTAACATGTGGTTGTCATCGTGGATTGCTATCGGATCAAGACGTGTTGTGTCTACACATGGTAATAAAATGTGTATCTTATCTGCCACTGCGTCCGCATTGTGCCCAGATGCCATGGTCCATCCCTGAATGCAAATTCATTCAACCTGTCGTGGACCTTCCGTTATGACACAAGCTGTATAAATTGACAGAAAACCGCACAGTTTTAGTTTTAAACGGATCATTACAGCCTACTTTTGTTATCCAACGATGTAAGACTGGCCGTAATAGGCTGTAGTCCCGATAACCTCAACCTGTCCACGGCCATACAAAAAAAAATATCTGGATGTATGTACAAAATACAATTATTTCACAGTATAAGTATAAATGCCACGTAAGGCCTTAATGCACACAGTAAAAACCAAAACAAGTTGAGTTCCAGAGTAGGCTACAAAGTGCATCTCAGAATGACACAACGCATTATCCAAACAGTTCTGGACAGGGTTGTTCTTTACCATGGATGTTGTCTTTATATTATTGAAATCTTGTATTGTAAATCACATTTAGCATGGACCTAAACAGCACCAAATTAAAAAAAAGTGAATACAAACATGGTTGAGTTTCCTCCAAATAATTGGATCAGTCATAAATCGCTAACGTAACCTGAATATGATAACCTATCGCAAGACGGGTGGTCAAATTATGAAAATGCTTGGATAAAAGTGGCAATCAATAAAAGGAGCACGCATGTAAAGCAAATGGCTTCATAAAATAATAAAAATGTCAATCTAAGTAGCCTAAATAGTCCTTTGTATCGAAACCTAGATTACATTGGACAGTGGCCTCGTTCACGTTTACAGAAAACTATGCGCCTTCTGCACTTCATTGATAGCTGGAAAATGCTCAAAGATTCACAGAACATAATATGATAGAATATAATACAATTGAAAAGGATTACATTGTAATACCAATGTATTATTTTCATACCTGATAGGCCTATAGCAACTGAAATGGACTATTCGCCATCTGCCCGCCGTTCATTCTGGCTTGATCTAAAGGTACAGGTGGAACATTAGGCCTACACATTATACTTTGCCATATACTTGTCAGGCACTGGGCTTTTCTGCTGCGACCCAAACATTGTTGTTGGAGTATTATTGTTTCGTATATATTGTATCTTTTTGCATTGTGTTATACTTAATAATAATCCATGATTGCAAATTGGTGTACAATTTAATCCATGAATGAGAGAAAATAATCAAATCTACTACTACTACTAAATGGGTTTCTGACCATGTTCTGAGAAAGACTCATCTACATATGTCAGGGGATCTCCATACAAAAATATTATTTGGAAGTATGTTTACTTTGCCATTCAACCACTCATTTCAAGGTGTAAAATGAGATCAGTTATGCCTCATAAAGATGGCTGTAGGTAGTCTGATTAGGTAGTGACATTATGGAAGAAAAGTGTGGTTTTACTTCTCCGAAAAATATTATTCTCTACATGTCTGTCTACAGAAACTCTCCGTAGACAACCAAAGATAATTTATCCATCATGTTTTTTTCTTTCAGTGTCATCGATAGGTTTCTAAAACGACAAGTGATGCCCAATATTGCAAGACAATGTATCTCCAGATTCACAGTTAAGAGTATGTTCTCCCAAGCCCCTGAATGATATTACATGTACATATAATATTTGTATAGCCGTTTCCTTAATAATGGAATGCAAACTCAAAAGAACATCGCTGCAATGTTTCTTACAAGAGAAAATGTGATCTAAAAACTCATACAGTCTAAATGATTCATTATGGTTATATATCATTTAGAACAACATCACATGGGAAAATAATTAGATGGTGATTATTTATATGAAGAAACTGTGAATCTGCTGAATCATGTCTGTAACAACAGAGATTTTGTTTTTCAGTTATTTTTTACATTTATTTCACCTTTATTTCACCAGGTAGGCAAGTTGAGAACAAGTTCTCATTTACAATTGCAACCTGGCCAAGATAAAGCAAAGCAGTTTGACACATACAACGACACAGAGTTACACATGGAGTAAAACAAACATACAGTCAATAATACAGTATAAACAAGTCTATATACGATGTGAGCAAATGAGGTGAGATAAGGGAGATAAAGGCAAAAAAAGGCCATGGTGGCAAAGTAAATACAATATAGCAAGTAAAACACTGGAATGGTAGATTTGCAGTGGAAGAATGTGCAAAGTAGAAATAAAAATAATGGGGTGCAAAGGAGAAAAATAAATACAGTAGGGAAAGAGGTAGTTGTTTGAGCTAAATTATAGGTGGGCTATGTACAGGTGCAGTAATCTGTGAGCTGCTCTGACAGTTGGTGCTTAAAGCTAGTGAGGGAGATAAGTGTTTACAGTTTCAGAGATTTTTGTAGTTCGTTCCAGTCATTGGCAGCAGAAAACTGGAAGGAGAGGCGGCCAAAGAAATAATTGGTTTTGGGGGTGACCAGAGAGATATACCTGCTGGAGCGCGTGCTACAGGTGGGTGATGCTATGGTGACCAGCGAGCTGAGATAAGGGGGGACTTTACCTAGCAGGGTCTTATAGATGACATGAAGCCAGTGGGTTTGGCGACGAGTATGAAGCGAGGGCCAGCCAACGAGAGCGTATAGGTCGCAATGGTGGGTAGTATATGGGGCTTTGGAGACAAAACGTTATATACGCCGTGATCCACTGCATTCAATGCTGTGTTAAACAAAGGTGATAACCTTTGATAACCCTTTATTTTACAGCCCAGTATTTACCATAGTTAGATCACCATTTGAACAAGTTGTTTCTAAGAACTGCATAATAATTACATGTTGGTTTTATTTGAGATTCATTGACACAAGTGTCACTATGTACCATTTGGTACCAAGTAGTTGGCAATTGTGCTAAATTATTTGAGGTAAGTACCAGAAAGGAGTTTCTCATAATGTACAAGTTTTGTCTAACTTCTTTATTACCAACAAGATAGACAAAACATCACATCAAAAATATTCAGTAAGGTAAGTCACAGCAGGCGTCTGAAAATGTTTCATTCAACATCTCATGCCTCTGACAAATGTGACACCAGTACAACTGCCTCGTGCAGCTTCATGACTAGATCAAAGCATTTTCCTATTCACAATAGCATTATGCTTCTTTCCTGATAAGAAGCACATCCTATGACGGTACATTTTTCTGTGGTGAATGGCGTATCATAAGAAATGTCTAGTTGCTACCAGTCACGTTCCACAATGAGGTTTGGACTATTTATCACTCAAAATATCATGCAATGAATCAGTTTTAAACAACGATTCTGCTTAAAACACCTAAATGAAGAACTCAACTGAAGAGAAACAATGATTAGATGTAGAGTTTAGACAGTCCCTCATCCTTGACCAAGTCACTGATCTTCAGCTTGGCGTTCTCCCACCGGAGGATGGAAGCTTGCCGAGATGGGAGGTCACCTCTAAAGTCCAGACATTCTGCCTCTCCACGCCATGCACTGAGATCTCAAAAAGTAATTGGGTTGGTGATTAGATTCCCTGTTGTGTAGTGGGACTTGAGGATGGGCTCTTACAGGACATGCTGGAGAAAGTTAACGTTGGGGATGGTGGCCCACTGACAGGTTGTACATGCTGCTTTCATCAGTCTCCTGGATGGGGAAAACATTGTTATCAAAGTAGAAGTTGACCTTGTTTCCGTATATCACCTCCAGAGTGCTCAGGAGCTCCCCTCAGGTGTTGTTGTCCACAGGGACGATGATCATGGGTCATGAAGGAGGAGATACTTGGTCTGGTGCATGTTACCGTACACAGTCGTTGAGTGCAGGAATCTGGCCATATTAGTGCAGTATTATGGATACAGGTATCCTGTGTGTATCCTGTGTGTTTTTATTTTCTCTCCTTCTCCCTTCACAGGTGGCAATCATCATTCCCCAATCAGAAGACACCTGCTCCTTTTCTCTTACCCTATCACATCCTTTCCCTTGGTTTAAAAACCCAATCAGTTGTTTTCCCTGGAGTTCGATCTCTCTGTGTCTCTCTCGCTCTGTTGGATTGAGCTCTCTTTTGTTTTTTGTTCATACATGTCACATTTGTCCGGAATCCTGTGAGTATTGTTTTATTATGGTGATTGACTGTTTGTTTGATGGTGGGAAAAGGGGGTACCAAGACAAATTGCCCATGGGCATACACTACCCGTAGGAATACTTTGTCTAAATACCCTAGTTAGAACTGGGCGGACCACCCGCTGTATTTTTGGTTAGTTAGCTGTATTGAAGTAGGCTAGTCTAGCTTAGGGGTGTTTTTGGATATTTGTTTCTTTCCTTGGTTCCAGCTCAGCCCCTTTTCCCGCCCCCCTTTACCGTGTGTTTAAAATTAAACCATAAGTGTTTGACGGTAATTTAGTTGTCTGTGGTTTCTGTTCTCACTGTTACTTTTTCACTGTTATTATTTGCATGAGTTATGTTACGGGTACCACACCCCCCCCCTAGACTGCCGGGCCAAAGGGGATTCGTAACATGCCGTTTGCTGGGCGACTCGGAGGCGAGCCAGCTGGAAGACACCTTGATGAGGGCATCGGGAACTACTTCCACCAGACCCACTTTGTCTTCGTAGTAACGCCTCTTCTGTCAAGGCTCGACAGGGAAGCCGGACGCTCTTGGTACCCTGTTTAAGATGGGGACATTGGTGACGGTGGAGATAAGACGGATAATCATGTTATTGGTCCGGGGGCTCAGAGAAAGCATTCAGTACAAATGTTTTGGACCTGTGGATTGGGATGAAGAGGTCAGTGCTCAAATTTGGACTGCAGGTGTCCGTTGCCCAGTCTCTCTTACTAAACAATTGTTTTACAGACCATTCCCGAGTAGTAAAAATCACCTACCCCATAGTGAACAGAGTCAAACCCAGGGATATCATATTATTATTTGTCATGGTTGTGAGGGTCTCTCTGAAGAAAGCTGTAGACCACAAATGGCCGTACCATCTCTCCATTTTCCTGCAAATACTCTTATTTTGATGTCCAGGGTCAGAAAGCAGTGTGCAAACAACATATTTGGAGGCAATCTGACTTTGGTACATCCATATTTGTACTTCAAAATGAATTATATACACTGAGCCTACAAAACATTAGGAACACCTTCCTAATATTCAGAGGCACCCTGTTTTGCCGTCAGAACAGCCTCAATTCGTTGGTGCGTGGATGCTCGCACTTATTCACTCCAGTGCTTCCCACATTTGTGTAAAGTTGGCTGGATGTCCTTTGGGAGGTAGACCATTTTTGATACACACGGGAAACTGTTGTGCTTAAAACCTACACTCAACAGCCCACACTCAAATCGGTGCGCCTAGCATCTACTATACCCCACTCAAAGGCACTTAAATATGTTGTCTTTCCCATTCAACCTCTGAATGGCACACTTACACAATCCATGTCTCAATTGTCTCAATGGTTAAAAATCCTCCACCACCTGTCTCCACCACTTCATATACAATGATTGAAGTGGATTTAGCAGGTGACCTCAATAAGGGACAATAGCATTCACCTGGATTCACCTGGTCACTCTGTCATGGAATTTTACTCATGTTTTATACAGTCAGTGTATATTTCCAATATGTTAAAATTATGAATTGAATCATATCTACACATGTTACCAGTGCCACAGGTTCCATGACAAACTGTCCACAGTCTGTCGGTTATTTGGACTAAACACTAGTGGATGATGGTGCTAAGCACCATGCAATGACGTCTCTTGTGTTACAGTAAGAGAGAACCCCTCTCAACTACCTCCCTCTCTCTCGGTGGTGTGTTATGCTCCCCCTGCTATATTAGCTGCAAAACTCTCAAGCTAATTCTGCAATATTTTTTTTTAGGACTTCAGATGCAGCAGGTACCAAACTGTCGACATAGTTGAAGAGGCGTTGGTCCAGTATGAGCTGCTCCTGTGACAGGTCTGTTTTTACGGGCTTTCTGATGGTCGATCCGGGCAATGCTGCGGTCTACACAAACACTGCCCATCTTTGATTGCAGAAGAGTGTGTACAGTGATGCAAAACACAGCTCAGGAGTTCACAATGATCTTAAAGTTGTTGGGCTCCTGATATACATGCTCCATAATATTGACCCCTGGGACCCCTTTACCAGTCTGTCTAAGTGGATTGGTCACTCTGTTTTACTGTTGAGAGGAACACATTGTTTTCAAGCTGAAAACCCACATCTGGGCCGTATGCCATCTCAAGCTGTGGCAGGAGTTCACCCCAGCTGTCCATGCTGAGTGGCATGATGAGCTTATCAATGTCCTGTAAGGCCACATAGCGGCTCTAGTACATGTAGAGATAGATGCAGTCATTCAGTGCAGGGAGCTGCCCATAGTAGTGCATGTCTCCTGGGGAATGGGACCATTGCCACCCCTCGGACAAGTTGAGGTATGAGGTCACAGGCCAGTCGATGACCTTGACGAAGTCTCTCTCCACATTGTGGTCCAGGACTCTCTGAGCAGCTCTGCTGCAGCTGTTCCTGTAGATTGCCACCCACTGCACACCCAACAGTCGACACATCTCTAGGGTCTGCACCATCTGCAGGACGTTATCAAAGTCAAACAATGGCGAGATGCCGACAGTGAACTCATAGGGGAAGAGGCACTGAAAGACTGCCTTCTCCGGTTGGCCACTTCGGTGCTCAAAGTATGCTTAGACCATAGTGGCCGCCAATGGCCACTAGGGAGTCTTCACTGTCAATCTTCCAGGCCTGGTTTAGTTGACAGTTGATTTGAAGGGGATTCAGAGAAGGAGTCTCAGCTTTACCTTGTCTATCTTGAAACCTGCCTGACTTCTTCACAAAACTCCTCCCAAACCCCCACCCTGAAAAGAAGAACCAGGTGTATGGATTGGGACACATAATAACATAACATTGTATGATACACCACTGGCTTTGAAATTTAGCACGAAAAAGTAATGTGGGGGAATTATGTTCATGAAATGCATGTTAGAAGAGTTTCAAACAAGCACATGAACACTCATTATTCAGGAGTGTCTAGTCTTGTGTAAGCAGCCATAATGTCTCAATGCAACATTTACACCGAGTAAACCAAACATTAGAAACACCTAACATTGAGTTACACCCCCCTTTCGCCCTCAGAACAGCCTCAATTAGTTGGGGCATGGACTCTACAAGGTGTCGACAGCAATCCACAGGGATGCTGGCCCATGTTGACTCCAATGCTTCCCACAGTTGTGTCATGTTGGTTTGATGTCCTTTGGGTGTTGGACAATTCTTGATACACATGATTGAGTGTTGAGGGTGAAAAACCCAGCAGCACTGCAGTTCTTAATGCCATCAGCACCATAAACCGATGCTGGCACTAAGACCGCACTCAACGAGCTGTATAAGGCCATAATCAAACAAGAAAATGCTCATCCAGAAGCGGCACTCCTAGTGGCCGGGGACTTTAATGCAGGCAAACTTAAATCCATTTTACCTCATTTCTACCAGCATGTCACATGTGCAACCAGAGGGAAAAAAACTCTAGACCACATTTACTCCACACACAGAGACATTTACTCCACATACAAAGCTCTCCCTCACCCTCCATTTGGCAAATCTGACCATAATTCTATCCTCCTGATTCCTGCTTACAAGCAAAAACTAAAGCAGGAAGTACCAGTGACGCTAAATACAGAAGTGGTCAGATGACGTGGATGCTACTCTACAGGACTGTTTTGCTAGCACAGACTGGAATATGTTCTGGGATTCATCCAATGGCATTGAAGAGTATACCACCTCAGTCACCGGCTTCATCAATAAGTGCATCAACAACGTCTTTCAAGGAGAGGGACACTAATCCGGACGCTTATAAGAAATCCCGCTATACCTTCAGACGAACCATCAAACAGGCAAAGCATCAATACAGGACTAATATTGAATCCTACTACACCGGCTCATTGGATGTGGCAGGACTACAAAGGGAAACCTAGCCGTGAGTTGCCCAGTGACACGAGCCTACCAGACGAGCTAAATTACTTCTATGCTCGCTTTGAGGCAAGCAACACTGAATCATGCATGAGAGCACCAGCTGTTCCAGATGACTGTGTGATCACGCTCTCCATAGCCGATGTGCGCAGACCTTTAACCTTTTCACACGTACCAACACACGGGTGTGATCATTCTACAGTGGTCCCTGTAACATACGATCTAACCGGTGTGATTAGAATGCTCATTTAGAACACTTATCTAGAACAGACAGTTTTGAATAACGCAACAACCAGCATTTGAGCTGGCCACACGTTTTTCAGAAACATTTTGCACAAACACAGTCCTTAAAGTTATGTCCAAAGTGAGCAGTTTATTTTTGGATGCAATGTTCAGACATTCACAGAAGTATCTACAGCATAACACAATCATCCAAACTGGAAAAATATAGGCTATATCTGTCCTAGCGCTAATTGAGGAAAGATTGACATAACACACGCGGTCATTTTTATAACTCTCGGCTGACATAAACTACAATATTAATTAGCTTATAGCAATTACAATTTATAATTAATCACTTCACGGGTGAGCTCACCATTGATCAAAATAATTGAGTAAAACACTCTAGAAATCAAAGATAATTTGACGATGGGTCGTTTCTGTGCGCTGCCATGCTTTTCTTCCCACAGAAACCAAAGAGAAGACCAGATGAGTTTGGTCTGTTTATAGTATGCATGTTGAAGGGGATGTGTTGTCTACAATCGTTCACATCCCACCATTCACTTCCTGAAGTTCTCAATAAAATGAGTGAACCCTTACTCACCTCATTTTGTTTACCCCAGTCCTCAACAGTCCAATCCCTGTACCTTTTGCAGAATATCAGTCTGTCCCTGAAGTTTGTCCTGGAGAGAAGTGGCTTCTTTGCTGCCCTTCTTGACACCAGGCCATCCTCCAAAAGTCTTCGCCTCACTGTGCGTGCAGATCAAATCAAATTTATTTATATAGCCCTTCGTACATCAGCTGATATCTCAAAGTGCTGTACAGAAACCCAGCCTAAAACCCCAAACAGCAAGCAATGCAGGTGTAGAAGCACTCACACCTGCCTGCTACCATTCCTGAGCAAACTCTGTACTGGTGGTGCCCTGATCCCGCAGCTGAATCAACGTTAGGAGACGGTCCTGGCGCTATCTGGACTTTCTTGGGCGCCCTGAAGCCTTCTTCACAACAATTGAACCGCTCTCCTTGATGATCCGATAAATGGTTGATTTAGGTGCAATCTTACTGGCAGCAATATCCTTGCCTGTGAAGCCCTTTTTGTGCAAAGCAATGATGACGGCATGTGTTTCCTTGTAGGTAACCATGGTTGACAGAGGAAGACCAATGATTCCAAGCACTACCCTCCTTTTGAAGCTTCCAGTCTGTTATTCGAACTCTATCAGCATGACAGAGTGATCTCCAGCCTTGTCCTCGTCAACACTCACACCTGTGTTAACGAGAGAATCACTAACATGATGTCAGCTGGTCCTTTGTGGCAGGGCTGAAATGCAGTGGAAATGTTTTTTGGGGGGGGATTCAGTTCATTTGCATGGCAAAGAGGGACTTTGCAATTAATTGCAATTCATCTGATCACTCTTCATAACATTCTGGAGTATATGCAAATTGCCATCATACAAACTGAGGCAGCAGACTTTACGAAAATGTATATTTGTGTCATTCTCATAACTTTTGGCCACGACAGTAGATATCAAATAACGCTGCAGTTCGCGGTAGAGTAGTCGGTGAAACCATTCACTTCAGGAAAAGGGGTGATATAAATGAAGTTTCCTTTCATTTTGTGGTACTGAATTCATAAAAATATTTGCTGCCATTGTAGTAAGGTTGGTAATGCGAGAGGTCTTCGGACGAGGCTATGGACGCTTCTGGGTCCTCGTTGATAGGACAAGAGTGTAATGGAGAAACCGAGTCAATGGGAGAAGCGAGCAGGAATCTAGAACTAGGGACTCTGGTCACATGGAGCATTCCGAATTTCAGAGCAATTGTGACAGAGACCCAGAAAGGAGACCCTTGCCACTCTGAGGATGATAGCTTGCAACCCTTGGCTGATGAAATAGAAAAGTCCTCCAAAAGCAGTATAAGGGTCAGTGACTTTGCCCCAAGTGATCAAATTCAAACAAGCAAATCGGCCACACAGAATAGTATCAGGGTCCGAAGTTGGCCCAAGTGAGCAGGCCCGAAGCAGCAGACTATCTCCCCTAAAATACATTGTTATGGACAAGTCCCACGATGCAGTCAATTCACAAAGCTCTAAGAATAATTTAGAGGAGGGTAGTGGGACACGTACAAGGTACGAAAGGGTTGTTAGACCAGTAAAGAGACTTGTTGAAGCCATGAAAATGCTTGTCAGAGAACCTGACATGTCCGAGCCCATAGCAACACTCCTAAATGTCCTGTTGAAAGTATTTGATATCAGTGATACAGAGTATTATGTAGGCTATGTGTATTCAGTGTTGAGTTCAAGTCGCAGTTTAGGTTAAGAGACAGAAAGGGTGAAGGTGATGTGCAAAAGACACGTTATTACTTTGTACAATGTTTTGTGCAGTCCTATGGATAGCCCATGGCTAAGGTTTACCCTTCAGGTATTTCTTTAACAGGTTTAAAGTGCCGGCCCTAGTAATGTGTCTTTAAGGTCTGCATGGGTTGATGGAATACAGCAGGGGTGAGCGTAACAAAGTGAAAATGTAGAGTTTTCATCGACCTCGCGCGCAATGTTGATTTCATAGAACGCCGCAGTTCGCGGTAGAGTAGTAGGTGAAACCATGCAATACAGGAAAAGGGGTGATACAAATCAAGTTTCCTTTCATTTTGTGGTACTGAACTCATAAAAATATTTGATGCCATTGTAGTAAGGTTGATAATATGAGATGTCTTCGGACTTACCATTTTTGCATTTTCTTTGAAAGAACAACTAGTGGGTTTTGAGTGCTTCCACCCTATTTGGGAAGTTGGTCTGCCTGCTCCTCAGTATGAGAGAGATTCTGAGAGCAGGTTCGTGTCTCCTTCCTCTGTATATAAACACTGTACTGTATACCATGTGTTTTTGGAAAACTGGTTCATATATCCTTAAGTCAATAGCGAATATGGCTATGAATATATTTAATTAGCCGTTAATGTATTGAAGACCTATTTCAGCAAGTTTCAACCAAGTGTTTGCTGGCTTAGCTAGCCATGTTAACGATGAGCTAACACCGTTGGTCACTGCACTACAATGTCACGCTAGCTATTGCCAGCAGGTGATTTGCTAGCAGGTGACTTGCAATATTAAGTGAATGTTTATTTTCTTACTACCTTTAAAAGGTTTATATAAAAGGGTTGTACTTGTGCTCTGTATTTATGGATTAATATCACTTCACATTGAGGGTATGTATCACTACTGTTGCTCCTATCTAAAAGATATCTTGTGGGCTACCTAACCAGTGAACGTGTGGCTGTGACCGTCCTGTCAATGCCTGTCATCACTGTTTGATATCTTTTACTTACTAAAAACCTAGTCAACCTGAAGTGCGGGTGTCCGTGCGCCTTTCTTCTGAGAGGCTATGTAAAGTTGGTTACATCAGCAAGGGACACACTTTGTATGTGGACAATTGGTACAGCAGTCCCACACTCTTCCAGCATCTGCTCTCCAACAGCACAGGGGCCTGTAGCACAGTCCGGTCAAACAGGAAGGGGATGCCGGCATTCGGATGCAGGAAGATAAAGAGAGGGGAGGTGGAGTTCAAGGAGAACGGTCAACAGCTGGCAGTAAAGTGGCATGACAAACGAGACGTCCATGTCCTCTCCACTGTCCATACAGCAACCATGTCGGCCACAGGGAAGGTGGACCAACTGACGGGAGAGAGAAAAATCAAACCAGACTAACTAACAGGTGAGATGATTACTGAACAAGGTATTTTTTGTAATTGTAAGTACAGTTCACATACAAATCACATAGTTCCATTATGCAATTATAGTGACAATATTTGACCCACCTACCTACTGCCTCATCATCCTCTCCCTTCCCTCATCCTCCCCACTCCCGCATAGATAAAGTAATTACCTACCAAAAGTACAGAGAGAACCTTATGAGGGAGCTGCTGGAGGAGCACCACCCCCATCAGCGCCCATCCACTGGGGGTCGTCCTGCTGCGGACAATCCCCTAAACCTCACTGCACGGCATTTTCCCTGCAAAGTCCCTCAAACTGCTGCTCAAGGTAGTCTCACACAGAGGCACTGCAAAGTTTGCCTGTCTGGCACCAGGAGAAGAAAGCAGAGGAAGTTGTCAATATACATGCGTTTAGCTTGTGATACACCTCTATGTATTTCACCATGCTTTGGGGAGTATCATATGCTCAAGCAATATTGAGCACATCTGCAGCAATTAGTGACTGACTGACAGACCTGACAAGTAACTTTCCTTCCATGATACTAGTTGTTGTTCAATCACTGCATGAATATTAAATACGGGTTATGCATATTCAGTTTTTTTTCCTCTAGTAAAACTTGTTCAACCAACCACCACCATTACTGCAATAAAATTGACGACTAACATATTGGCCTATGTTTTCTTGCTGTGTTTTCATCCAGTAAAACTGTTAAGGAGTGTACGGTAGCATACAAAAGCTGGCCTCAATCTGCAGCTCAAAAGATGTCCAGTTCTAGTTATGATATTAGCAAATACTGTTTGTGGTTTCTGAAAGTACAGAATAGAGGTATTCTAATGAATAATAATTCAATATAAGGATATAGCAATATTACAAAGAAGTAACATAATAAACACTGCTAAAAAAATTGTATATTGCATTGAAAAAAATCACAAATTTTTGTTATAACAGTAAGAAACAGTAACTTTTGAGCTCCACAAGGGAGCAAGGCAGAGCAGAACAGAGCTATGCTAATAGGCCAACTGAAAACAAACCATGGTCATATTTTTTATTTTATTTAACCATTATTTAACTAGGCAAGTCATTTAACAATAAATTATTATTTACAATGACGGCCTACACCAGCCAAACTACGAAGATGCTAGGCCAATTGTGCGCCGCCCTATAGGACTCCCAATCATGGCCCGGTTGTGATATAGCCTGGATTCGAACCAGGGTGTCTGTAGTGACTTGAATAACACCATAAAGGTTATGAAATGAGTAACGTTACATCGCGTGTCTGCAGTTATAAGGAATATACACACATATATTATGCTCCATACAGTAAGCTATAGTAGAAACGACATACAGAAAGTATTATAACATAATAAGGCACTTTGATAGAAACGCACACATTTCTAAAGGTATTATGAGTAAGGAAAACAACAATGACTGATGCGGGAAACATACGGAAAATGCGCAAATGTCTGCAGACTTGAACTGCACAAACAATTGGGAAGTGCTTGGGGTGTTTTGTCCCGGTCAGAAATGTATATACAGTGCCTTGCGAAAGTATTCGGCCCCCTTGAACTTTGCGACCTTTTGCCACATTTCAGGCTTCAAACATAAAGATATAAAACTGTATTTTTTTGTGAAGAATCAACAACAAGTGGGACACAATCATGAAGTGGAACGACATTTATTGGATATTTCAAACTTTTTTAACAAATCAAAAACTGAAAAATTGGGCGTGCAAAATTATTCAGCCCCTTTACTTTCAGTGCAGCAAACTCTCTCCAGAAGTTCAGTGAGGATCTCTGAATGATCCAATGTTGACCTAAATGACTAATGATGATAAATACAATCCACCTGTGTGTAATCAGGTTCTGTTATCTCAGGTCATAGATTCCTGGTGGAGACTCTCTCCCCCTGGCATGCAGAAAGAGAGAATACAGAGAGAGAACAAGGGATTTCACTTGGCCAAACTCCTAAATCCAAAATATGAGTTTTAAACAGTTTGTCCACCTTTGAGAGTGTGGGAATGGTCCGTGGACACTTAAGGGACAGTTATGTTGAGTGTGTTTCATTTTGTGACCTCATGAAGGACAGGAAACACACATAGTAACTATATCTCTGAATGTGTAAATTTCTCAATTATGGGGTTTGCATCTAATTCTTGTATGAAATGTGTAAAGATAAAACTATTTGTGAAATTATTTAATGTGAAACCTTTCATGTGAGAGAATTGTACTCCCTTTAAAGTTTAACTAAGTCATTGGTCCACCCCCGTGAGCACAGACATGATCAGGCGTCATGGAACCACCCTCTTCTACTGTTACGAATAAAAGCCCCTCCTAAGAAAATCCTCTTCAGACTAAGCAAACCCACAGCGTGAGCTGTGATTGTGAATAGTTAAGACCACACATACCTGTGTAAGCTGAGGTGGCACAGGTTTGAGTACTAAAAAGTACTCAAAACTAGACAACTATACCACGTATAGTACCAAAACTAGAAAACTATATCACTGGAAATTGTTAAACTCTGAGACTATCTATCCCTACAGAATAAGAGCAAATCTTAGATACAAATTAGAAGTCTGCAGCTAGAAATTATGTAAACCTGGGATGTGAATACTGACAACCACCGAAACACCTATACTATGAGAATATTTCTGAATGGGACTCTGAGGTATCCATTCTAAACACGAAAGACTGTTCTTCATGGAAACGGAAAGAAAGAGAGAGACTCGAATGAACTCTCCAGCAGACGGACCGGATTCCAACAGAGAAGACAAGAATGACATACGCCGTAAATATGTACTTGCAATTATTCTCGAATGAGTGGCTGCTCATGTGCGAAGGATTAGCATTTCAATGTATATAATTATAGACTGTAATGAATCCATTTTGTCTTTCCCGCTCTCTCAGTCCACACCCCATTCCCCTTGTTCACCAAGCCGTCATATTGGTTTAGCCACTAGGGAATCTTCCCTATCATTGTTAGTAACCAATATCTACTGTTTGTTTGTTTGTTTATGCATTTCTGTGATTATTTAGTTAGTAAATAAATGATTAAGCCAATTGGTGTATGGATGATTCATAGCTTAGGCTGGGTTCCTGCAGATAACCAAGAATTCTACATTGTTTGAAATGAGACTGACGTAAGGTAAATAATAATTCATTAAAAGAGGACTAATTTGCCAGATATTAAAATATCTGAAGAGTTATATCCGGAAAATTGTGTTTGAACTATATTTTGTATATATTTTGTTTACGCTTTCATTCCTTTTCGGTTCAGTTACCTTGACACTTAAGAAGCAATAGAGCCATAAACAAAGTCCCCATACAACCATCACTTAGTGCCACAATGCCGCTCATTGGGGAATTAATGTAATTATATAATTCATGAGTGTGTGTGCGTTAACATCTGCCTAAGTTACTGCCCAGATCTTGTCCTTTGACAGCTCTTTGGTCTTGGCCATAGTGGAGTTTGGAGTGTAACTGTTTGAGGTTTTGGACAGGTGTCTTTTATACTGATAACAAGTTCAAACAGGTGCCATTAATACAGGTAACGAGTGGAGGACAGAGGAGCCTCTTAAAGAAGAAGTTACAGGTCTGTGAGAGCCAGAAATCTTGCTTGTTTGTAGGTGACCAAATAGTTATTTTCCACCATAATTTGCAAATAAATTCATAAAAAACACTACAATGTTATTTTCTGGATTTGTTTGGAAATTACAGGCCTCTCTCATCTTTTTAAGTGGGAAAACTTGCACAGTTGGTGGCTGACTAAATACTTTTTTGCCCCACTGTGACACTGGGTGATTCTGTAGCAGCTGATGTTGTGACTTCCTTCGGTACTGTGTGTTCAGTGCTGTGTGCTTCTGTTCTGGACGTGTCTCCTCGATGCAACTTGTATTATAAAATTGGTTGTTTAGATCCTGGATGCTGATTGGATGAGAAGCGTTCCAAGCCGTGCTGTATCGGCCCACTATATCTGCTAAAAGTTCAATCTACAGTACATCATCACTGCGACACACTATCTCAACTAGCACATAATTTCCCCTTGCTTCTAGTATAGAATTTAGTTTGGTGCAGTGGGAGTTAGCATAAGCCTCGCTGTCTGCCTGACCGACCTCAGAAGATTTGTTGGGTCAGAGCTATTAGCGTAATGGAAAAATAGAGAGTGAACAAATGTTAAAACCTTGACAGGATCGGTGTCCCCCCTAAATGTTAATTTAAAAATGTTAATAATAAGTTGGAAGTTGGAATGATTACATCCGAGAATGCGAGAAGTTATATGACGTTTTGTTTGTTGCTTTGGCCAAACAAAGTGATGTTAATTAGAATATGGGAGATACTGGGATTTGGCACACTTGGAATAATAAAATCTGGGTTGAACCTTTTTTTCATGGATAACTTCACCAAGCTCAAATGGATATTCAGTGTTAGCTTTATTTATTTTTACTCATATACCAATAGGTGTCATTCTTTGCAAAGCATTGGAAAACCTCCCTGGTCTTTGTGGTTGAATCTGTATTTAAAATTCACTGCTCGACTGAGGGAACTTACAGATAATTGTATGTGTGGAGTCCAGAGATGAGGTAGCCAAAAATCATGTTAACCCTTGTGTACTCTTGACATTCTGTATACTCCCCTTGTCCTAAGGGTCAAAAATGGCCCGCCTTCACTAAACCCCTCAAATAAAGCAGCTTAATTGAATTTTATACCCCAAATCTATTTAGCATGAAGAAACAACCTGTCATTCATCACAAACTCTGTGAATGTCTTGGTTTTCCCTCTTCACAATGCAGAAAGACTGCATTTAATCAGTGGACACCACTCGTTTTTGTTACAACACACCTGTCATAATTGTTTTCTTTACTAAAGTAGAGGTTTATTATTATTATTAGTATTGCTTAAGTTACTGCATAGGTGTTAACAGAATTTTTTTTCACAAAGCTTATCAGGCATCCAGGTAGGGTTGATCTTGTTCCATATCACGAAGGCATTGTATGAGGACACATCAATGATGTTATGGAAGATGACCAGGGGCCAGCGGGCAGTCATCCTCCTGCAGCTGTAAGTTCCAATCACCTTGTCCAGGTTGTCCATGCCTCCTTTGTTGTGGTTACAGTCCAGGATGATGGCTGGCTTCCTGTCCTCACGATAACTGATCTCAGCCGTTTTGGGCAGTGTGCTCAGGAGGACCACATTCTTGTTTCTCTTTGGGAAGTAAGAAACTAGAGTGGTGGTGGGGGTGAAGGCAAACTTTGATGAGAAGGCCTCTCTCCCCCTTGTTACGAGAAGTGCGGGGTGGAGCTCATGCTTGTTCTTTTTAACTGTGCCAACCATGGGGGTCTTCCTTTTTAGGAGTTCAATCAGTAGCACACATAATCTCAATTTCTCATTGTGTGTGTGTGTGTGTGTTTTGTGATTTTTGTGGTGTGTAAATGATTTTATTACTGTCGGGTCAAAAATGACGCTAAGACAATCTTTGTACCCTGGTGGTGTACAGCTTTCATGGAAATATGAACAAAGGCGATGTTTCACTTTTTCTAATGTTGGGGTCACTCTTGGTAACGTCGTCAAATTTCAAGTTAAAAATATTATTTAGGGGGTTTTCTCTGCTGTTACTCATAGTGGCGGGTCATTTTTTACCCTTAAAAGACAAAACAATGGTTAAACACTGTTATTGCACGCAGAGTCCATGCCACTTATTATGAAACTTGTTAAGCACATTGTGACTCCGGAACTTATTTAGGCTTTTTATAACAAAGGGGTTGAATACTTGTTGAATATCTATTGACAGAAGATATTTCAGCTTTTATATTTTTTATTCATTTGAAAACATATTCTAAAAAATGTAATTCCACATTTTGGGGTATTGTGTGTAGGCCAGTAACACAAAATCTAAATGTAATAAATGTTTTAAAAAAGTCAAGGGGTGGGAATACTTTCTGAAGGCACTGTAGATTTCAGCATTGAGTCAAGAGCATATTTATGTTCCTGCAAGGAAATGGAGGCATCTAGATGGATTGCTTCATGTTGTTGTTTTTGTCACACTGATTTGCTTTTTCTTGGCCAGGTCGCAGTTGTAAATGAGAACTTGTTCTCATCTGGCCTACCTGGTTAAATAAAGTGAAATAAAAAATAGTAAAAAATAGTAAAAAAAAAAAAGTAGTTAAGGCTTCATTGATTTGAGAAGGGAGGGTAAAGAGTGCACCATCCTTATTTTTCATCATATTAATTGCTGCCCAGGTCTCTGCATTTTTTGCCTTGTTCTCAAGTGGAAAAATACTTCCTCAGAACTTGTAACACTTTTGTATTCGGCTTTCATGATGGCTAAATTCCTCTGCCTGTCATCCGTTTAATCACTTTTCATCATTATCTCTGCCAGACACCCCAATCTTCACATAAAGCTTTCACTTGATCGCAATCAATAACACCTTTAGGTTTGTTAGCAGCACATGAATAACGTATAACCTTATCGTGTTCATTTTGAAATAGATTAATATCTGATGTCATTAAGTATATCTTGAATGTTGAGCTAAAGAAATTCATGTTTAAGTAGCTCCAAACATTGTATTATTTTTACTAGCGAGTTAAAGCCCCGCACGTTTAAAGTTGTTTCGTTTAGACTGAACATCTAATAGTTTGAGATATAATGTAGACAGTCAGTATAGATTGTAAGTAGGACATATAGAAAATAAAGTAATTATGAAATAAAAATAAGAACAACAAAGAGTGAGCCACTGTGGTGGTGTTGCTTCAGGTTTAGAGTAGATACATACACACAGTCAGACCAAAAAAATCTGACTTACGATGTGCCTGAGTACGGTCGTAACCTTTGGAGAGGAGTGACCCTTTGCACAAGGATGGATGGGTACAATATCTAGTCCTGGCTGATGGAACTCGGATACCTCCCCCCAATACACATCCCCAATGGAGAACCTTCACCCCAGACACCTCTGTATAGTCAGTCTGTTATAATATGACATGCCACCAAGAAAATATTATGCCCCCTCTCTACCTCCGCTCTGACCCCATGTTTCATAAATTCAAGCTAATATAAGGTGGCAAAGGCTATGCTACATTGTAAAGCACTAGATGAAATTCCTGTTATATCACTGCAACATAATTTCCAGGTGAACAAAAAGAGGAGCAGTAGCTGATAAAACCAATCACAGACAAATGCAGTTTAATACAATAATTCAGGGAGACATCTCTGGAACCAGAAGCATAGAAAATATCTAACGGGCCTCTTGTTGACTGGCCCTTTTAAGGCATTATGAAATGCTCTGTAAACATCCATCCGAGAGGCTTGTGCAAAGTCACAACAAAAGACAGTATTTTTGCCAGCTGCCACAGCGTTGACAATGCCATCAATACAATAATAATCTGTGTGTTCTCGGTCCTTACACCTTCAGTAGCTCTGGCGTCAAACAATATCAAATTACATGAGTATAAGCCATAGCGTTCAGTATCATCAAACCGTACATAAATTAGTGTCACAAATAGAACACTGGAAATCATATGTATTACAGAAAGGGAAAACATAAATATTATTATGATATAGGGGATAGTTTAGTGTGAGGCACATATATATTTTTGTTCAGTATAGATGGACAACATACTACACTTCCACACCTCATCCCCAGGTGGCAGAACCAGCAGGGTCAGGGGGTTAGCTCTGCCAGGAAGCCTTGATAATTACTTAGGTAATATTGGCAGCATCCATGGAAATGAGACTTGAGTCTGAAAGGAACGGAAAATGAAAAAGGGTTAAATCAACGAATGGAACGAAATGAGCAAAAGTTGTAGTGGAAGACAAGGATCTGTCCAATAATGCATTTCTTGTTGGACTGTGTTTTCTGGACAAGGAGGCTCATTTGGAAAATCCATGTGTACTATTGAAGATGGTGAAGAAAGCAGTGGGAAAGATGGATTAAATCAAGGTGACTAGAAGAGGCCTTGTTTTGGTTAATTGTGTTGATGAAGAACAGAAGAAATGTGCATTGGATCTGGCATAATTGCCCACATCAGAAGTAACATGTCTTATACATAAAGTGTTGTTAGATCTAGATGTCGAGAACCTTATTCAGAAAATCCCAGGAGTGGTCAGTACGCGTCGCCTGACCGATACGGTACATAGATAGAAGGAGAAAATCCTATTGATACTATTGTTGTTTGAGGAGACTCTACCTGCACATGTGAAGCTTGTACATGTGAGGTATGCGGTGAAAAGCATTTATGTCCAAACCACTACAGTGTGGGATTTGCAAAAGATATGCCCACATGTCAAATGTTTGCAGATGGGAGAAGTATGTTATTGAAGAATCTGTGAATGAAAAATGTTGCATATGCAGTAAGGATAATACTCCAGACTTTTTTTGAGTGCCTTGGTAGGGTGAAAGGGGTCGAGGTGTCAAGGATGAGGGCTGTACAGCAGATCTCCTATGTGGAGGCAGTGAAGAGAGTCGAAGGGGCAAGAGGCCACAGTGCTGAAGAAGATACAGTATGGTGATGGGTGCACCGCAACCAGTTGCAAATGTTTTAAGTCAATCAAGTGATCTGGATACACTCATTGTGAAGAAAGTGGATTTTGTAGCATTTATAGCCACAGTTATTAATTGTACTGCACAAGTTTCTTAGAAATCCATTAAGTTGGACATAATTATAACTGCTGAGAAGTTTTTGGGGCACCCAAGGCTTCATGGAAGAAGCACTTGTCAGCAAGAAAATGTCCCACCCTCACAAAATCCTTCTGAGCCTGATTAGAATGTTGGATTTTAACAGAAGAGCATTTATTTAATTTTTATTTATTTTTTGAATTTTACTCGTTTTCTCCCCAATTTCATGGTATCCAATTGTTTAGTAGCTACTATCTTGTCTCATCGCTACAACTCCCTTATGGGCTCGGGAGAGACGAAGGTTGAAGGTCATGCGTCCTCCGATACACAACCCAACCAAGCCGCACTGCTTCTTAACACAGCGCGCATCCAACCTGGAAGCCAGCCGCACCAATGTGTCAGAAGAAACACGTGCACCTGGCAACCTTGGTTAGCGCGCATTGCGCCCGGCCCGCCACAGAGGTCGCTGGTGCGCGATGAGACAAGGATATCCCTACCGGCCATGATGCTAGGCCAATTGTGCGTCTTCCCACGGACCTCCCGGTCGCGGCCGGTTACGACAGAGCCTGGGCACGAACCCAGAGTCTCTGGTGGCACAGCTGGCGCTGCAGTATAGAGCCCTTAACCACTGCGCCACCCGGGAGGCCCCTAGAGCATTTATTTTTGATAGATTGTATGATTATTTTTTACCCCTAATTATTTTGTTTTTGGTATCTTTCTTATCCACCTGCACAGTAGGTGGTGGAACGCACATCCAATTGTTGCTAATGCCATTTAACACAATTTAAGTAAAGCCAAGCAACTTCATTTTGGACACATGTTTACTGTATAGGGTGTGATCTGTTTCAATTGTCTTTGTGATTGTCTCCACCCCCCTCCAGGTGTCACCCATCTTCCCCATTATCCCCTGTGTATTTATACCTGTGTTCTCTGTTTGTCTGTTGCCAGTTTGATTTGTTAATTCAGACCTACCAGCGTTTTTCCCTTGCTCCTGTCCTGTGCCTGTTTCCTAGTTTTTCGGGTTTTGACCTTTCTGCCTACCCTGAGCCTGCCTGCCGTCCTGTACCTTTGCCCCACTATTCTGGATTACCAACCTCTGCCTGCCCTGACCCTGAGCCAATCTACCGTCCTGTACCATTGCCCCACTACTCTGGATTACCAACCTCTGCCTGACCTGACCCTGAACCTGAGCCTGCCTGCCTGCCATTATGTACCTTTGCCTGCCCGTGTTCGATTAAAATAAACTTTTGTTACTTCGACATTGTCTGCACCTGGGTCTTACCTTCAAACCTGATAATACGAACTGGCCATGACTGACCCAGCAGACCCGGGCCAGCTAGGCGACGCCATCTCCTCCTAAGGGGCCACCATCGGGAGGCACAAGGAGTTGCTTCGTGGCATTATGGAGGCGGTCCAAACATTGGCTGAATGCCATGACCGGGCTTTGGACATTTAGCTGGAGCAATTCTGCGGGTTGCCTGGGAGGCCGCCTATTACTGTGGTAACCTCACAGCCCCTCAGTAACCCAGCTGCTAGCAGCGCTGTCTCATTGGTCACTCCACCTTCTCGGGAGAGATGAAGAAGGTTTTTTACACCGCGTTCTCCGCGAGAGAAGCTGCCCGGAAGCTAATCCAGCTTCGGCAGGACTCCAGCGGTGTGGCAGCCTATGCGGTGGATTTCCACACTTTGGCAGCGAAGAGTGCTTGGAACTAGGAAGCACTGTTCGATATGTTCCTGCACGGTGTCTTTGAAGAGGTCAAGGACGAGCTTGCAGCTTGGAAGTTACCTACGGCTCTCAATTCCCTCATTGCTTTGACTAGCCGAATCGATGGATGACTATGGGAACGACGGAGGGAGAGGAAATGTGACTTCACTAGTATATCCAGGGATTCCACTTTGCTTTCGAGTCATCCCAGATGTCCCCGACAATCCCCTTGCCGAGAGAACCCGAGGCTTCCCGACCTTTCCTGAGAGTCGCTGAGTCATCGCTTCCTGAGCCTATGCAACTAGGTAGAGCTGGGCTGTTGCCAGTGAAACGGCAATACATGATCAACATGAAGAGTTGTCTGTATTGCGGAACTCTTAGTAATTTTGTGTCCTCTTGTCCTTTAAAAAGTCCAGGCTCACTGGTAGGAGCGAGGCTTCCGTTCTGCCATGCCCAGTGTCTGAAGTCAGTGCAACCTGCCCCGGGACGTCTTCCTGGGGGCTCGGAAGGTGCCCTGGACCTTTCCACCATTCCAGAGGAGATCCAGGACCTTCGGGAGGTGTTCAACAAGGCCCGGGCCACTTCGCTTCTGCCACAACGGCCATATGACTGCTGGATTGACCTCCTCTCTAGCACCACTCCGCCCTGGGTACGACTGTACTCACTGTTGGGACCGGAGACCAAGGCTATGGACACCTACATTAGGGACTCCCTAGCTGCAGGATTAATATGTCCTTCATCCTCTCCCAACAGCGCAGGGTTCTTCTTTGTGGAGAAGAAGGACAAGACCCTTGCGCCCATGCATCAACTACCGGGGACTCAATGGCATAACAGTGAAGAACCGCTACCAACTACCACTCATCTCCTCGGCCTTCAAGCCTCTCCAGGGGGCCACCATGTTTTCCAAGCTGGATCTACGGAACGCCAACCACCTGGTGCGGATACGGGAGGGGGATGAGTGGAAGACTGCCTTCATTACGACCAGCTGCCACTACGAGTATTTTGTCATGCCATTTGGTCTCACCAACACCCCTGCTGTGTTCCAGGCTCTGGTAAATGATGTTCTCTGCAACATGTTGAACCGGTTCGTCTTCGTCTACATTGATGACATCCTTCTTTTTTTCCTATCCTCCAAAGAACATGAGCTCCACGTCTGACAGGTTCTTCAACGCCTCCTGGAGAACCAGCTGTTTGTTAAGGCAGAGAAGTGAGAGTTCTATCACTCCATCATCCCCTTTCTGGGGTACATCATCTCCTCTGGGAGTGTCCAGATGGATCCGGGGAAGGTGAGAGCCTGTGGATATGCCCCAGCCTCGGTCCAGGGTGCAGCTGCAACATTACCTGGTGTTTGCCAACTTCTATCACCGCTGCATCCAAGGTTACAGCACCCTGGATTCACCCCTGTCAGCACTCACCTCTCCCAAGGTTTCGTTCACATGCTCCCCTGCTACTGACAGGGCATTCCGGGACCTCAAACACTGCTTCACCATTGCTCCCATCCTGGTTTATCCTGACCCTTCCCATCAGCTCGTGGTGGAGGCCGATGCGTCTGATGTAGGAGTGGGGGAGGTCCTGTCCCAGTGTTTTTCCCTGGACCTGAAGCTACAGTTGAAGTCGGAAGTTTACATACACTTAGGTTGGAGTCATTAAAACCCGTTTTCAACCACTCCACAAATTTCTTGTTAACAAACTATAGTATTGGCAAGTCGGTTAGGACATCTACTTTGTGCATGACATAAGTAATTTTTCCAACAAATGTTTATTTAACTTATAATTCACTGTTTCACTTATAATTCACAGTGGGTCAGAAGTTTACATACACTAACTTGACTGTGCCTTTAAACAACTTGGAAAATTCCAGAAAATTATGTCATGACTTTAGAAGCTTCTGATAGGCTAATAGACATCATTTGAATCAATTGGAGGTGAACCTGTGGATGTATTTCAAGGCATATCTTCAAACTCAGTGCGTCTTTGCTTGACATCATGGGAAAATCAAAATAAATCAGCCAAGACCTCAGAAAGAAAATTGTAGACCTCCACAAGTCTGGTTCATCCTTGGGAGATTTTCCAAATGCCTGAAGATACCACGTTCATCTGTACAAACAATAGTACGCAAGTATAAACACCATCGGACCACGCAGCCGTCATACCTCTCAGGAAGGATATGCCGTCTGTCTCCTAGAGATGAACGTACATTGGTGTTAAAAGTGCAAATCAATCCCAGAACAACAGCAAACGGCCTTGTGAAGATGCTGGAGGAAACAGGTACAAAAGTATCTATATCCACAGTAAAACAAGTCCTATATCGACAAAACCTGAAAGGTCGCTCAGCAAGGAAGAAGCCAGGGATCCAAAATCGCCATAAAAAGGTCAGACTACGGTTTGCAACTGCACATGGGGACAAAGATCGTACTTTTTGGTACTCTGGTCTGATGAAACTAAAATAGAACTGTTTGGCCATAATGACCATTGTTATGTTTGGAGGATAAAGGGGCAGGCTTGCAAGCCGAAGAACACCATCCCAACCGTGAAGCACAGGGGTGGCAGCATCATGTCGTGGGGGTGCTTTGCTGCAGGAGGGACTGGTGTAATTCACAAAATAGATTGCAAAATAGGGAAGGTAAATTATGGGGATATATTGAAGCAACATCTCAAGACATCAGTCAGGAAGTTAAAGCTTGGCAGCAAATGGGTCTTCCAAATGTACAATGACCCCAAGCATACTTCCAAAGTTGTGGCAAAATGGCTTAAGGACAACAAAGTCAAGGTATTGAAGTAGCCATCACAAAGCCCTGACCTCAATCCTATAGAACATTTGTGGGCAGAACTGAAAAAGCAGGTGCGAGCAAAGAGGCCTACAACCCTGACTCAGTTACACCAGTTCTGTCAGGAGGAATGAGGGAACATTCACCCATCTTATTCTGGGAAGCTTGTGGAAGGCTACCTGAAACGTTTGAACCGAGTTAAACCATAAACCATTTAAAGGCAATGCTACCAAATACATTTTTCTCTCTACTATTATTCTGACATTTCACATTCTTAAAATAAAGTGGTGATCCTAACTGACCTAAGACAGTGAGTGTTTACTAGGATTAAATGTCAGGAATTGTGAAAAACTGAGTTTAAATGTATTTGGCAAAGGTGTATGTAAACTTCAGACTTCAGCTGTACATCCCTTTGCCTTTTTCTCCCATCGCCTCAACGCCATGGAGAAAAACTACAGTGTGGGAATTGTGAGCTTCTCACAGTGAAGATGGCGTTGGAGGAATGGAGGCACTGGCTGGAAGAGGCGGAACACACGTTCATCGTATGGACCAACCACAAGAGTCTTGAGTATCTCCGCACCGCCAAACGCCTCAACTCTAGGCAAGCTAGATGGGCCCTGCTGTTCACACGGTTCAACTTCTCCCTCTCATATTGGCCGGGATCCAAGAATGTCAAGCCGGATGCTCTGTTTCGCCGTTATAGCCCCACGGCTATTACCCCGGATACCGAGACCATCCTGTACCTTTGCCTGCCTGTGTTCGATTTAATAAACTTTTGTTACTTCGACATTGTCTGCACCTGGGTCTTATCTTTAAACCTGATAATAGGGGATGAATTTGTTACATACGGTACATCTCTGATCTTGCCAATATCACATTTGAAAAGCTCCCGGATCTTTGTAGATTAATCTGTGTTTGAAATTCAGTGCTTGACTGAGGGACCTTACAGATGTTGTATGTATGGGGGACAGAGGAAGGGATAGTCATTATAAAATCATGACAACCTCAATTATTTCACACAGAGCAAGTCCATATCATGTATTATGTGATTTCTTAAGCCAAATTTGACTTCTGAACTTCTTCAGGCTTGCCTAAGCGAAGGGGGTGAATACTTATGCAACGACAATATTTGATGAGATTTTTTCTTCTTCTGTCTAACTACTCTATAGAATAAGGCCTATTTATTTCTCCATGGTTCTGACTTTACCTGCTCGTTGCACATTGGCTTGTATCAATCACTGCGTTCGATATTCAAACATATACCATAAACATTAATGCATTTTTAACACCAGCTACTTTTGAAGTTATTAGCCACAATTGCAGGGGCGCACCTTTGGTTTAAGAAGTGGGAGTGGGGGGGGGGGGGCATAAGGGCTCTTGAGTGGTGCAGAGGTCTAAGACACTGCATCTCTGTGCTATAGGCATCAGTACAGACCCTTGTTCGATTCCAGGCTGTGTCACAATCGTCCGTGATTGGGAGTCCCTTAGGGAGGCGCACAATTGTCTCAGCATCGTCCAGGTTTGGCCAGGGTAGGCTGTCATTGTAAATACGATTTTTTTCTTAACTGACTTGCCTGGTTAAATAAATAAAAATACACTCAGTCAGGAAGTCAGACCGCTCTGTGGCATCTGCATGGTCCTAAAGCACACCGTTGCCTCATTTTGTATCACATTCCAATGATAAAACTGGGGGGGGGGGGGAATTGCAATTTCAGAATGTGGGGGGGACATATCCCCCCGTCCCAAATGAAAGTTGGTCCCCTGCATAATTGTACAATTAGTGTAGGAGTCCCCCTCGAAAGATGAATAGAGAGACTTAATATGTCACAATTATGACTTGAATAAACTTAGCAATGTCAGTTTAATTAAGTCACCAAGGAATAATCGCTAAACATTGCATACAGTGTAAATCTTACTTATTACCAAAAGTTAAATGTTTATTCTCTTCACCACTAGAGGGCATCACCTCTGCAATAAACCAGGGGATTGTAGTACAAGTAAGTAGCACTTCAACATAAACCTGGTATATGCTAAACATCATCACTTTGAAAATGTAATCATACTATCAGAACTATTGGTATCTACATCACTTCCACAGTTAGCCATATCCAAGTAGATCAAAGGGGTTTCAAAGAATGTCAATACATGTATGGAATGGTCTAGGTCTACATATTTATAATTCATATTATCACAATGTGTATTGTTCAAAGCAGTGCATAAGAATCCTTTTATGGATTACAGTTAGGATATTTTGCATTGGTTTTTCAGTCAGTCCCTTGGATATCTCCAAAGCTTTGCTTATAACTCTCAGACGAACACACACACCCATCTCTGCTTACACCTCCTCCTCCCCCTCCCCCTGGTGAACAGTTGGGACAATCAACTGAAAGCCTCTACACCCCCCCCCCCCCCCCCCCCCCCCCCCTTATCGTAGTCCCCAATAAATCTGCTCCCTGGACCTATGACTTCTCAATGGACTTGCAAATCTCCCCCTCCCCTGCTTCAGCAAATTTCCATGGGCTAGCATTAGCATACAGATGTTCGTAAGAGAAAGAGAGAGCAGTCTCACAAAAGGGCTGTGCTCAGAGGAGAGCCCCATGCCTTTTCATGTTTTGCAGTAACCCACTCCACCCCAACTTTTCAATATAATGACTGATCGCTATTGTCTGGGATTATTCAGCAGGGTGCTAGCACCAGAATGCCAGAACAAAGCCAAATAATAAACACACAAAACCCAACTTCTGTTCCCTTCTGTGTATGTGTGTGTCCAAATGAAGTGTCATTTTTGTATCATGTTCTCATTTTGTGCAGGGATACATTCTTGTTCAATCTTCATCACAAACATTTTATCCTACTATTTTTCCTCCTTAGAAAGCATAGGCCTAAATAATTATAAAAGTATTTATCTGTTAACGTCACTTTTTCTAAGATGATAAATAATATACCTTTATTGCATGACAGTGCAGTGTGCCTCTAAGTATAACAAGTCAGTGAGACAGTGATATCCAAACGTTTTATTTTGAACCAAACAGGTAAAAATATATTAAGATAGAAACCGGGATACATATCCCATAGAATGTAAACAATACACTTAAATTATATAGAAACCAACATAATATAAAACCGACACTATCATTTTTGCTTTGAAAAAACAAAATAAATACGTTTTAATTTAACAAATGCAAAGCCTTGTTTGTTTTTCCAACACAGTTAAGGCTAAAGAAAAGCGCAGCTGAAGATGGGCCACAAAGACAAGTTCATTGTAACATAAAATACACATCACTTTGTCTAATAACAGCTGGTGTGCAAGAGACCAAGATGTCGATGTAACCCATATTACTCATACATTGTGGCAACATTGTTTTCCTATGTTATTACCTCACGTACCCCGAGGAAGGCACAGTGATGCCAAAGCGTTGGTAAATACCCATTCAATTGCTCGGAGCGTGCGACTTTATTTTGATAGTTCATTCGCCGTTAGTCAGCACCTCCACACAAACATTTTTTTTTTGTGAGTGCGCCAGCTCGTTTTTTTTTAATGACCTCACGTAACACCACAAATCACGTTTTAATATTATAGAAACAGTCACAAAAGTGTGTATGAGAATCCTGTCTCATTGAGTAAGCAAAAATGGATGAATGTTTCAGTTGTTTTTTTAAAACTTGAACTTGAATGGTGAAACGTTGAACCCAAACTAAACGCTGAAATGCACTTGTTGTGTTAGAACACATAAAATATATCCTGTAGCATCTAACTATGACCGGTGAGGGCAATACATCTATTTACTGATTGAACAAGGTAACTTGTAACACTAGTATTGCCTTCTCACTGGCATAACGCGATGCTGGTGGACATGGCTCTGGTAGTGTCCACACTCAAGCAATTCAAAGTTCTAAAGCTACATGATAGCTCAAACAAAGCGAAGAGTAAAGCATGTTCTTCTGCACCATATACAAATGCACAACACAATTATAAACAAACTCTGTAAAACATACAAAATAAATACATCTCAAAAAAAAAAAAAGCCCTATAGTTAGACTACCTGATAATACTGTCAATTAGTTGCCTTTACTAAAGGCTACATTTTGTTTACAGTAGGCCTAGCTACATTTTTGGATACATTTCAACATTTACTCTGCCTACAAGACAAGATACTATGTTCAGCTTTGGTTACACTCTAAAGGGCAAGGCTATAAGGAGAACTGTTGAAGTTGTAAAAAAAAGCACACTTGTGCACAGTAGGTTTGTCCTTCTGCCAAGCCCAAAAGTATCATTACTGACATGTTTTTTTTTCGAAATGGGTACAAATAAATTCCCCAACAGAACTCTCTCAGCAAAGACACCACGGATACTGTAAAGCTAGTTGAGGCACCCATAGTAGCTAAAACGGGTATACAACAGTATACATGGACGTTATGATATTTTAAAAAAATATATATGTCGGCTAGCTTTACAACACTGAGCAGAATTCCTCTGTTTGGATGAGAATGCCAGTTTAAAGTTTAGTCATCTGAGACAGAGAGGCGACTAAAGATGGGGAGACGTCTGCCCTCAAGGCCAGGGGACTCACAACCACTCAGGCTACTGGAGCTGGTATAGCCTTCCTGGTCAGAAAGAGAGTCCGGTGAAGCACACCGCTGCATGGCAGGCAGGCCGGTGAATGAGAAGGCATTGCGGTGAGAGTTATGTGCAGCTGACTTTTGCGCACAGACTGTTTGGAACTTTGAGTCAGTGATGGCGTAAAAGTGAGGGTTGTTATTAATCTGATCGTTTCCGAAGTCAGATGAGAACGGATAGTTGTGCTTTAGTGTAGCAGGTTCTGGAAACAATGGGGACAGCAGTTCTGGGCTACCTGTGGAGGGCGGGGATGATACTGAGGAAGCCCTGGAGAACAGCATGGTCTCTGGAACGGGTTGGAATTCGGTCAGCGCTTGGGGAGAGGAGAAGCCAGCGAAACTAATGCTGTGACGCAGCAGCTGTGGGCGTTCTCTCATCTTCTGTCGCTGAGGTGGCGCTCCGCCATCGGGCCCGAGCTGCTCGTCCGCATTATGGATGAAGTGACAGCGGGCGCCATAGGGGCAGAAGCCAATGGTGTGGAACGTGCGGCAAGGCTCGGTTTTGTACTTTGGGTGCCTGCTCAAGTCACGCTGCTCATCCGTGCCGTGGGCAAACTGACACTTGGCTCCGTATTTGCATGTGCCACTCTCCTCGTAAGTGCGGCACATTTCGGTTTTGTACCGGGTGGAGATGGGAGGGGAGGGGGCGAGTGACTTTGGAGATGTCAGGCAGCTGGTGCTGATACTTAGGCCTGGTGGGGGCATCAGAGGAGGGGTGGTGGGGAGATGCTGCTCGCTGTACCCGAGGCTGCCAACATGGCCCTCTATCATGCTGACTGAACGGTCCACACGGAATGGGATGTGGTTGAGAGAAGAGCGGGGCAACTGTTGCTGGTGTTTCAGGCTCCACTGCTGGTTAGCAGTGTTAGTAAGGGCCCAGCAGGCTGGCTCGCCGATTGGGTCCACACTGCCGCTGTTGAACTTTGAGTTGGGTAGGGTAACCGGGCATAGTGAGTGTCTGCGCTGAAATCCAACGACGCGCTGCATCTGCGTGGTGGCTGGTGCGCCATCTGGCATGTCCAGACCACGGAAATTCTATCACACAAGAGAATAATAAAGTCACATTCCAATACCGGGGATTCAAGCCATGGTCAAGCTAATACAATGTAAATATATGCTGAACCAAATCAACAGTAAACAGCAAGCAAACACAATAGCCCATGTCAAGTTCCAAAAGTTGGCTAAAGTGCGCTTGGTTCGACAAGGAATGAACGACAGATGGAAACCGTTATGCACGTCAATCAGAAAGTTTGAAGCCTTTTCTTTTTAGCCAAAACGTTGATAAAAAGGCACACATACAAATCCAAGGTACAATTATTAAATGCTATATTTGATAGTGTATTATTTACCAGTTTAAATAAAACGTATAACTTTCAGACATGTGCTATATAGCCTGATGTATTAATAAACATATAAAAACGTCTTCTTACCTTGCAGAACTCATCCTCCAGTTCCAAGAACGGCGCTAGGAAGTCGGATGGCATTGTACTGATGCCTCAGTCAGGTTATCCCACTTCACAGTAGAGTGTGTTCTGTGTTGAGGCAGGAAGACGCTCTAATCAAGCGCTTCTGAAGTTTCTCAGCCATCTGTTGGAATCCCAAATAAATAGTTGAGAAGCCTAGCTCCACCCACATTTTGGTGACAAGGCGTGCCTTGCGTGGAGGGGATGCCTCTTGAGTTGTAGTACTAGGCTTCTCCCCCCCTCCCTCCCCCCCATTCACGTCGATATTCTCATGCTGAAACAAATATGTCGAAGTTGATATACAACACTTTAACCTATAGGCCTCCTATAGGCTATACTTCATTTGTCTAAATATATTGACTGTATATGCCATTTATGAATTCATTATATGCCTCTCTCTTGTGGTTGCAAGTCATGGGAAAGTGAAGCATCAATATAAATTATAATTGCACTTATTTGTTTGTTTTTATTGGATATGACTGCTGCTGTACGCAAGGGTGAGCAAACGTTCACCTCTTTGACCCATTGGGTATTTATGGTCTAATATAATATGGGGATGTATTTTGTGGCATGTTTGGCATGTCAAAGGCCCAGATTTGGATATGAAATCATGTCTGGAGGAGAGAGGAAATCTACAAAGCCCTTCAATTATGATGTTATTTAAGGTATTCAGTTGTAAATGGCTCATAACACAAGCACAAACCACAACAAGGGCCCCACCCTTAACTCAAAGGCCCTGCTGTCAAACTGTATTGTATTTTGAGTAAAGTGGGGAGGATGGGGTTCGCCAGTATGGCAGATAACAGAGGTGGTTGTATGAAATGCAGTATGCTCCATAACTAACCAAACCCTGTGGACTGATGCTTATTACAGGCTCATGTGCTCTTTTTATAAACCTTATGCACAGAACAGAACACATTCTACCAGAGACATTGTAGAAAAGTCCAACTAGACAGGGTTATTAGGTTCACAGTGGGTGGGAGAGCATACTCAAACATTTGAAAGATAGTGTAGGCAAATTCAAGAAGGGCAAATGTTTACAAAGGATGGGAAAAGCTTACAAACCCCAACACTTTGAACTGAAACTTAAATCATTTGGCATTTTGTTCAACACAGATGTAGGATTTTCATTTGATCACCCTGTTGCTGGATAACTTTCCGGCAATGCAGGTATCCCATTTACAACTCATGGTGTATTTGAGGTTTAAAAGGCCACTGAAATTTCAGACTTGATTTTTCCTTACAAAAAAATATCAAACCCTACCTATCATTAATTCAAATCCACATAATTTCCAGTTGCTGCAGGATTATTTTCCTGCTCTAGCAAACTGGCTCAAATTAAGATTCTACATCTGTATGTCTACTTATGCCTGAATGTAGGCCTCGTTCTGACTCTGTCCCTCCCTACCTGACATTTGGTGATGCGCACCGAAAATAACCATGCTCTAGCAAACTGGCTCAAATTAAGATCCTACATCTGTATGTCTACTGATGCCTGAATGTAAGCCTCGTTCTGACTCTGTCCCTCCCTACCTGACATTTGGTGATGCGCACCGAAAATAACCCTAAAATCTACATCATTATGCATAGTACATGGGTAAAAACACTCCGCAAACATTTCCGTAGAACCTTTCAGTCGACAGAAAGCACTGTCCCTTTAAACCACTGTGATGCCTTGTCATCAACAGTAGAGTCAACACTTACCATTCTGTAAGAACGGAGATAGGACCCAGCCATCAGTCTGCTATCCCAGGATGACACTTGTTGTTTTGAAGTAGATAAGGAGGAGGGTTGTTTAATTAGGTCATGAAAAGACAAGCAACTGAAACAAAGGTTGCTGTTTGTCAAGTCACAGTGTCAGTAAACCAGATTAAAGTCTATCTACACAATGACAAGAGACAGTGTCAATTGTCTTTAGTGACAACAGTGAGAGAGAAAAACTCACTATACTGCCGGGTGACAGTATTTGGCTGTTTTAGGGACTGTCTCATGCAGGAGTCTGAGTCATAGTAATAGAGGCTCATTTTAAATGCTATTTTATAGCTTTATCTCATGTTGGTATCTGTCTATTAGACATTGTGCATTCTACCACTCTCCTGACATGGTTTAGTTTCTCTCGTGCTGTTTTTGTGAGGCTGTGGAGGTGGAGAGAAAGGCGGAGGGGCCTCCACAGTCATAGCCACCCCGACAAAGAGAGAGAAAAGAGATAGGGATGGCCCAACTCCGAAAAGAGACAATTATCAGGGCACAATCAATGTCCTCCCGGAGGCATGGTATGGTTCCACCAATTATGCTTGAGCGATGGTGCTCACTGGGGTAACAATGGGATTATGCAGACGCCGGCCTGGGCCTTCTCCCTCTGATTGGCCCTGCTCTACGTGAGCCATACCAGCAGGCCTCTGTCACAGATTCCTGTGCATGGATCTATAGTGGTGCATGGAGGGAAAGGGCTTTGTTAATGATTAGACAATCAGGTCACAATGGCAGAGCCATCACACAAGGGGGGGTGCAATGGCTGTTAGATTTTTTGCTTTTGACCCTCAATGGGAACGTCTCAGCTTCTTAATGGTGTCTGACTCCTAGGACCTTTTTTGTCTTAGTAAAGCAGCCCACTGATGCGTCTCCAAGCTGCTATACAATAGGCATACTCTAATGCAAAGCCGCAGCAACATTTAGCCAGTTAAATGTTGTTTTCTCTACAAATTATTTATGACTTTTATGACCACAATGAGTGTTTCGTGAAAATTACAGTGTGTGCACGATTCAAAAACGGTGATGCTCAATGGTTTCCTTACAGCGTTTGTGGTCAGTTGCTGTAACAGTCTGGCGTTAGCCCTTATCTGCCTATAATCATGACTGGTAGATGTATTGTTTTTCTTGCAGGAAGGCATGACTTAGCAACTGATTCCGTTGTGCGGTGGCCGTTACATAATCCATGATAACTGCCGGGGATATCAAGGCTGAGCGAGATAAACGGTAGCAGTGAGGTTTTGGTCCTGACCAGGACCCACTCCCCAGAGGAAAGGAAAACAAGTGGATGAAGCCCGACCGTTAGTTTTTATACAGGCAATACAGTTAACTGATTCTGTGAATTGGTGTTCAACTTTTAGCGGTTGCGGGCGACAGAGAACTGTCACATTGCAAAAAGGAAAACTGTTGGAACTATAAATAAAATGTTTTTTTAGGAGAGGGAGAGAAAAAATGTCTTGGCATGTGTCGTCGTGACATGCTGCTTCTCGTTACACAATCTTAACGTTTTGATTTTGTAATTTAAAACATGTTTAAATAACATCACACTATATGATGATCATGAAGAAATTATTAAAGTAGCTTATAAATTGTCGTTACATGATAATATCAAGCCATAATTGCACTAGCATTACCAGCTAGCGTTCTTGTTGTTGCAAAGGGAAGCCTTTTGCTGCTTGTGTTTGATATGCCATCCACAGTGACATTTATTAGTAATGCAGAAACTGCTACCCCCCCCCCCCCCCCCCCTCCTTATCTTTCCCCCTTTCCAGCCCAAGAGCAAGATAGTTTCACAGAGCCTATGTTGGAGCTCCAAACCCCACCCCCACAGCCTTCGCCCCCCAAACGATCCAGGCCTGCCCTCATTGTGCGCCCCTCACAAGAGTCCCTTTGTTGTGGCCCTGCATATGCCAGGCCAGAAATACGCTCTGTGGCTCAGATAAACATGGCCAGGCTGTAAACACGTCTGGAGCTCTGGAGGGCCAGGAGGACCATGCCAGGGACCAGACGCAGGCAGGCCGAGGGAGAGCTCACCTTCTCAGCACAGTCAATAGCTACAGGAACAGACACATATACCTGTAGGATGAGGGCTCTTTCCCGTGTGTAAAGTCCTCAGAGTCTTGTCCCTGTCTGGTTTGTTCTGGGGGACAGGGCAACGTGAGGTTCCCACAGACATCCGCTCAGGAACAAACATGCCCCTCATTTAACGCGGTGCTACAGTTTCACAGCCAACATTTGTACATTCACACACAGGTGAAGGATTAGATCGTGCAAACAACGTCAACAGAGAGGCAACATTGTAAAACACCCTCACGTTGTGGCAGGTTCCCTATTTAACATACAGTGCCTTGCGAAAGTATTCGGCCCCCTTGAACTTTGCGACCTTTTGCCACATTTCAGGCTTCAAACATAAAGATATAAAACTGTATTTTTTTGTGAAGAATCAACAACAAGTGGGACACAATCATGAAGTGGAACGACATTTATTGGATATTTCAAACTTTTTTAACAAATCAAAAACTGAAAAATTGGCCGTGCAAAATTATTCAGCCCCTTTACTTTCAGTGCAGAAAACTCTCTCCAGAAGTTCAGTGAGGATCTCTGAATGATCCAATGTTGACCTAAATGACTAATGATGATAAATACAATCCACCTGTGTGTAATCAAGTCTCCATATAAATGCACCTGCACTGTGATAGTCTCAGAGGTCCGTTAAAAGCGCAGAGAGCATCATGAAGAACAAGGAACACACCAGGCAGGTCCGAGATACTGTTGTGAAGAAATTTAAAGCCGGATTTGGATACAAAAAGATTTCCCAAGCTTTAAACATCCCAAGGAGCACTGTGCAAGCGATAATATTGAAATGGAAGGAGTATCAGACCACTGCAAATCTACCAAGACCTGGCCGTCCCTCTAAACTTTCAGCTCATACAGGGAGAAGACTGATCAGAGATGTAGCCAAGAGGCCCATGATCACTCTGGATGAACTGCAGAGATCTACAGCTGAGGTGGGAGACTCTGTCCATAGGACAACAATCAGTCGTATATTGCACAAATCTGGCCTTTATGGAAGAGTGGCAAGAAGAAAGCCATTTCTTAAAGATATCCATAAAAAGTGTTGGTTAAAGTTTGCCACAAGCCACCTGGGAGACACACCAAACATGTGGAAGAAGGTGCTCTGGTCAGATGAAACCAAAATTGAACTTTTTGGCAACAATGCAAAACGTTATGTTTGGCGTAAAAGCAACACAGCTCATCACCCTGAACACACCATCCCCACTGTCAAACATGGTGGTGGCAGCATCATGGTTTGGGCCTGCTTTTCTTCAGCAGGGACAGGGAAGATGGTTAAAATTGATGGGAAGATGGATGGAGCCAAATACAGGACCATTCTGGAAGAAAACCTGATGGAGTCTGCAAAAGACCTGAGACTGGGACGGAGATTTGTCTTCCAACAAGACAATGATCCAAAACATAAAGCAAAATCTACAATGGAATGGTTCAAAAATAAACATATCCAGGTGTTAGAATGGCCAAGTCAAAGTCCAGACCTGAATCCAATCGAGAATCTGTGGAAAGAACTGAAAACTGCTGTTCACAAATGCTCTCCATCCAACCTCACTGAGCTCAAGCTGTTTTGCAAGGAGGAATGGGAAAAATTTCAGTCTCTCAATGTGCAAAACTGATAGAGACATACCCCAAGCGACTTACAGCTGTAATCGCAGCAAAAGGTGGTGCGACAAAGTATTAACTTAAGGGGGCTGAATAATTTTGCACGGCCAATTTTCCAGTTTTTGATTTGTTAAAAAAGTTTGAAATATCCAATAAATGCCGTTCCACTTCATGATTGTGTCCCACTTGTTGTTGATTCTTCACAAAAAAATACAGTTTTATATCTTTATGTTTGAAGCCTGAAATGTGGCAAAAGGTCGCAAAGTTCAAGGGGGCCGAATACTTTCGCAAGGCACTGTATGTCAGGGATGTCCAGAACGCATATACTACAGCATGTAGTCAGAACTTACCTTGCATTGACTTCCCTGTCTGGGTACTTTTCTCTTCTGTGTACATACATACGTGTGTTTGTTCGTTTTCTGGATGCGCTAGGGTTGGTATGATACATTTGAAAGGGAAACCAATGGCAACATTGAGGTTAGGTCAGACAGAGCATCAGGTGGTACGTTAAATGTGTTGTTAGTGTATGAATAAAAAACTTTGCTTAACTTTAACGTCAGAGAGAAGTCTACCCACTGCATGTGTGGATGCTACATTTTCAGCTTAGCCAATATCTGCCCCAACATGTTGCCTCTGAGAAGACCCAAACAAACCAGTGATGAATGTGAGAGTTAAGAGAGTATTTCCTGCATCACACAAGTCATGTGTTACTCCCTCTACTGGTATTGATAACCATGTATTAATATCATCTTTATGTGCGCCAAGCATCCCTTAAGATGGAAGCCTCCATTAAATGATTGGATGTAATAAGTGTATAAGACTCAGAATGACAAATATCCCGTAGGAAGACACTGCATTAGGTAAACATGCACAAACCCAAAACAATATGGAGATATCGGTAAGGGAGTAGGGGTTTGCATGACACCACACATATGCAAATTATTAGGCAATAGATGGGCCACACTGACAATTTAGCTTAACACACGCTTGCTGAGCCTTCCCTAACTGGCCTTTCTCATGGATTGTGTGTCAATTAGAGCCTTTCCATATGCAGGTGGGGTTGAATGGACGTGAATGGCTCTGTTTGTATAAGTACTACCTATTGTTGTCACCCAGTGTTTGTATGGTGGTCCCAGTAGGGAATGCAGAAGGCTATCTCCATGCACTGTATGTGAGCATGGGCCTATTTGCTATTTCACAGCAATGCATAGCAGTTAAATTGTGAAAGAATTAGTGTTATCCCTACACTGCAAAATTAACTCCTCTACAGGTATTTCCTGGCAGTCAATATCCTAGAACTCTGCAACATATACATGTAAATGTAACCAGTACATTGCAGATACAAAATAAGTTACTTACATTTTTTTTTTTAAATGACTAAACATACAAATATTTTCTTTTGAGGTTTCAGATTGTGGTCGTCCTTGAATCAGGGTTTTAAAAATGACAATGGCACCGAACTTTGATGATCAGCAAACGGGGTGACAATCATGTGCCCATGGTAGGTGTGAGCGAGTCATCATGCTGCCCCGTTGCTTCACGTTTCTATTCAAAGTCCTGAGCTTTGTGGTATGTTGTCAATTTGAATTCTGCTCTCTGGAAACATGAAAAATGTTTTACTGATGTCCATAAATCAGCTCTGTCTATTCCTTTCAGAATTATTATTTTTTGTCTCAATACATTTCTTAAATTGTACGCTCAATCATAGAACTCTGTCACACTTTTCACACCACAAACATACAGCAAGTTGATGTTTATTGTCACGAGTCTTGTCCTGGAGGCAGAACTGAGGGATTTCCTCTTAAATAGAAAGTCAAAATTGGCTGTATTGTAAAAATTCACGAAAACAAATATGATCTTTCTGGTCTTATTTTAAAATTAGGGCTAGGCATTATGGTTAGCAGCGTGGATAAGGTTAGTTTTAAAATCAGATTTTATGACTTTGTGGCTTTGCTAGCTAGTGACCAATCTGCAGAGCTGCCTCCAGAACAAGAGTCATGATAAAAAAACGCTCACCAGCAAACATACACTGACCTCCTCTGGATTTTGTTATACAACCCTACCCTTCTTTCATCCCTCGCTGGATTTTCTCTCAAATTCACCAGGCCTCGTTTCATGGTTCCCCAGATTCTTACATTCCACTTCCTAAAGTGTTTTCCAAACCCCCCTCCCCCACATCAGGAAAAATGACAGACTTTTCTTGGTAAAGGAAATCCCTCCCCGCACAGTAGCTCTAGCTTCCCCTATTTCCAGTAAAAGTGTGACAAGGCACTGTGGAATGTGTTTGGACAAGAGCCGAAGAGGTGGCTGGACACACTCGCACGCGCACACACACACGCACACGCACACGCACACGCACACACACACACACACACACACACACACACACACACACACACACACACACACCCTACATACTGCTCTCGCAGAAGCGTATAGACACCAAAAGTGCCACCACCTCATCCTCTCTCGTCTCTTTCCCCCCAGACCCTTTTCCTGATTCCAGGAAACAGCTCCAGCCTTTGTGGGTCCTCCCAGCCATATGCTGCCAACTGCTGCCTGCTGTGACGCAACACTGCTGACCATGGAGGACTGAGACGACTCTGGTTGGTTTACAATGTGCTTGTTATGGTGGTGGAATTGCATATTTGATTGAATAAAAACAACATTTTAAATAAGCAATTGCTTTCCCATATGTCTGCATTATTGAGACAAACAGTTGGCTATGCATGATTTTTTGGCAGACAAATTTGTAACATCAAAGTTAGCAATGGAAACACACGCTCTGTAAATAGCGACACATCAGCCACAAGATTGGCAAGAAATAAAAAAAATCATGCCCCTAAACTAGCAAATGTCCATTTGCACAGGAACCTTAGTTCAAACTCCCATGCACTCTGTGCTCGAGCCGTTATTGACGACTGGTGCTGTCTGGAGCGTGCACACAGAGTCTGGTTCCCTGGGTGTGAGAATCAGTGAAGTCTTCTTCTCCTCCTGAGCAGCTGTTGCTGTTATTTTAACAGGGGCCTGTCTCTCTGTCTGCGCCAGTCTGTGCTTTCATCGCCCTCAGCTGTTGATAGCACGTTTCCTTTCCTGTTAAACTGACAGGCCAAGTTTGTCAGATGGCCATGTGATGTGCTTTTGGGAGCTGGATACTGTGACTTCAGAGTCACATTGCAGACTGCGCACATGTCGCAAATGAGATAGATTTCAGTTTGCCTTTTTAACACCATTGAGGATTTGTTATGATGTTGATAAAGGTTACTTGATCTCTCAGTATTCTATTTGGCTGTTACACATTCATGAACAGGCGCACGAGTAATCCAGCGTCATTTGGGTCTGACTATTTGGGACATAGCAATGACCGCAAGTCAAATAAATAAAAGAAAACAGAATAAGAGCCATCTTGCTAGCAGAGCAGTCCCCTGTGGTTTTGAAGTGACTGTATCGCAGCAGTGGCAGTTATGAATCTGCTAGTACTACTGGAGGAAACGCCTCATCTCAGGAACAGCGCTGATCTAAAATGGCAGGTGGGAATGTTCCACTGTGTCCCCTAGAGCAGGGGCTCTTACATTTTTTTCAGCTCGATACCCAAATTAAGAAGTTGACCGTCTTCCGTGACCCAGATCGTCCTCCATTGACATAAATTAAGAAGAGATAGTGTGTGATAATAGATGTATTCTCATAACTCGCAACCCACCTCTAACATGCCCAGGGCCCACTTTGGGTCCCGACCCATAGTTTAAGAAACCCTGCCCGAAAGAGATGCTGTTCTTTACCTTTGGATGATGTTTGTGCTCTGATAAAGCCTATCTGTGTACACAGTCTACAGACCATGTGTGTCTTTAGTCAGTGTAACTGTAGGCAGTTAGTGTAAGAACACTAACAAGCCAATCATGGCTGTCAGAACGGTGGAGTAGTGAACATTCATCATATTCACCCTAAATGACATTAATATATATGCACGGCTGCTTCTGAGAATTCCCAACCCCCCTTTTCCCTGTGTGCTAAGCATGAATCATGTATGTAGTTAGGCTGGTTAGGCTAATCCAGCATTCCAGAGCATTGTTCTTCTTCCAATCTAATGTTCGGACTCTGTTTTCATCATGTTATATCTTTCACGCCTCCCCCTCGTCCACACAGCGCCTCAACTAGAAAGTCGGTCGAAGAGATGTGAACGATGAAACCGAATAATACTGAATAACTGAGTGATTCTGAATTCCTTCTAATATTACATTTGGAAAGTTTAGAGAACGCGCAATCATCCTTCGTATACCAAATAGAACTTTTGACCGCCGTGGAGACTTTGCTTTCGCCTTCAAGTCGGACAAGTCAGCCAAGACCGAAGCGCATGAGAGGGGGGCATGGCTTAAAAGTTATACACGGAGGGGATTTTACTCCTGGATATGGAGCCTGGTTATTATTCGATATGAAACTAATCAGAGTGCACCTGGACATACCACATTATGGGAGGTACGTTACGACAACAGACAGTATCTGCACTGTTGATATTATTTTCTCTGGCTTCAGCCCGAGGTGACTTCATGTTTGGTTTAAAATATAACCTCCCAATATGTATTTTCTTTGAAAGTCCCCGGCCGCCTGGCCCGTTGCTTGGTACTCGTTCCCGAATGTTTAGAATGTCAACATTACATCCAAAAGTTAGAAAACACCGGATAAAACGTGTGGGGTTCGTAAAACGCAGGCTCTCGACACGTGCCAGACGTTTAGGCGAAATAGCTGCCCTTTAAACTGCGGTTTATAACCCAGGTGGGGTTGGGAACATATTTGACTTTGGAACTCTCTCTTTCTCGCCTGGAGCGCTAGCTGAGGCCAAGGTCAACATATGCCCTCATAGCCTTCACTGGTCCTGCCTCATAGGGCTCTGAAGGGGGCCGTACAGTGAAAAGTCAACACAGGCCTTTTACTGTTAATGTTGTCATTACTGTCCCAAAGCGGAGGGGTAAGGGGGGGCACCTCGTAACTCAACACCAGTTGCAGAGCAGGGACTTTAAAGTAGGGTGGTGCGGATGGCAACCCTTTTAAATGAGCTCAGCACTTGAGATGAATAGGCTAGTAAAATGATGGAGCGCCTGGCTGTGGGGTAGATGTGAGGCCGAGTGGTTTGGGACATATAGGGGATGGTGGTCTGTACAGTCACATGTGCCTCCTATCAGCAGGTCCCCAGCCACAAGCACCTGGTGACATAATTGCTGGGTGGTAGACTGGGGGCTAGACCGGGGGGGGGGGGGGGGGGGGAGGATTGCAATCCCAGGGCTGGAGCACTGGTCTGGTTTGGTTGCTCCGGTTCACCCCCATGGCAGCCCAGACACACACACAGACAGGCAGACAAACATGGCTTTCTTACAGAAAACACAAGCACTTCTGTTTGCTTTGTGTGTTTACATCCTTTTTGCAAATTCTTTCTCAGTTTGTGTGAACGACGGCTTATGATCAAGCTTTGTGGACACGTTGAGAGTCGACATACTGGTAGGAGTAGCATTTTACACAGAGACATACATGCAAATAGAGAAAAGTTTAAGGCACAAAGACACCCTTTGTCCCATGTGTGCACGCACGCACGCACGCACGCACACACGCACACACACACACACACACACACACACACACACAACATACTGCTACCACATGTTACCATTAACCTGTCATAAATGGAGAATTTACGTCGATCTTCTGAATTGTGTTGTCTGAATGTGGTGGCATGTTAAAGTAGAGGGGTTACAGAGTGTGAAGGCTTGTGGCGCTGATAACGGGTACCCCTTTATGCCCACTTCCATTCGCTCAAATTGATAACCACTGTGCAAGATGTTGTGGTTAGCCCAGCCGTAACGGGTGATACCTCGGGGCTAACGGCTCCAACCACTGTCAGTTAGCTCTACAACAACATCTCTGGGAGTGGGTTAACCTCTATGTTTGTAGAGACTAGAGAGGGTTGAACACATCAAAGTCAAGTCACATAAGCTGTTTGAGGTGATTCCAAATTAACGTAAAGATGTTAACATACTTATTTATTTTTATCGGACACACAGAATAATTGTCTTTTGACGATATCTACAAAAAAAGACTCACCAAACATTCTAAAATAGTATTGCGCTATTTGTACAGAAGATGAGGACACCCATGACAGAACAATGCTTGCCATGACAGAAACAGGTTTGAGATGTATGAAACAGATAACAGGAATGAAGAACATGGGATCAACACGAGGACAGCAGAAAAGAGATGGACATCTAAACAGATAATTCGATGACTGATTACTGTAGAAGGTGGCTGGGAATGCATTGGCCTACTGAATGATGCCTGTTGTGGAGAGGAATAAATCTGTCTCTTTCACAGCGGGAGCTGCAGCAAAGCATGGTTTTGTTCTGACACTCGTCATGCCTCCAGCCAAGTTCATAGCCCTCATCCTGATCACGTTATGGTACGAGCCCACGTGATCTGGGTTCGACTCAGACCTTCCCTTCCCACAGTTGCGTAAGGAGATCTGCTTTTATAAGTGTCGTGTTGCACCAAGTTCCTCTATGTGTGCGGTCTGTGTGTAACTGCCTGTTAACTGTATCGCGCCAAACTCAGCTCCCCCTTCCTCACATACCTCTGGAGTGGAGTGGACAGCTGCTGCCAGTATTGGCGAGATTGCCCAAAGCTGTCACTAGACATGGCGGGATAATCTATGTTAACACTGGGCATTGATAATATTACAATCTTCTATAAAATGGAGTTTTAAAAACGGGGATTTCATTGCAATTAGATGAGATATGAACAAGCTTTTCTCTGTGGTACAGAAAATAATATCTTTGTGTTTCTGGTGCTGGAATATATTATGGAACATGTTATGCTGTAAGCGAGACTGTATGAGTTGTTGGATGATAACAAGGTTATGTCTCTTTTCCTTTCCTGACACATAGCCTAGGCCCTATGAAATGTGAGTGGGCTTCAGCCACAAGGCCTTGGAGTTAACTAAACTGTGGACCTTTCCCATCTGACAAAGCCTAAGAGGGTACATCATTTCTTATTTCAGGCTGGAACTATCAACACCAGAGCTGCTGACTGACATGAGTGAGCTCAAATATTTGATGTCTGAGGTCGGGAAACGGTTGGCTACGATTGCTCCCATGGCGGTCATATTTGGCGTAGTGTGTGTAAAGTTTAAATGGCTCATACTGACATGATGTGCACATGAAATATACTCTGTCTCTCTGAAATTGTCACGCCCTGACCTTAGAGATCCTGTTTATGTCTCTATTTTGGTTTGGTCAGGGTATTCTATGTTCTATTATTTGTATTTCTATGTTTTGGCCGGGTAGGGTTCTCAATCAGGGACAGCTGTCTATCGTTGTCTCTGATTGAGAACCATACTTAGGTATCCCTTTATCCCACCTGTCTTTGCTGGAAGTTGACTTTGTTTATGGCACATAGCTTTTAGCTTCACGGTTTGTTTTGTAGTGTTTATTGTTTTGTTCGGTGTCTTTTCTAAAAAATAAAAAAAAATGTACGCTCACCACGCTGCGCATTGGTCCTCTTCTTTCAACGGCCGTGACAGGAATGCAGTATCTGTATTGTGCAATAGCAAGTACAGTATCTGTATTTTTCACCACGTGACAATTGTGTTTAATCTAACACACGGTTTGACTAGCAGTATAAGAAAAACCTTGCATGTTCTTCCCGTATAATAGTGAATGACAGTTAAAACCGAAAGGAGGTTTATTGTTTTTAACTATTTCTAAAACCACTTTCATAGATATTTGGTTCTTTCCCAACCGATTAACCCGTTGACATACAAAAAAAACCCTGCAAAGTGAGTGAGCTGACCACTTGTATTTAACCCTGAGTGGCGCTGCGGTCTAAGGCATTGCATCGCAGTGCTAGAGGCATCACTACAGATCCAGGTTCGATCCCGGGCAGTATCACAACCAGCCGTGATCGGGAGTCCCATAGGGTGGTGCACAATTGGCCCAGCGCTGTCTGGGTTGGGGAGGGTTTAGCTGGAGTAGGCCGTCATCATAAATAAGAATTTGTTCTTAACTGACTTGCTTAGTTAAATAAAGGTTAAATAAATACAAAAAAAAAGACATTCAGATGCCTATCACATGAAAATGAAATTAGAAAAGGAAAAAAAGGTTCCCTCTTCTGCTCTATCCCCTTCTATCAAGGCTGTTTCTGAAGAGAAAAAGCTTGAGAGGCGAATGTTTTAAGAGTACCCTTGTCTATTTTCTCTTCTCTGTCTCCACCACTCTTTCCACTTTTTCTCCTTCCACAGGACTGGTGAGCCTGCACAAGAGCAGAACAGAGCGACAAGAAGGCCGCTATTCACCAATCATTTTCAATGAAGTTAATTATCTGTTGCTTAATTGGCCGCAGGGCCCTTCCACAGTAGCACGGGCTGTCCTGGGAAAAAAAAATGACTACATACATTTCTAAAAACAACAACCCCTACAACAAGCATTCTCTCCCAATGGGGCATGCTGAATACTGAAAGGCGGCCATTTAGCTGTGTCCTCTTAGGGCCTTGTCACACCGAGGAGCTCCATACAATGATGTATTCAACGCAGCGGGTTTTCCAATGCTGGGTCCTGGGACCCCCTCTTTGTTTGTTGTGATCAGAAACTCGCCCCAGAGCACGTCTGTTTCCCAGCAGCCTCTTCACTGCCCCTCCGGCCCTAGCTATGCTACAGGACTCACTTGGGAACAATTGGTGTTTGTGGTATTTGTGTGTGCATGGGCATTAGGTTACATTTACTCCTCCTCCCTAGCAACCGACTTGTGGCCTTAGTTTGCTATTCATTTGTGTGGTTTCTTCCAATGATTTGGCATTTCATTTTTTTAAAACCCTTTACTCCTCCACCAACCCCCATTAATCGCCTCCTCCCGAGCCTATTCTCCCTGCCAGTCCCACTGGCTCTGTCCACACAAAAGCCCACAACGTCTTTCTCTAGACCTAACGTGTCAGGACAACTATAGTTTATGGACATCTGGACCCATCACTAGGTGCAAAGTGGATCGTGATCTGAGAAGACCGTGAGAAAAGTGGCAAGATTGTGGCTTGTGACTAAGTGTGCTAGTTACAGAGTATGTCCGGTGGGGGGATTCGTTGAATGATGGGTGTTATAGTTGCGTTTTCATGATGCAAAGCATCAAACGTGGCTTTGCATTATGAATCTACATTTGATGTAAAAGACAAAGAGTTCTTGATGTTCCGTTTTTTTACTTCTCTCTTTCTTCTATGTTCTTTTATCATGCTTTCCTTTGTCCACACTTCTCTAGTGTCTGGGGTTTTGTGGTAATGCTGTCTGTTGGTTGTGCTTTTAGAAATGATCAAATGTTACCAAGCAACAGTAGGTTTCTTCAGCACTACAAGATTATTGAAATAATACACAGCATTAATTATTCAAGATCATTCTGTGTGTTTGATCAGCTTCAATGCTCTGGCTTATTAAATGGGTCATTAATTCATGCTCACTCTAGATGGGAACTTAAGCAATATAGAATTTACTAGCCTGCTTCACCCCCTCTCTGCTCCCGATAGTCCCATATCACCTTTCTCTATTTCCTTTTCTAGCAACTCTCTTTATCCCCTGTCTATTCCTCTATTCCCCTCACTAGCAGCTCTCTCTATCCCCCTCTCTACTCCTCTCTCACATCTGCACTCCTTCTGAATTTCATGGTCCGTCGGCGAATTGAGTCGGCAGCACAAAGCCGGGAGCCACGGCAACGCTGCAGTCCTTGGGAGCGATGACCCCTGACCTCTCACAGCTGCTTTTCAGCAACAGCACCTATCCCACAATCCCCACTTTTTTTCACTCCAGGGGCGAAGGTCATGAAAGGGGAGAACAAGGAGCTGAGTCTTCATAGCCAAAAACCCAGGCTGGCGTGTGAATGCTCAAAAGCTGACATTCTGTGCCAAACAATCTCACAGGGAAGCATAGAGAAACAGTCAGGGAGAATGGGCATCTTTGACCCCTTGGGCAGAGAGGGAGAGTTAATGTCCATATCATTTCAGAGTTCCTCTTCCATTTAAACTTTGACACTGTCGATTCCATCTACTTTTTCCATTTGAAATAGTAGTAGTCTTTTGTTCTTTGTTTATTTCAGTTTGAATAGTTAAAGGGATAGTTCGGGATTTTGGCATGCATCCTGATCCGGCCACACACGCAAGCATTTTGCTACACCCGCAATAATGTCTGCTAAATACGTGTATGTGACCAATAACATTTTATTTTATTTGATTCCGAACACTTCAAGTCTTTGAGCTAAGCTAGTTAGCATTGGCTTTGTGAAACTACTTCTGACTTCCTTCATACTGGACACAGAGATATAAAAATGGTATCCACAAGTTCATCTGACGCTGAGGAAGTACACTATAGATAAAAGGCTTCATTGCCAAAATCCTTAACTATCCCTTGAAGTCAGTTTAAATGTTTATTATTGTGGCGTATAATCATAGCAATGATAATAACCTTGAATATTAAAACGTTTATCCATCTTAAATGTTGAAATATTTCAATAGCAGACGGTCAACCTGCCTATATTTGTAAAAGCAGATAGTAAACTGGAGAGATGAAGAAGTAAGAAAATAATGAGGAAAATCACTTGACTTTCTTGGTACATTTTCAATTCTTGTTGAATTACTGTCTCGCCCATTAAAATGGGAATTCTTCCCTGAGCTTGATTGAGCAGCTACTTTTGTGCATCTGCAGAGTAATTAAAGACAAAGTAGCTCGGATTTATATTGATCCTGTCTTTCCTTCCCTCATTTTCCCTCCTTTTCTTCAGCTGTCTCTCACAGAAGGATTCTTCACCTGCAATTGGGTTCCCACACTCGCTCAGTCTACTCCTATTTTTATGAGTTATGTCTTTTCTAGTTTTCAAGTTTTTCAGAGTTTGGAGCTTTTACACATTTTCATCATGCTTTCATTGTCAGTATTTGATATTCTGCCCTACATGCATTTCCTTCACCAAATAAATGTTCTATTGATGCTGAATGTGTTATTCAGTTAACATACTACCCCATTCTCTGTCTTCTTGTCTTCTCTATCAATAACCCACTTTCCATTTATTCTCACTTCTTCTTATACTTCTCCCTTGTGTGTCCCCTTTCAATCCTGCAATCCTCTTTAAAAAAAACGAATTCTTGCATCCAATACGGGTCTCAGCACTGAACACCGTGAATGTAGGCAGAGCAGTGCTAACCTTCTCTTACCCCCAACAGCCCCCCACACCAACTCTTCTCACCCAAGCTCCCAAGGGACAGGGACAATGCAGCAGCCCCCTGCTACAGTGTAACAGACTGCCCCCCCACCCCCACACCCATTTCAATTTCCACAACAAAGCAGGTCAGAAGATTCTCACGCTGCTCGGAGCCTGCCATCCAATGCTGAAGATTGGTCCCGCCCCTTTACACACACACGGACGCACGCACAGACACACATACACGAGAACGCACGCAAATGCACACACAAACACACACACACACACACACACACACACACACACACACACACACACACACACACACACACACACACACACACACACACACACACACACACACACACACACACCTTCTCTCTCTCCTCCTGCTCTAGCACCCTCTCACATGAAAAAATACTATAGTATACCAATGTGTAAATACTGTAGTATTGCTATTTTTATATACTTGTATACACTGTAGTGTTTTTGCGGACTGTACTGTAGTATTTACTGTAGTGTTTTTTCAGACATGACTGTAGTATACTGTAGTGTTTTTGTTTTATTATCTTTGACATAGAAGGAGGATTTCTCCTTGAGGAAACATACTGGACAGAAACTAAAAGAGCAAATTTTCCATAACCTGTAGGTAGGTAGGTCTGGAGTCTGAACGGAATGTTCAGAGCTTCGGCTCTTTTCTATAACCTGATCGTAACGCAATATATGGTCTATACTTCACATGTAGGGGGTGGAAGGTAGCCTACCATAAGTACTACATGAACGAGGGTTATTTAAGTGATAATGCCCGAGAAGCCGGTGTTAAGCCGATGATATACTGGCACGGGTGTTGTTAGGCCCGAGAAGAATTTGAGGCAACCCTGCCAATATATCCTCCCAACCCCGGCTTCGAGGGCATTATCAGTTTTATACAATAGGTTACCAACATATTCAAATAATGATTGTCATATTTTCATAAAAAACGTTATTTTGATGAATTTATTCATATTATTTCATCCTTCTGCATGAAAATGTGCTCTCTCGTTAGAACACTGCTGTTCAGAGGAGCTAGCCAACAACACAGCTACCAACAATAACTTCAAACTGAAGCGGAAAAACTGCAAACTAGCTGCACTTCGTTTCGTTTGAACATTTTTTCAATTGACATCTCTTTGTATATATCCATAAAAATTATGCCAGCTGATTCATGATTTCGACTGGCTGAGAAACGCTGGCTGCCTCTCTCTCTTGTCCCAACAGGCCATAGTTCAATGGGAATGTGATGATAGAAATAAAAGCTGAAATAAATCACTCTCTATTATTATTCTGACATTTCACATTCTTAAAATAAAGTAATGATCCTAACTGACAGGCAATTTTTAATAGGATTCAATGTCAGGAATTGTGAAAAACTGAGTTTAAATGTATTTGGCTGAGGTGAATGTAAACTTCCGACTTCAACTGTATATATATATATATATATATATATAGAACCGCCCCCTTGGTCAGCTTGCTCTTTGAAAGTAAAGAAAACAGATTCTTTTTTATAGACATGAAAACAATAACTGAAATGTTTAAATAATTCTACCCTGAAATGTAACCTTAGAGAATATAGTTTATGTAGCATGTATAAGGAATAATTAAAGCATTAAAGTCCAATTAGGTTGGACTGAGAGAGAGAGAAATGTGTGCCTAAGAAAATACCAAAGAACATTTAGACTGTGTTTGAACCGACCTGGCTGGAACTCTGAGAAACTTATGAGGACAGGGAGTACTTCTCAAGGTTTCCCTAATCTCGGGGGAATGGAACTGTCGGCTGGGTAGTGATACACAGTGGTGAGAACTATGGAGAAGGATAAAACTCACCTACTATTTGTGTGTATGTATATGCGTAGGATACCTACTGTTTGTGTGGAAGTATGTGCGCAGCTATAAAATGGATGTCTTTGTATAATGGACTTCAGAACTTTCTCTGAATAAACTGTACTAACCTTTTGCATAAGCTGAGTCTTTGCCTAATTATTATTAAACCCATGGTCTTACAAACCTCGGGGATTGGTCAAAGCTATTGATTGTTAGTGATTATCAATGGAATTGAAAATTCTCATGACAGATTGTTCAATCTAAAGCAGCAGATGTCATTTTTAGGATACGTCAATACAGCCCAGTGCTGCTTACCTGAGATGCCATCTTCATAGTGTCCTCTTGACTTCCTTTGTGTTGGAAAAAGTTGCTTTCAGAACAATTATTTTTGATTGAAAAAAAAAGGTTTTGCTCTCGACAAAAAGACACAAATGTACCTCCATAGCATATAACAATTTGCCTGTGAATAACCACACCTTCATACAAACGTGCTACTGTATGCAGAATTATTGACGCACAACCGAAGATGCTGACATTTCCTGCCAGCATGCCCACAAGCGAGCCACTCAGGAGCAGAATGATAAATCATGGAAGAGGGAATGGAATGAGATGGGAACAGGAATTTGTTGCAAGTTGGGGAGGGCTAGCTGAACAACAGAATATTCAACCTTGACTAAAGAATAGACTAATAGCTGAGCTAGGTGTGAAAACCCCCTCTCCTATCACAGACCAGATTTGCCATAACGACCAAGGGGTAGCTTGCTACTCAATGTAATGAAGTAATGACTTTTCAAATAAGCTACCTTACACGTTATGTTGGCTGACAATTTGTTAGTTACGCTGTACTTCAAAACCACATAGCATATCATTACAGCAGTATGTACCGGTATGTTAGCTAGCTACCTAACGTTAGTAGTTACACATCAAACTTGACAGTATATTAACTATAGGCTATCTAACTACCCAACGTTTATTGACTTGATTGTTCTTGTCATTCTTAGCTTAGCTAAATGGTATAGCCGTTGTGCTTTCTCAATGGACATTCGGGTGCTTTCGTAAATTCGCTCTGGCTGTCTATAGGCTGGACAATAGAACGAGTCAAAACGGCTCAAGAACGTTGGCTAAACTGGAACACTAGCGCGAGCCCATAGCAAATGAATGGAATTGAACGTTCGCAGAGCCTGTTTTGACTGGAGTGATGTTTAGAATTCCATTAAGAAGGTGCCCCCATTTTATTTCACCACTACAATCTGTGTAGAAAGTTGTGTAGAAAGTAAACATTCGCACCTTGATGGTGTCAACTGTGCTTTTGTCTGCGTAATGAAAAAGTAGGGAAAAAATAACAACTTCAGACTATTTCTGGTCTAGCAATCGATGACAAACGATATCGCTGCTCAGACTTACATAATTACAAAGAGGAGATTCTCCTGATTAAAATTGTGCCCGTGTAACAGTTTTGCTTACGTTCCTCTCCTCGCCCCTACCTGGGCTCGAACCAGGGACCCTCTGCACAATATGGAATACTATCAAATGCTTCTCTAAGATGCCCTCTGGTGTTCAAACTTGCAAAAACTTGTAGAAATGTCTGAGAATTACAGTTTTTTTCGATTGCCTAACGACAGTGGGCACAACTGGAGTCACATGTGCAAAACTCTAACTACAGTCTGCACTACCAACAGTCACCTGAGCTAAACAGTTCACATCACCTGCAAAACTCATTCCAAGCAACACAACTCTTAACACATGGCTCAAAACACGCTCAGTGCAGCCAAACACTATGCACAACCCTCACTGAGATAACACACACTGTCACTCAGAACACACTGAGAGTAAAAACACTAGCATCAAACACCAATACAGAAAATACAAACTTTTCATCTTTACAGTTTGAACAATTTCAGTGACTTCATACAAAGTAATATTTTCTTCAAAGAAAAGAGTGACATTCTTTCACATGATTTATACATTTTTTTAGAACATAACAATTCTTTAAGGTAAATGAAAATTAGCAGTTTGCTTCAATAGTCTGTAGTAATTTACGGAATTACAGTAATGAGAAAAAAAAGGTAGAAACTAAAAGTACATACTGTAATTCGAACAAATAATTGAGGGGCTAATCCTGCCTCTCTCTAGCATCAGGCCACAGGTTTTCTTCAACATCACATCTAATGTTTTCTCTTGCCATGCACCTGGGGAAGAACCTTCTGGAGTGCCTTATCCATCCCTGGCAGTCCTCTGGACTCGTGTTCTCACATCCGGCACGCATGGCTTCCAAAAGAGACATTTGGTCATGTGGGTGGTGACCAAACACTTTCCACCTCCAGGCAGAGAAAAACTCCTCTATTGGGTTGAGGAAGGGTGAATATGCAGGCAGGTACAAAACCATACATCTGTGATGTGCTGCAAACCAATCTGTGACAGCTGCAGAGTGGTGAAAAGCAACGTTATCGCAAACTATGACAAACACTTGAGGGTTTCTTACTGGCTCCCCCTGTTCTGCTGGCACTAGCTGAGCATAGAGCTGTTCTAGGAAAGCTATAAGCCTTTCTGTGTTGTATGGGCCAATGAGTGGTGTGTTGAGAAGCAAACCATCATTGGCCATTGCAGCACACATGGTGATATTTCCCCCCCTTTGGCCTGGAACCTCCACAGTGGCCCTTTGACCTATAACATTCCTTCCTCTGCGCCGTGTTTTGGCAAGGTTAAATCCAGCTTCATCGATAAATACAAATGAATGTGGTCTTTCCAGTGCTTCCACCTCCATTACTCTCTGAAAAACAGTAAGTGCACAGTTTTACTGTAGAAATGCTAGTGTTTTTTTTTACTGTACGTAACCTCAGACGTCTTACCTGGACATATTGGTATCTTTGCTCTTTTACCCGTTCACTGTTTCTCTCGAACGGTACAGTGTATAACTGTTTCATTGTAACTTGGTGTTTCTTTAGGACTCGAGCAATAGTTGTTGTGCTGACAGAATTAACATGTTCAAATATATCATTATCAGCCAGCACTCTATCTTGAATCTCCCGCAGTTTTATTGCATTGTTGACAACAACCATGTCAACAATAGCATTTTCCTGCGCATCTGAAAATATTTTTCCTCTTCCCCCTGTTGGGGGCAGCCTTTGGGTCCTGTTGTAAAAATATATTTTACAGTCAAACTTACTGTAATATATATCTGTGTAAATATTCTATAATTGCAATACAAAATAGATTCCTGTAATGTTTTCATTTACTGTAAGGATGTAACTCTCACCTGTTTGCATGATGGAAAATTCGCATACAGATGCCACTGTGGATCTTTGCAGATTGGGTTGCACCCTCAACCCTGCCTCTCTCAATGAGAGACCATGGTTCACGACATGGTCTATAAGTGTAGCCCTTATTTCATCTGAAATAACAGCTCTTTGTCTTCTTTGTCTTCCTCCATGCATCCGCCCTCTCCCTGCCACCCTTCTCCCTCCACGAACCACGAATCCACAAATCTTCCTTGTTCCATTTCCAAAATGAGTCTTTCTGAGCTCTACCTATATATACTGTAATATGTGTGTGTGTTCACTAACAAGTCTAAAACAAGACACCTGCTTAGCCTTTCAGCTGAAATTGCAATCAGCAGTGTTTGAAAGGCACAAGGCTGAAATCTATTCCGTTTTGAATGTGTGGTTCACAGTTTTGTGCAGGTTGTGGTTAAAGTCATGGGATAAGTGTGTAGAGTTTTGAAAACTGTGTTCAAGCAATGAAAAACAAACTAGTGTTTGGTCCACATGAACTGCTGCTGTGCAGACTGTAGTTAGAGTTTTGCACATGTGACTCCAGTTGTGTCCACTGTCGTTTAGCAATCGAAAAAAAACTGTAAATGACGTGCCACAGAAAGATGCAGCAGCACGAAGGGTGTGCCGGAGTATGACGCAACTTTTAAAGGAGGAACCACGTTGGCTAATAGGACCGATGAAAAAGGTAGATTACTCTCTCGGCGACGAATCCTTACAAGGCACCTGGACCTTCGCCCTCGATACCTCCGTCTCTTTCTCCTGCAAATGATGGGGATGAGGGCCTTGTCGGGCGTCTAAAGTAAATCCTTCCCGTCCGACTGTTTGAAGAAAAAGTATTCCTCCAGTATGGGGTAAGTAATCTCTGTCCTGATGTCTAGAAGCTCTTTTCGGTCATAAGACACGGTGGCAGAAACATTATGTACAAAATAAGTTACAAATAACGCCAAAAATACATGCACAATTGGTTACGGGATCGTAAAACGGCAGCCATTCTCACTAATACACTGTATTTCAAAGAGTCTAAATATAAGCCTTCCACAACCATAAGAACCCCAACAAATTTAATGATTTTATCAAAATAGTTTTAACCTGCTTTTTTTTTGCAACCTGAACCATGCACAATGCACATCCCCACTAATAATGACCTACTTCTTGAAGCAGACATTTTAGAAAATGAGCACAGATCTCATCAAATCAAAGTTTATTGGTCACATACACGGTTTAGCAGATGTTATAGTGGGTGCAGAGAAAGGTTTATATTATTAGCTCCTAACAATGCAGCAAAATGTCAAACAAGAAAGGTCGGAACGAATCTATTAAACAATCAAGCACAAGCCCCTGTGCTAGTCAATTGCCAGCTAACCTTTATATTTCAAGTTTAGTCAACTTGGAATCTATTTGCTAGCTAACAAGGTAGAACAGTGGAACAGCAGGCTAGCCTTTCCACTTGTTTAGATGTTGAAATCAAGTGGCCTACCTGGATAGGAAAATGCTTGCCAATTCCTTATATAAATGGTATTTTTATGCTCATTGCACATTTACAAAACCCAGACTAGACAGCTAGCACATAGCAGTGTGCAACCGCAATGCCGAGTGCAACAGAAACTGAGCATTCATTTTCCAGAAACAATGTTCATTGATACTCCCATTTTAGTAGGGTCTGCTCTCCATACATTTTGGGAGTTGAAACATAAAAGTGGTATTGTTAGAAAGGTTAAGTTCTCCTCTGTTACATACATTAAGGGCTATGAGTTCCATAGAAAATAATGAAGGACGTGGAAGGAGTAGCTAGCAAGTTTAGTAGATACTACAGTAGTTGCCTTGGTAACCAAACATACCGACTTGCTAGTTTAGTTAACCAAACCACCAGTCCTAGCTTGCTATGAGAGATCATGTATATAGCCTCTCTACTGCTATTTTATTGTTGCTCTTTAATAATTTTTTATTTAACAAAAATATTCAGTATTTTATTAAATGCTTTCTTAACAATTATTTTTCTAAAATCTGCATTGTTGGTTAAGGGCTTGTAAGAAAGTATTTCACTGTAATGTTGACACCTGTTGTATTCTGCGCATGTGACAAATAATATTTGGTTTGATTCGATCACCATGATGTCACAATAGCAAGCAAATTTAGTTCCGGGTGGAGCAAGTTGCATTCCGTGCACGGTTCTCTGCATGGTTGTGCTTTGTATTTACACATCAGTAATCACATAATGTAATTGACAGTACGGTAAGGAGCAGGGCAAAATCAACTTTCCAATAACATGAAACTTTGTCAATGTCGCAGTGCTACTTCATGGTGTAATCTCAAAATGATCTAGCAGATGATGGCAGTGAGCCACTACCTCTATTAGCTGGCTATGTAAGGTTAGCTTGCAATTTCAAAAACTGTTTGTTCACAATAAACAACAAGCAATGAGAGCTCGTGCCCGTTCATTCATTCATAGATGAATGATATCCCAGTAAAGCAATAATATCGTATTTTAAACGGAAGTTGATATTTTCTGTGTATCACATTAGCTACTAGTTCAGCAACTAGTTAAGGAAATATTTGTGTGCTGATGTAGCTACCAAGCCCTATTATAGCCATATTATTAATTGAAAATGAGTGTTGTCTTGCGAACTCTACATGACTGACATCTGCATTCATCCATGCATGCTGGCAAATAGCCAATGCAATGGGAAGGCAAGGATATCTAGCTAGCTAGCTACCGCACCCACACTGGCAGGAAGCTTGAGGTAATTCGGTGTTCAAACAAGATTGCCGGAAAATAACTAAACAATAATTGGAACTCAGCTAGCTAACTAGCTAGTTAGCTAGGTAGTTGGGGCCTACAGGTGGGCTAGCTAACATTAGCTAGCTACTGTTTTTACATACATGCATGCTGCACAGTGCCGGTGGGTGAAGCTTGGATAAGTAAAAAATACTGTGAGATTGGCTAATTGTCGCTATTTTCATAAATGGAACTGATTAGCTATCTATCCAACATTGCAATTAGAGCTATCTGGCTGGCTATGTATTTCTATAAAAATACCTACAAATACATGGCTTTGGCTAGCATACAGGTCAGCTGCAACCAAGGTTTCCTATGTGTTCTCGAGTCCAGCTTTCCGATGCTCGAATCCTGAAACTACCAGATCGGCTTTGTTTACAAACATTGTTCTTGTCCATTATGAACATTGAATTCAATAATGCCAATAATGTTTTCAATTCGACTTTTGCTTTCAAAAGCAGCTCAAACACTGAACATGTACAGTAAGAATGAACTATAGCCATTGAATTCTATCATGCTGATATATCATGCCATAGAATGCCCTTCAAGCCAATCAGAAACTAGTATTCAACACATAACACATAACAGTAAAATAATGTCTCAATGTGTTTCAGTGTCCATATGACCGATTCTGTTTGACCAAACCTCAAATATAAATAGTGAGTTGAAAGTGCTTTTTGTTAGACTAACCTGCCTTTTTATAAAAACATTTTGAATTGGACTTCTCTATGGGGCTGTCAATGGGAATTGTACTTTTGGGCTCAACTTCAGCTAAACTGCAGTACCAAAAGTGTTCTATGAGCCCAGTGGAAAGTGTGCATCCCTGGCCCCTTGGAAATTGTGCATAGCACAGAAAGATTGAAGGAGAGGAGACCAGAAAGACAACATGAGAACAAGAGGATATAAACGCTAATTCAAATAATTATGAATAAATAAACAATTATTGCTAATACAGGCATTTGGAATTTCACACTAAAACACATATTCTAATTAATCAAATATATTCAATATATCGTACAACCCTAGTGTAGTATAGTATTCTCCACTATACTACAAAGTTCTATTGTAAGCACTACACATGATCAAGGGACAGTACAGTGTGTAGAATAGTATTCTACAGTATACTACACAATTCGATGGTAAACTGAATTATTGTTTAATGTGGGCTCCTCTGTCCATCATTTATTTTCCTTCAACCAGACCCCTCCTACCCATACACACACAGCACACTACAGGCAGCAGTGGGCCAAATGGCCTGCTGTCAGAGGAACAGATGTATTTATTCATCCGGGAGCACCACATTCTTATGCCATGGCATCAACACCAGGGATTAGAATGGGTCATCAATAAATATAATAATCCCCTAACCACCGTTTCAACCCCCCAGCCCCTGCCAACCGCTCGTCGCTCTGCTTCATCTCATTGCCCAGCTTCTCACCCTTCTGTTTCACATCCAACTCTCTACTTATAATGTGTCTAACAACTCCATTTTCTCCAACTCTCTCTGTTCTTTTAAATACACGTATATATATATATACAGTACCAGTCAAAAGTTTGGACTCACCTACTCATTCAAGGGTTTTTCTTTATTTTTTACATTTTATTTTACTATTTTCATTCCCAGTGAAGCTGGTTGAGAGAATGCCAAGCGTGTATATAAGCTGTCTTCAAGGCAAAGTGTGGCTACTTCTCAAATGTAATATATATTTTGGATTTGTTTAACACATTTTTTGCATACTACATAATTCCATATTTGTTATTTCATTGTTTTGATGTCTTCACTAAAACAAAACTTGAATAAGTAGGTGTGTCCAAACTTTTAACTGATACTGTATACATATATATATATATATATTCTTGGTTTAGAGAATAGTTATTACTTCTACTCTGTCTTACCCCTTCTCTCCCTGAATCTCCCTCTCTATTTCCCTCTCACCTCCACCTCTCTCTCCCTTTCCCACTCTCTCTCCTCCAGTCCCCATCTCCTCCTCTCTCTCCTTCTCACTGTGTCTCCCTACCACCCTCTCTCTCTCTTCCAGTGTTCCTCTCCCCTCTCCACTGTAGTCTCTCTCCCTTGCACATACACCATTGTCTTCCGAGTGCATCTGCTGAGATTTAAATCCCCTTGTGTCCTCTTGTGTCTCAATGTGTTGATGTGACTGGTATCTGCCGGCGACACAACAGGAAGGACTTGGGCCTGGGCCAGGGCTGGCAAGGCTTCCCACCTCATTTGACTGTAAAGCAGACGTGCTCTCTCTGCTGTCTCTCTAGCTGTGGGCTGAATGCAGAGAGAGGGGATCGGCACGCTGCTGGATGGTTATACAATTCCTTAAAAATGTATTTTCACACGCAGACAGGATGGCTGAGAGTCAAAAGTGGTTCCCTTTCATGGTGCTGAAGAAGAACTCGAAAGCCACCAAGAGGCGACTCATTGTTTCATTAGCAGTCTGCATTGAGGGTCATCTGGAACACAGAATAACTGCATTTAAAGTGAAATAAGTGTTGTGTTTTTTTAAAACAATTTAAAGTAGTCTTAAATTGAGGAGTTTAATTCCAAAACTCTATTTATCCATTTTCAGAAATGTTAGTAAATTTGCTAATATTGTTGAAAGAACAAAGGCAAAAATTTGGTGGACGTAGCGTTTTTTAACAAAACTCTTCAATTATAGAATATTACCAGTGGGAGTGACCATTCCAATGGTATTATTATCTCCATTTATTGCTCTATTTAATCTGTATCTCTGAAGCATTATAGATTGCGCGACTGAAATGTAAAGGCTATCTCCGATTGAGCCGGCATATTTACATTTCCTTTACATTTCCAACACGCTGTAACGCTGAACTTCCTCGATACGGATTAAATAGAGCCCTAACTAATTTATCTTGTTTATATACTAATTGAAAAAGTAGATCCTTTTGATATAAAGATTGAGCATAATCTTATATCAAGATTACGCCTTCACACACTCATGCACACATGCAAGATGGCGCCGACAGACATGTCTAGCTCCTAAGAAACTTTGCAGTATTTTTCTTTTTTGTGTGTTATTTCTTACATTATTAGCCCAGAATGTTTTTGTGTTATTGCATGCAGCCGGAAATAACTTTTGGATATCAGAGCGGCGGTAACTCACCAGTATTACGACCAGGAATACGACTTTTCCAAATTGGGTCCTTTGTTTGTACCCCACAGGGCAATTGAAATGGTTCCAGAGGCTGCTCCAAGACGCTGCCGGCCGAAAAGAGGCATTCGGAATGGACTTCTAGTCCGACTCCGACTCAGGAGGCCGGCACACATTACACCAATGCCGAGTATATTACTCGCTCAGAGAGACATCAGAGACTGCAATACTCTGTTTCACGGAATCATGGCTCTCCAGATATACAGTACAGTGCCTTGCAAAATTATTCATCCCCTTTGGCATTTTTCCTATTTTGTTGCATTACAACCTGTAATTTTAATTGATTTTTATTTGGATTTCATGTAATGGACATACACAAAATAGTCCAAATTGGTGAAGTGAAATGTAAAAAATTACTTGATTCAAAAAAGTATATAAAAACAAAAAATGGAAAAGTGGTGCGTGCATATATATTCACCCCTTTGCATGAAGCCCCTAAATAAGATCTGGTGCAACAAAATACCTTCAGAAGTCACCTAATTTATTAAATAAAGTTCACCTGTGTGCAATCTAAGTGTCACATGATCTGTCACATGATCTCAGTATATATACACCTGTTCTGAAAGGCCACAGAGTCTGCAACACCACTAAGCAAGGGGCACCACCAAGCAAGTGGCACCATGAAGACCAAGGAGCTCTCCAAACAGGTCAGCAGAGGTGTGGACTCGAGTCACAAATATGACTTGCAACTCGACTTTGACTTTAACACTAATGACTCATGACTTAAATTGGACTTGAGCCCTTTGACTTGAACTGACTTGATACCCTCCCCAAGACCAAGTTTTAAAAATTATGCTATTAAAAAAGTGTGCAGCGCATCAACTCTTCATTTAACGGATTACAGTTTTGAATCAAATTGTGCCAGCTGAGAAAAAGTTGCACGTGGCAATGCAGAGGAATGTTGGTGGGTGAATTTAGTCGGAGCCCTCGGAAAGATGATACCGAAAACTATTATTTTCGGATATGAAGACTACGCTGTCGTCAACAAAAAATGGATTGCAACTTGCAAAACATGCGGGAAGAAAATTAGACGGAGGCGCAACAACTTCCAACTTGGTTCGACATTTGAAGCTGCACAAAATTGAGGAAAACACTACCGAACCTCTATCAACACATTGACTGTAGTATTCAATTAGGAAAAACACTAGACCACTGCTACTCACCTTTTCAAGATGCCTACAAGGCCCTCCCCCGCCCTTCCTTTGCAAATCAGATCACGACTCTATTTTGCTCCTCCCTTCCTATATACAGAAACTCAAACAGGAAGTACCCGTGCTAAGGTCTATTCAAAGATGGTCTGACCAATCAGAATACATGCTTCAATATTGCTTTGATCACTCGGACTGGAATATGTTCTGGGTAGCCTTTGAGAATAACATTGACGTTTACAAGGACACGGTGAAGGAAGTGTATAGGGGATGTTGTTCCATCGGGGACTATTAAAACCTTCCCAAACCATAAACTGTAGATAGATGGCAGCATTGGCGAAAAAAAAGAAAGCGCAAACCACCGCATTTAACAATTGGCAAGGTTACTGGGAATATGGTCAAATACAAACAGTGTAGTTAATCCCTCCGTAAGGCAATCAAACAGGAAAAACGTCAGTACAGAGACAAAGTGGAGTCGCAATTGAACGGCTCAGACATGAGACGTATGTTACAGGGTCTACAATCATGGATTAGAAAAGGGAAAACCAGCCATTTAGCGGACACCGACATCTTGCACCCAGACAAGCTAAAGACCTTCTTCACCCACTTTGAGGATAACACAGTGCCACCGACGCTGCGCACTCTCAAGGACTGTGGGCTCTCGTTCTCCATGGCCGAAGTGAGTAAGACATTTAAACGTGTTAACTCTTGCAAGGCTGCCGGCCCAGACGGCATACCTAGTTGCATTCTCAGAGCATGCGCAGACCAGCTGGCTGGAGTGTTTACAGACATATTCAATCCCTCCCTATCCCAGTCTGCTGTCCCCACTTGCTTCTAGATGTCCACCATTGTTCCTGTCCCCAAGAAAGTCATTTAGTTCAGTTACCTTTGCTATCACCCCGTAGCACTCACTTATGTCATCATGAAGTGCTTTGAGAGGCTAGTTAAGGATCAAATCACCTCTACCTTACCTGACACCCTAGATCAACTTCAATTTGCTTACTGCCCCAATAGATTCACAGATGATGCAAACACCATCGCATACTGCCCTATCCCATCTGGACAAGATGAATACTTATGTTCATTGACTATAGCTCAGCCTTCAACACCGTAGCACCTTCCAAGCTCATCATTAAGCTCAGGGCCCTGGGTCTGAACCCCGACATGTGCAACTGTGTCCTGAACTTCCTGACAGGCCGCACCCAGGTGGTGAAGGTAGAAAACAACACCTCCACTTTGCTGATCCTCAACTCAGGGGCCCCACATGACTGCATGCTCACCCACCTCCTGTACTCCATTTTCAGCCATGACTGCATGGCCACAGATGCCTCCAACTCAATCATCAAATTTGCAGACGACACTGATTACCAACAATGACGAGACAGCCTACAGGGAGAAAGTGAGGGCCCTGGCAGAGTGTTGCCAGGAAAATATAACAAAACGAAGGAGCTGATGTGGACTTCAGGAAACAGCAGAGGGAGCATGCCCCTAATCACATCGACGGGACCACAGTGGAAAAAGTGGAAAGCTTCCTCGGCATACACATCACTGACAATCTTAAATGGTCCACCCACACAGACAGTGTGGTGAAGAAGGCGCAACAGCACCTCTTCAACTTCAGGAGGCTGAAGAAATTTGGCTTGGCCCCTAAGACTCTCAGAAACTTTTACAGATGCACAATTGAAAGCATGCTGTTGGGCTGTATCACCGTCTGGTATGGCAACTGAACCGCCTGCAACAGCAGGGCTTCGCAGAGGGTGGTACGGTCAGCGCAATGCATCACCGGGGGCAAACTACCTGTCGTCCAGGACACCAACAGCACCCGATGTCACAGGAAGGCCAAAAAGATCACCAAGGACAACGACCACCCAAGCCACTGCCTGTTCTCCCCGTTACCATCCAGAAGGCGAGGTCAGTATAGGTGCATCAAAGCTGGGACCGAGGGACTGAAAAACAGCTTCTATCTCAAGGCCATCAGACTGTTAAATAGCCGTCACAACCCGGCTACTCAACCCTGCACCTTAGAGTCTGCTGCCCTAAACACATAGACGTGGAATCCCTGGCCACTTTAACAATGTATCACGAGTCACTAGTCATGTTTACATACTGCTTTACACATCTCATGTGTATATACTGTACTCTATTCTACTGTTTTTTAGTCAATGCCACTCCGACATTGCTTGTCCTAATATTTATATATTTAATTATTTTACTTTTAGATTTGTGTATTGTCGTGAATTGTTAGATGCTACTGCACTGTTGGAGCTAAGAACACAAGCAGTTCGCTACACCCAGTAATAACTACGATGTGACCAAAAAAATGTCATTTGATTTGACCTCCTTGATGTCAAGATAACAGATTTAGGAAAACAGGCTCAATGCATTGCCTTCATGCGCTCCCTACAACCCCCTAAATTGGGCCAATCGAGAGTTTAATTTGTGTCTACCTAACTCCTGAGCGGCGCAGCGGTCTAATGCACTGCTTCTCGGTGCTAGAGGCATCACTACAGACCCTAGCTTGATTCCAGGCTGTGTCTCAACCGGCCGCGATTGGGAGTCCCATCGGGCAGCGCACAATTGGCCCAGCATCGTCCGGGTTTGGCTGGGGTAAGCCATCATTGTAAATAAAAAATTTGTTCTTAACTGGCCTGTCTAGTTAAATAACAATAAAATAAAAAAGCGATCCATCTTTGATTAGCTTGAGCCGTTCAGGGTTTCTCCTCGTTAGCTACCATTAGCCTGAGGTCCAGGCATCCTCTCTTCAAGTTGCTAATGATAATTACAGAGGAGTGGCTGTCAATGCTAGCCTTGCAGATGAACGCTCTTAAAATGGAGGCCACTGAGTCACTCCACTCAGAGTTATGCTAAATGTGTGTGTGTGTGTGTGTGGGGGGGGGGGTTACGTTTTTCCGTATTAGTGGACAATGACCTATGAAGGCCTTGCTTTTTTGACTCTACAATACAAATGTAGATAATTATAGGTCAGAGGTCGTATGGTATACCTCTTACACCTTCTCTCAGTCAATGTCACTATGCTGCTGCTGGTGCTGACTGGAGACATCAAGTACATGCAAGTTGATACCTGGCTGGCAACAAGACATATATCCCATTCCCTAAATCAGTGTTTCCCAACCCTGGCCCTCCAGTACCCCAAACAGTACACATTTGTGTTATAGCCCTGGACAAACACACCTCATTCAGCTCATTGAGGGTTTGATAATTAGTTGACAAGTTGAATCAGGTGTGCTTGTCCATGGTTACAATACAAATGTGTAATGTTGTGGGTACTCGAGGACCAGGGTCAGGAAACACTGCCCTAAATCACTCTTTGGTCAATACATTGTGCTTTTGAAGATAAGTTTTAAATGGTCACTTCGATCTAGCTGTATGGCCTAGTCCACAGAGATTCCCTGTTTCATTCAATGGGAAAGACAGACCCTCCTGCCAAGCCTTTTAAACATGCACATATGTCTTCCTGAGAACATCCATGTTCTCTCTCTCTCAATTCAACTTAAGGGCTTTATTAGCATTGGACACAAGTATGTTTACTTTGCCAATGTAAGTGAAATAGATAATAATCAAAAGTGACATAAACAATACAAAATTAACAGGAAACATTACACTCACAAAAGTTCCAAAAGAATAAAGACGTTTCAAATGTCATAGTATGTCTATGGGGTGGCAGGTAGCCTTGAGGTTAGCGTTGGACTAGTAACCGAAAGGTTGCAAGATTGAATGTCATTCTGCCCCTGAACAAGGCAGTTAACCCACTGTTCCTAGGCTGTCATTGAAAATAAGAATTTGTTCTTAACTGACTTGCCTAGTTAAAAAAAATATATACATGCAAATCTAGGGTGGAGTGGTGGGCCAGGTAGACATTAAGTTTTGGGGCACAGTCTTGTAAAATGCTTGCATTTACCTGCTGGAAGGTTGGCAGGGTGAAAGTATTTTCGTGGTAGCAGGGTGCACTTGTGCGTTGGGGAAAGTGGAAGAGGCTTTTTCAATCATTCCCTTGAGTGTTGTGGTCACTCTTTACTCTTTCATTTTTGCCCGTGTGAATGATTATGTGGCTGGGGGACTCAAGTCTGTCCTCTGACAACAGCTCTAGGGCATGCCTAGTGTTTGGGCACCAGATTTTAGCCACTTTGTGGAAAAAGTTTATCCTCTTTAATCTATTTGCCATTTGAGTCAAGGAGGAGCACAATCTCTGGATTTTGTGTCCTCAATGGATGTGTGGGGGATGTCAAGAGAGCTATCAGGGGAGCTGACAGGGGGGCTGTTGGGAGGGTGTAGGGAGTGTTGGGTTGGTGGGTCCTGTGTTGTATGTCCCATTGCGGTGCTGAGGTTGTGGTCTAGGTCTGAGGTGGGCTGTTCTGCTCTCTGTCACACACACCTCTCTCTCTCTCTCTCTCTCTCACTCTCTCTCAATTCAATTTCAATTTAAGGAGCTTTATTGGCATGGGAAACATATGTTTACATTGCCAAATCAAGTGAAATAGATACTAAACAAAAGTGAAATAAACAATAAAAGCATAACAGTAAATATTACACTTACAAAAGTTCCAAAATAATCAAGACATTTCAAATGTCATTGTCTATATTCAGTGTTGAAATGATGTGCAAAATAGTTAAGTACAAAAAGAAAATAAATAAACATACATATACTGTACGTTGCTATTGGTGTTTGTTTCTTCACTGGTTGCCCCTTTCTTGTCACACCATAATTTGCAAATACATTCATTAAAAATCCTACAATGTGATTTTCTGGATTCTTTTCTCATTTTGTCTGTCATAGTTGAAGTGTACCTATGATGAAAATTACAGGCCTCTCTCATCTTTTTAGGTGGGAGAACTTGCAAAATTGGTGGCTGACTAAATACTTTTTTGCCCCACTGTATATGTTTTTGCGGTTTGTTCTTTGTTATAGAGCCAAAAATATTGGAGAAGTGGTTTATCCATACATCTCTGTTTTGGATAGATTTTGTGTTATTTGTTTAGAGTATTACAATTTTCCCTGAAGAGGTTAGATTCTTCAATTACATTGAGCTGATTTCTAACCGGCTGTTCCTGTAACGATTCTCTTGTGGTGAAGGACAGTCGGACCAAAATGCAGCGTGATGATGATTCATGATATTTTAATGAAGGAAAAAACTATACATGAAGAAACTACAAAATAATGAAATGTGAAAACCGAAACAGCCCCATCTGGTGCAGAGACAGGAACAATCACCCACAAACACACAGTGAAACCCAGGCTACCTAAATATGGTTCCCAATCAGAGACAATGACTAACACCTGCCTCTGATTGAGAACCATATCAGGCCAGACATAGAAATAGACAAACTAGACATCTAACATAGAATGCCCACTCAGCTCACACCCTGACCAACCAAAACATAGAAATATACAAAGAAAACTATGGTCAGGGTGTGACAGTTCCTTCTTATTCCGTACTGTATTTCTGTATTGTTTTAGTGATTCACCATAGTGAAGGGGTAGGCTCAGGTTTTCGGGGTATCAATGTTTTTGGTTGGATCGGTTTCTCAATTTCTTTCTTAGGTATTTGCATTCTTCATCAAACGATTCATCATTATTGTTAATTGTCTTAGGTTTTCTGCTTGAATTTTTTAGATTTGATAGGGAAACTGAGAGGTCAAATATGCTGTTTAGGATTTTTACTGCCAAGTTTACACTTTCACTATTACAGTGAAACATTTTGTCTAGGAAATTGTCTAGAAGGAATTGAATTTGTTGTTGCCTAATTGTTTTTGGTAGATTGCCACACTATTTTCCTTCCATCCATAGCATTTCTTAATATTATTAATTTTCTTTGGCTTTGATGCTTCTTGATTGAGCAACGCTCTGTTCAAGTAGAGTGTGATTTTGCTGTGGTCTGATAGGGGTGTCAGTGTACTGACTGTGAATGCTCTAAGAGGCTCTGGGTTAAGGTCAGTGATAAAGTAGTCTACAGTACTACTGCCAAGAGATGAGCTACATGTGTACCTACCACAGGAGTCCCCTCGGAGCCTACCATTGACTATGTACATACCCAGCGTCTGACAGAGCTTCAGGAGTTTTTGTTGGTTATGTTGTCATAGTTGTGTCTAGGGGGGCAAATGGGGGAGGGAATGCTGTCACCTCCTGGTAGGTGTTTGTCCCTCTGTATGCTGAGGGTGTCAGGTTCTTGTACAGTTTTGGCATTTAGGTCACCACAGACTAGTACATGTCCCTGGGCCTGGAAATAGTTGATCTCCCCCTCTGGGATGGAGAAGCCGTCAACGTTAAAGTATGGAGATTCTATTGGGGGAATATAGGTAGTACACACGAGGACATTCTTCTCTGTTGAGATCATTTCCTTGTTCATTTCTAGACAGATATAAAATGTTCCTGTTTTGATACATTTAATAGAGTTGGTTTGGTCTGCTCTATATCACATTAGCATACCCCCTGAGTCTCTTCCCTGTTTCACACCTGGTAGTTTGGTGGATTGGACTACCAGATCTCTGTAACCTAGAGGGCAACCAGTGGGTCCGTATCCTCTGTACCATGTTTCTTGTAGGATGACAATGTCTGTATTTGTTCTGGGTTCCTGCTCTGTAGGCCAAAGGCAGATGACCTCAGACCTTGTATATTCCAGGATGAGATAGTAAAAGCTTTGCGTTCCATAGTGTCTAGTGTAGTGTTTGTGTGGTTTAGGCCCAGACCATTACAGTAGGTCTCTCTCAGTATATCTCCATCTTCTCCCTATGTTTCTAAAACCCCCAGGACATTGAGATCATTGTGTCATTTCTGTGTGAGTGTAGTATGATGGATAAGAACATTAAAATGTGCCTCCCTTGTATGTCACAGTGTGCCTCAGGGTAATGGTGCGTTTGTGAGGCTATGTTTGTCTGAGTGTGTGAATCAATGTAGCCCCACACAGACACACACATGGACACACGTGTAGAATGAGCTCATATTGTCACACCTCTCAAAGGCTCTGCATGTGCTCCACAAACCATCTGTGTGATTGCAGTGTAGATTATAATGTACAGTGCGTCCCTCCATGTGTGTATCACTAATAGGAGCGTGAGTCTGCTGAGGGGGCTGTAGGCTGTAGTCCAATTCTTTGTGTTCTTCAGATGGCGGTTGGCCCCCATACGGGCCCTAACAGGGGGGTCAGGCTCCCGGGGCCAGAGCATCCATCATCCCACTGGTGTTTGAGGCCGGCTCTGTCGACAACACCAATTATTCTGAGGAGCCTATCGACAACACTCGCACACTGGGCCTGTCTATGTCTCACTTCTTTTGTCTTGTGCTCACAGACAGAGAGCAACTGATTACTAATGATGATTTATTAGTTTTTTTTTTCAACTTTGTTGTTTTTGACTGTTTTATGGGCCGCATCTTTTAATTGTCTCTTTTTCGACATTTTGTTTCATAAGGTCTTTGTGAATTAACATGTTCCAACAACGTGCTGTTATTAACGAGTTGACAACAATTGAGAAACGTTCAAATTGAAAGATTTGGAGGCACGGAATTGCCAGCGTATTCCCTCTTTGTGATAGTCACAGAAGTGAAACACTTGTGGATATAGCTCCTCAGAGACCCCCAAAGATGTGGATGTTATTCCAGCTCCCTGTCATGCCCCCTGGGCGTATGGCACGTCACAATAGAAAACATGCACACTTGTGTCCCGTTTCCAAAACACACTGAAATTAATGACCAATTAGCTTAATTATGCCTCAGTCTGCTTGTGGCATAAGAGGAATGTAACAATGGCCATAGTTATCACAGCTCAGGAGAAGACCCAGATGCAGACAGTTTTGAAGTAACAAAAGTTTATTACAAAAACAAGGGCAGGCAAACGAATGGTCAAGGGTAGGCAGAGGTCAGTAATCCAAGGCAGTGTCACAAGCTACAGAACAGCAGGCAGGCTCAGGGTAGGCAGAATGGTTCAAGAAATACATAGAGCACAACAGGTGTATGGGAAAACCACTGGTAGGCTTGACGAGACAAGACGAGCTGGCAACAGACAAACAGAGAACACAGTTTAAAATACCCTGGGGAAGATGGGCGACACCTGGAGGGGGGCGGAGACAAGCACAAAGACGAGTAAAACAGATCAGGGTGTGACAGTAGTGTTTCTGTGCCCTTCTCCTGTGGTATCCAAAATAAGAATGCTGAACTCTTTTGGACCATTTGCAGTTGCTTTCATGTATGATGTGTCTTAGATCTCCAAGGGAGGCAAAGTAATGCCTCTCGCGTTGTTTTCCAATTGGTTTGAGTGTCAAGTTGATTCTTATACTCCTCATTGGTTTTCTTTTTGATGTATTTCCAGTGGTTGATTATTGTTTTAGTTCATTATTTCATCAACTCACGAAATTAATGAAGTACAATATGTTTGAACAGGACTTAAAGTATTATCACGCATACATTAGTAGGTCTACAACCCAGACAGAACTATGTCCTGATGTTAGCTTTCGCAACTTCAATTCCTATGGAAGATATAATAGGAGGGTAGATGCATAGAAATATAATGAATAGAACAGGCTTGGAAGCTCTAAGGCTGGCAATTTGATTGGTAAACTCATGGGTACACTCCGAATGACTGCCTGGTATTGTGATGCAATCATTTCCATGGTAATTTGGAATGTTATATCAAATGACACCATGGTAATGTAGAATTTTCATTCAAACGATGCTAACTTATGTGGCTTATGCAATGGAATGTATTTGTTTTAACGTCAGTCGAGTTGACTCAACAAATCACAGAACAGATTGAAGGGTACACTTCCTGCTTTTACTTCCTCCCACGGGGCTGTAATAAAATGACGCCGAAGAGGATGGCTGACGTTTTACATGCCCGTAACCAATTGTGCTATTTTGTTCGTATTTTTTAAGCTATTTGTAATTTATTTTTAAAACTTATTTCATACATAATGTTGCTGCTACCGTCTCTTATGACCAAAATTAACTTCTGGACATCAGAACAGGGATTACTCACCACAAACTGGAAGAAGCTTTTTCTTTAACGAGTCCGACGAGAAAGATATACTGCTCTCCCTGGAACAGGCCCAGATCCACATCATTTGTGTGAAGAAAAGACATAGGAAAATAGGATGCAAATCAGGCTGCCTTTTGAGAATCTGTAGACGAGTGAGTAAACTCCCACTGCCATCAATTCTACTTGCTAACATGCAATCATTGGAAAATGAAATGGATGACCTACAATTACGATTATCCTACCAACAGGATATAAAGAACTGTAATATCCTATGTTTCACCGAGTCGTGGCTGAACGATGACACAGACAATATAGAGCTGGAGGGATTTTCAATGCACCGGCAGAACAAAGAAGCTACGTCTGGTAAGACAAGGGGTGGGGATGTGTGTCTTTTTGTCAATAACAGCTGGTACGCGACGTCTAATATTAAAGAAGTCTCGAGGTATTGCTTGCCTGAGGTAGAGTACCTTATGATAAGCTGCAGACCACAATATCTACCAAGACAGTTCTCATCTATATTATTCCTAACTGTCTATTTACCACCACAGACCGATGCTGGCACTAAGAGCACCCTCAACCAACTCTATAAGTCCATAAGCAAAAAAGAAAATGCTCACCCAGAAGCGGTGCTCCTAGTGGCCGGGGACTTTAATGCAGGCAAACTTAAATCAGTTTTACAATTTTTTTACCAGCATGTCACATGTGCAACCAGAGGAAAGAAACCTCTAGACCACTTTTACTCCACACACAGAGATGCATACAAAGCTCTCTCTCGCCCTCCATTTGGCAAATCCGACCATAATTATATCCTCCTGATTCCTGCTTACAAGCGAAAACTAAAGCAGGAAGTACCAGTGACTCGCTCAATATAGAAGTGGTCAGATGGTGCGGATGCTACCCTACAGGACTGTTTTGCTAGCACAGACTGGAATATGTTCTGGGATTCATCCAATGGCATTGAGGAGAATACCACCTCAGTCATCAGCTTCCTCAATAAGTGCATTGACGACATCGTCCACACAGTGACTGTATGTAGTACATACCCAACCAGAAGCCATGGATTACAGGCAACATCAGCATCGAGCTAAAGGCTAGAGCTGCCGCTTTCAAGGAGCGGGACACTAATCCGGACGCCTATAAGAAATTCCGCTATGCCCTCAGACGAACCATAAACAAAACAAAGCGTCAATATAGGATAAAGATTGAATCCTACTACACCAGCTCTGACGCTCATCGGATGTGGCAGGGCTTGAAAACTATTATGGACTACAAAGGGAAACCCAGACGTGAGCTGCCCAGTGACGCAAGCCGAGGCAAGCAACACTGAAGCATGCACGAGAAGAACAGCTATTCTGGATGACTGTGTGATAACGTAGCCAATATGAGCAAGAACTTTAACTTCTTGACGCTACCCATCCCCTTATCGGGATCATTTTCGTTAGCAACCGCTGAATAGCATAGCGCATATTCATTATAATATTACAAAAAAATATTCGTATTCATGAAATCACAAGAGCAATATTGCACAACACAGCTTAGCCTTTTTTAATCCACCTGTCGTCTCAGATTTTGAAATTATGCTTTACAGCGAAAGCAATCCAAGCGTTTGTGTAAGTTTATCGATAGTACAGCATAACATTATGTACACTAAGCATTAAGTAGCTAGGTTACAAAAATCAGAAAAGCAATCAAATTAATTGTTTACCTTTGATGATCTTCACATGTTTTCACTCACGAGACTCCCAGTTACACAACAAATGTTCCTTTTGTTCCATAAAGATTATTTCTATTCCCAAAATACCTCTGTTTGTTTATCGCATTATGTTCAGAAATCCACAGGAAAGAGCGGTCACGACAATGCCGACGTATATTCCAAATAATATCCATAATGTCCACAGAAACATGTCAAACGTTTTTTATAATCAATCCTCAGGTTGTTTTTAAAATATATATTTGATAATATATCAAACGGGTGTGTAGGTTTTTCAAAAACACCTGGAGAAACAATGGCCGCTTTACTCTGTAGCGCAAAACTCACTCTGAGAGCCCCCACCTATCCACTTACGCAATGTGATCTTTCACGCTACTTTTTCTAAATAAAAGCCTGAAACTATGTCTAAAGACTGTTGACACCTTAGGGAAGCCATAGAAAAATGAAATTGGTTGATATCCCTTTAAATGGAGGATACGCATGCATAGGAACAGAGAGGCTTCAAAATAAGAGACACTTCCTGATTAGATTTTCCCCAGGTTTTCGTCTGCAATATCAGTTCTGTTATACTCACAGACAATATTTTTACAGTTTTGGAAACTTTAGAGTGTTTTCTACCCTAATATGACAAGTATTTGCGTATTCTAGTTTCTGGTGCTGAGAAAAAGGCAGTTTCAAATGGGTACATTTTTTAGCCATAAATGAAAATATTGCCCCCTACACGCAAAAGGTTAACAGGTTAACATTCACAAAGCCGCAGGGTATGATGGATTACCAGGACATGTACTCAAAGCACACGTGGACCAGCTGTTACTTCACTGACATTTTCAACCTCTCCCTGACTGAGTCTTTAATACCTTCATGTTTCAAGCATACCACCATTGCCCCTATGCCCAAGGAAGCAAAGGTAACAGCTCAGCGTTCAACACCATAGTTCCCACAAATCTCATCACTAAGCTAAGGACCCTGGGACTAAACACCTCCCTCTGCAACAGGATCCTGGACTTCCTGACGAGCTGCCCCCAGGTGGTAAGGGTAGGCAACAACACATCTGCCACACTGATCCTCAACACTGGGGCCCCTCAGGGGTGTGTACTTAGTCCCCTCCTGTACTCCCTGTTCACCCACAACTGTGTGGCCAAAAACGACTGCAATAACATCATTAAGTTTGCGGACGACACAACAGTGACAGGCCTGATCACCAACAACGATGAGGCAGCCTGTATGGAGGAGGTCAGAGAACTGGCAGTGTGCTGCCAGGACAACAACCTCTCCCTCAATGTGAGCAAGACAAAGGAGCTGATCGTGGACTACAGGAAAATGAGGGCCAAACAGGCCCCAATTAACATTAATGGGGCTGTAGTCGAGCGGGTCGAGAGTTTCAAGTTCCTTGGTGTCCACATCACGGGAGCTGTACCGGAGCACCAAGTCTAGGACCAAAAGGCTCCTTAACAGCTTCTACCCTCAAGCCACAAGACTGCTGAACAATTAATCAAATGGCCACCGGACTTTTACGTTGACCCCCCTCCATTTGTTTTGTACACTGCTGCTACTCACTGTTTATTATCTATGCATTGTCACTGCACCCCTACCTACATGAAAAGATTACCTCTTACCTGTACCCCCACATCTGACTCGGTACCGGTACCCCCTGTATATAGCCTCATCATTGTCGTGTTTTTGTGTTACTTTTTTATAAATGTTTCACTTTAGTTTATTTTGTAAATGTTTTCTTAACTCTTCTTGAACTGCACTGTTGGTTAAGGGCTTGTAAGTAAGTATTTCACGGTAAGGTCTAAACTTGTTGTAATCGGAGGATTTGATCTAGGTCAAAAATACACAGGTTAAGACAACGTATTCACAAATCTGGTACCAGCACCATTGCTAACTACCAGCGCCGTTGCTAACTAGCATACCCATTGTTGCAAAGAGCTATGGGATATTATAATAGTCTTAACCTTTGTCATCTTCAACCTATGGGTACACTCACATGGCTGCCAGTCCACCCATTATGCCGTCATTGACTCGAACAGGGATATCTGTTCTATTCATTCTATTTCTATGGTTAGATGTGTCGGTGAAAATGGGTCACCAACAGAAGACAAAAACAGAGAAATTCCAGCCCAGTTCAAAATCGGGAAAACTTCACACCTCAATGAACCTGTGAGAGAGCTAGGCAAAACAAATGCTGTGAAGGGGCCTGTGCTGCTCGTAGAGGGGGACGCCCTAATCTCTCTTTTGTCCCGGTCCAGGTAGGGGTCTCGCTTTGGTATGAAGTTCCCCTTGAAGTGGAGTGAATCAGGGTGGGTATAATGAAGTGTGATGGGACACCACCAGCCCCCTCCCCCACCATCTCTCACCCTGTCCCATACAGCCCAATCCCGTGCCATTATTGCCACTAATGTCCTTCCTGGGTCTGTGGAGAAGCCAACAGATGTTGGCTGGTGTGAAAGGAACCTTGAGCTTGTAAACTAGCCGCCAGGATTTGGAGGGGACGGGATCAAAGGGAGGCCTACTTGAACACCTCCAGAGACACATATACTCTGACCAATCTTCAACCTCAGAATGTAGACAAATGTGTGCACACATGTATTCATACATGGACTCTCACATTGCAAGCCCATTGTCCCCATACCGACACATTCACTAACATGCAATCAAGGACAAATGTGTGCACACATACAAACATGATTTCACGCACAAATTCACAGGCACAAACACGCACTAGTTAACCAAACCAATCCAAAAGGGGTCTGTTTTATGCAATACTTGTCAGTGTAATAACTGAAGAATTCACCATTGGAGGAAGTGAGCAGACAAAAAAAATGTGCAGACAGAGGAAACAAATTGCAGTGTGGAGCGACAGCTTTACTTCGGGTCCTTTTCCCTGATTTAGAGAGCAGAACGGAGGATAAAGCACCCAGGTAGAAATTGTCTGAATCTTCGTTGAGTTTGACAAACCCAGGTTATGCAACGAGTGCTGCTTGCAATGCCAGGTGACAATTAAAATAGCAAGCAGTGAAGTAGGGAGAAACTTAGAATAAATAATAATTTGGCAGGGTGCTCAGGCAACACTGTCTGACAAACATGACAGGAGCATAATGTGGCATCACATAACACAACAGTCCTTCTCCAGATACCTGTTAGACAATGACTGCTCATCTTATCTTTCCTGGATGAATATGCATTTAGGCCAAATGTAAAGGAGGTGGATTTGGTGGATGTGCCAACATTGTAGCTTTGTTCTCTGTTATTCCAGTGGCAGCGGTTTCGTCTCCCTGTCTGACAGCGAAGGCCTTTCATCCATAGGAGATGTCCCTGCTAGTCCTCCCAGAATGTCACCTCAGCAACATCACCACCGCTTTCATCCGCTGGGAACAGGAAGTGGTTTTTACGACTGTTTCCTGGATGTTACACTTCATTGTTTACTCTCCCTGTGTCGTGATGCACTCTATCTTCGTCTCTGAGTTTAAGGTCACCAGGATTTCTATGGTCAGCTAGATCTTGTTTTTACAGCTTACCAATTAAAGTACTACAAAATAACACCTTCACATGTAAAAAAATAATAATAAAAAGGAGAATCAGAACTTTGTCATTAAACAAACCTCTTTCTGTCTGTGGCTTTTTTGGGGGTGGGGGGGGGGGGTGAGAAGAGAGCATGTTGGGTATTCAGCCACCCCTTTTAACTGGCTCATGGAGGATAAGTGACACACACAGACACATGGGAATATCCCTTGCAGTCCAAAATAGCCTTCACCCACACACCAAAAAAAGCATCTCACATACTTGAACAATTAGTTCCATGGCTCAAATCACCAGAAAAAGTCCAACGGTGCTTTTGACTTGAGTACAATGAAAGTACATACTATCAGTGAGGTTTGGGTGACAGTTAATACAACAAGAGGTTTGTATTCACTCACTTAAAGAGGACAGACTAGTCCTTAAAACCCCATAGAGATTATCCAATCTCACAACAGTCACATGTTAGGGCAGAATGACATGTCAAATTAATTACTTTTCCCGAGAATGTAAACTGTCTGCCTGAGCAATTTTGACATTAGCTGTGGGACCAGCAGAGGCCCAAGAGGTCTGTCTGCCTGGGTGTTTAGTATTCTGCACCACCTGTTTGGAGCCTGAAGGACCAATGATGTTAGATTTCAATCCATCTAGCAAAAATGCTGAATCATTGCTCCTCCATTTTGTAAGACTCACAAACATACCATGATTAAAGTAGTGTCACACCCTGATCTGTTTCACCCCCTCCAGGTGTCACCCATCTTCCCAATTTTCCCCTGTGTATTTATTCCTGTGTTCTCTGTCTGTTCGTTGCCAGTTCGTATTGTTTGTTCAAGCTTACCAGCGTTTTTCCTGTCAGCTCCTATTGTTTCCCAGCCTCTCTTTTGTCATCCTCCTGGTTTTTGACCTTTGCCGGTCCTGACCCTGTACCCACCTGCCTGACCTCTCTGCCTGTCCCTGAGCCTGCCTGCCATCCTGTACCTTTGCTCCACCTCTGGATTACTGAACTCTGCCTGTCCCTGAACCTGAGTCTGCCTGCATTCCTATACCTTTGCCTTACCCTGGATTATCTGCCCCTGCCTGCCTTGACCTGTCTTTGCCTGCCCCTGTTGCTACAATAAACATTGTTACTTTGACAGTCTGCATCTGGGTCTTACCTTGAATCCTGATAAGTAGAGGAATCCAGATGTAGGCTAATGTTGTTACCTCATGTTCCATGTTTTTCTTTTGGATCTTAAGCCCCATTTATATCTGCCTCTAACATGCATACTTCGTCCTGATCTTGTTTGTTCACACTTACAAAATCGAATTACAATCAGATCAGAATGTGTCTTTTAATCGTCTATGCCTGTGGGCACATTTAGCATGTGTACAAGATCAGGACGCATCGGACGCATGTTAGCACCAGGTGAGAACGGGTGATGAATGTTTTATTCGCTTTGGAGGACATTGACAAGCACCACATCTGGCAAAATTAGTTCATGACTTTAAGGTTGAAATCAATAGGGCCTCCCCGGTGGCGCAGTGGTTAAGGGCGCTGTACTGCAGCGCCAGCTGTGCCATCAGAGTCCCTGGGTTCGCGCTCAGGCTCTGTCGTAACCGGCCGCGACCGGGAGGTCCGTGGGGCGACGCACAATTGGCCTAGTGTCTTCCGGGTTAGGGAGGGCTTGGTCGGTAGGGATCTCCTTGTCTCATCGCGCACCAGCGACTCCTGTGGCGGGCCGGGCGCAGTGCGCGCTAGCCAAGGTTGCCAGGTGCACGGTGTAGCCTCTGACACATTGGTGCTGCTGGCTTCCGGGTTGGATGCGAGCTGTGTTAAGAAGCAGTACTGCTGGTTGGGTTGTGTATCGTCTCTCCCGAGCCCGTACGGGAGTTGTAGCAATGAGACAAGATAGTAGCTACTACAACAATTGGATACCACGAAAAAAATGGGGAGAAAAAGGGGTAAAATTCAAAAAAAAAAAAGTTGAAATCAATAAAATAGGAGATAGAAGAGCACTCGTGTAGTTTCATTTGAGCTCGAATTGGCAATTCAACAGGTACTCTTCAAAAGGCCAACGTCAAAAAGGTAGGCCTGGTAATAGAGATAAAGGTCATTTTAAAATTAAGGGGAAGGGTTAAAAAAAAGTAAGATCAAAGTTAAAAAAGGGATCCAGAACTTTTTTCTGAATCTAATCACATGCAGTTGATGTGCAGTGTTTTTGTAGGGAGAGGCCTTTTTGACAAGCTCTAGAGCCGATAATCTTTGTGTAAATCAGCACTTGAATGAAAGGAATCTGCTGTAAAAGCATCAGAAACGATAACTGACACATCAATAATGAAGGTTTACCATAATGCAGGCAAAGCTGACAACCACATGTGAGAGTGGAACCACTTCGCTGGTTACCTTGCAAAGCTTCTTTTGGGCTCCCTTATGTAAAACATATGCTAATAAGAAATTACACATGAATCTCAATGAATGTTGTCAATCCTGTTAATGCTTTTTGCTTCCCTAAAATACATATTTTATGTATATGGTTTGTCCATGAACGTTTGCCTAGCACAATGGCAATGCAGTTTTAAACAATGACATGGTTGGACCATCTGACCACAGACTGGAAAGCAGAAGTACGACCTAGAGTTAATCAAATTGAAATAAAAAAATTCACGTCAACAGTGCCTGTGGAAGGGCCTCAGAGATTAGGGGTGTCTGGCTATAACATAACCACTAGCATCTATAGACCTGTTACTTACTCAGTTGCTTCTCTAATATCTTTCCCACACTAATCTATGTCTGAGTTGAACTGAGCTGAGGTGGACTGGTTAAGTCACCATGAAAGCCTCTGGCGACCCTTAGTGGCAAAACCATACTTCTGTAACTGTCATTGCATTGTCATAAGGTCAGTTTGGTTGAAAACTGACCAACAAAGCTGATGAAACTACTGCTTCTAATGCATTTTCTTAAAGTAAAACCAGTTTGACACTAAATGCAATTATTAATCTAGGAATAGGATTCTTTTCAGAAATTGTGTGAGTAATGTTGCTGCACATCTTCAAGAAAAATAATTTTATTTCTTTATAAATCCACATATTTGACCTATGAAAGCATAAAATTCCATCTCACGTTTTTTTCTTATTGTTGCTTCATAATTCAAAGGAAATATGGGTATCAAATCAGAGAAGATTGAAGGTGTATCTCACATACAAATACATACACAGTCAACAGTAAGGGGAAAAAGAGTATTTGATCCGTGTTCCATCTTTTCAATTGGCAAGTGGTATACAATAGGGTCAGTTTCTTCTCTGTAAAGTTTGTGTCAGAATGAAACTTAACTCACCATTTCACCATCAAACCACAAGGCATTGCTTGTGCTGTAGGTTCATGTAATCAAACCAAACCAGGTTTTTGTTTTGTCCTCATCTTGAGAGCCCATGTTTTTGGCCAAATAATTATATTTTTTCCACCGTCATCCAAAATGGATGCATTTGATCTCATAATTGTTGAGTATACTATTCACTTGTCCATATAGACGGAGGGAGAGAGTGGGAGAGAGAGAGGGGAGAGAGAGAGAGAGATGGAGAGAGAGAGAGAGGATTATAAAGATTATAAAGTGCCCTAGAGATCACCGAACAACCGTTTGATATTGGTGCATCGACGTGACATCGATGGGTGCTAACACTTCCAAGGCCCTCGGGGGGGGGGAACAAAACACTGTATCGCCATCTCTTATTGTATTCCTTTGGCATGTGACCGATCGTTAAGGGAGAGTGGAGCTTTATTACGAAACCCACAACATTTCATCAAAACCATCCAAGGGTGTTCCTCTGTAATAGGCAATTCCAATGAGAATCCCAAAAAAGTATTCCGAAAGGAATTTGAGGCGTCTGGGTTGTCAACTCATTCCTCACACAGTGAAAGAAGCCCCAGGTTTTGGAATAAATTTCCCTCCACTCCACAGGGCTGGATTACATCCCAGTTCCAGGTAGAATTGCATAAGTGACGGAACACAGCGATTCCATGGCATCCACCCATCTCTACTCCTAATGCTGTTCTTGGCTTCATATGTATTCTTTTGTGAGTTTGTTTTTCCAACTTCCTTGAACCAGGGGGACTTTACCTAGAGGAGAGAATTAAAGTAAACATCACCAAGGAATTGCCTAAACCCAGATTGTTCATTGTCTACTAGACAATCTAATGCAATAGAAAGAAAACACTATTTGTGTTGTACGTGTCCCTTCTTCCCTTCTCATTTGCCCTTTAAATCAGACATGCGTAACGTCATAACTTCCCCATCTCTATGTAGAACTTGCATATAGAATTGAAATGTATGGCTCTCTGTCCCTAAACTCACCTTTCCATTCTCCCTCCCTCCACCTCAGAAGACGAGCATGGGTGATGTGCGAATCTGGAAGAGACAGGACACAGGAATCAGTGCACGAACCTCATCACCTGAGCTAAGAATTCCTGGAAAGTTCCCGTATGTCTTACCTGACCCCGGGGGGGTTCAATTCTGTAGATATGAATATCACATCTGGCTACGTGATTGCGCCTACTAGTTCCTTTTTTTTTTAGACAGAGACACAGGATAATAAGATGGTGCTCTAGAAGGGCATAGGCCAGATTCAAACCCACGCCAGACCTAGCATATCTGTGTGATCAGAAGGCAACAGCAGTAACCACTAGACCACCCCAGGCCACACACACCTACAAGTATTTGACAGTGTCTTACACATAGGTCTTGTTGAAAATGAGGTGATGAAAGCGGACCAAGACCACGAAGAAGCATATCTAAGAAGCTGGTTCACTGACTGATTTGGATAAGGTCGACCTTTCTCAATAGCAATGCTCACTGAGTCTCTGCATAGTCAAAGCTTTCCTTAATTTTGGGTCAGTCACGGTGGTCAGGTATTCTGCCACTATGTACTCATTATAGTTTGCACAGTTTTTTGGTTAATTCTTTCCAGTGTGGGGTCTGTTAGTGTTTGTGAACAGAGCCCCAGGACCAGCTTGCGTATCTTATGGGACTCCTCTGCAGGTTAATCTCTCTGTAGGTGATGGCTTTGTTATGGAAGGTTTGGGAATCACTTCATTTTAGGTGGTAGTTGAATTGAATGGCTCTTTTCTGGATTCTGATAATTAGCGGGTATCGGCCTAATTCTCCACTGCATGCATTATTTGGTGTTTTACGTTGTACACAGAGGATCATTTTGTATAATTCTGGTTCGTGAGCAGACCCCAGACCTCACAACCATAAAGGGCAAAGGGTTCTATAACTGATTCAAGTATTTGTAGCCAGATCCTAATTGGTATTTCAAATTTGATGTTCCTTTTGACGGCATAGAAGGCCCTTGCCTTGTCTCTCAGATCATTCACAGCTTTGTGGAAGTTACCTGTGGCGCTGATGTTTAGGCCAAGGTATGTATAGTGTTTTGTGTGCTCTAGGGCAACGGTGTCTAGATGCAATTTGTATTTGTGGACCTTTTTTGGAACACCATTATTTTTGTCTTACTGAGATTTACTGTCAGATTTACTGTCTCTCTCTCTTTCTCTCTCTTGCAGTGCATGCTGGGAGTTTTTTGGAGTTTGAGTGTCTGGTGTGGAGGGCTCTATCCTAACTAACTTTCTTGATTATTTTCTTTACATGCTATTTTCTATGGTGGAGGGTTAATGCAAAATTTGTTTTAGCGGTATCCACAGTTTTTTCAAAGTTAGGGTGGAAGAGGACAGAGTAACTTTCCTGGGGTTTGGAAGGTGTGGTGTGCGCGATGGCTTCTCAGCCTAGCGCGGAGGAGATGCTATCCATACGGCATGGATTCAGGTGTGTTCCTGAGAATGGAGTTAAGGAGGAGGAGGTTCTGCTCGCAGTCGGTGAACAGGTAGGAGCTGAATTTATACACTCTGCTTCTAGAATGAACAAAGCTGTGGTTGTGTTCATGAAAAGGGATAATTTGGTTGGTAGGCTAATTGCTAGCGGAATATTTGTAAGGGATGTGTTGGTGTCAATTTCACCTCTCTCTACCCCTTCGACAAGAGTGGTAGTTGCAAATTTGCCTCCGTTTATTATGGATGACCAAATCAGGAAAGAGCTGAGTCGTTTTGGTAAGTTTGCTGGCGGTTTTCGGGTCAGCAGGCTTTCAGGCAGATGCCGTTAAGCACGTTGTTTCGTTCCGGAGGCAAGTGTTTATGTTTCTGAACAATAATGAGCAACAACTAAATGTGCATTTTAAAGTGAGGCACGGGGAGGGGCTCTTTGCAAGGTTTGCCTGCACAGATAGTCTACGGTGTTTTGAGTGTGGGGATTTGGGGCATAAGAGCTTTGCGTGCCCACATAAAGCCTGTAGACAAGGTGAGGGTACAAGTGCCAGTGGGGGAAATCAGGGTCAAAGTGCAGGGGGTAAAGAGATGCAGAAGCTGGGCCTAGTCATGCCAGGGAAGGTGGTGTAGATGAGGCTGGGCCTAGTCAGGCTAGAGATGGTGGTGTAGATGAGGCTGGGCCTAGTCAGGCTAGAGATGGTGGGGTAGCTGAGGCTAGGCCTAGTTATGCTATGGAGGGTGGTGTAGATGATTCTGGGCCTAGTCATGCTATGGAGGGTGGTGTAGATGATGCTGGGCCTAGTCAGGTTATTCTAGTGGATGAGGCGAGTTTAGTGGGGAAGTGTAAGAGATAAGGGGGGAGGAGGAGGGTGTCAAGTGGAAAAGGAAAAAGGGTGTGGACAAAGGCACCATGGAAATTTTGCCTGTTGCTGTGGGAGATGCCCTGACCAGAGAGGAAGGGTAGGTAGTCAGGGTGGGAGATAGAGATGAGGAGGAAAGTGAGTCTGAGAAATAGGATGATGAGTTCTTTTTTTCAGACTCCTCTTCAATGGGCCCGGAGCTGACAGCCAGTCAAGCAGAGGGGTCTAAGTACACGTTGAGAGAATTGCCAAGGTTCCTGAATGAGACTAAGGGGAAAAAAGTTAATCTTGAGGCTTTTTTTTCTGATCCTAGAAAGTTTGTAAGATCAGTACAACATGCTATGAAAAATGAGGGGCATGGTGTCCTCTCACCCAGGAAACGTTTTAGGTTGAGGAAGTGGGTCACAACAGTGCGTAAAGGTTTACCTTTTGACACTGTTTAGATGCATATTTTCTTTCTGACACTGGGGATTTTTGTGCTTTGCTATTGGTCTCTTTTTCTGCTGGCTTTTCTCCCACTTCTTATAGGGACTCTTCGGGTAGGCTCGCTCAATATAAATGGTGCCAGAGATGCGGGAAAGAGGAGTGAGTTGGGTGAATATGTAAAACAAAAAAAAGTACAGGTGTTGTTTCTGCAAGAGACGCATAGTGATGTGTTGAATGAAGTCGATTGGGGGCTCTGGTGGAAAGGGGCAAGTGTGTTGAGCCATGGGACAAATCTTAGTGCAGGGGTGGCAGTCCTTTTTGCACCGGGGCTGTCTATAAAACGTTGCTCCTCAAAGGAGGTGTGTAAAGGTAGGCTGCTTGTTGTTAAAGCAGAAATTAACAACATGGGTTTTGTCTTTATAAATGTGTATGCGCCTAACACAGGGAGAGAAAGAGGGGTTCTATTTGGGAGTCTTAGACAGGAACTCTCACAGGTAGCGCCTGAGGAGACGCTGGTGGTCGGAGGGGACTGGAACTGTACAATGGATTTTACAAAAGACAGAAATGGGGAAGAGCCTCATTCAGTGGGAGTGTTAAGGGACATCCTTAATCAGTTCGGCCTAGTGGATGTTTGGAGAACTAAACATCCAAACACAAGACAGTATACATGGGTGAAGGTTTTTGGTGCTAGGGTGAGTGCAGCCCGACTTGATCGGTTTTACATGTCTAGGAATCGGAGCAATAGGCTGCTGGGCGCTACCATTCTCCTGGTGGGGTTTTCGGATCATCACACAACCATGGCTCGGCTGTCTATCTCACCAGGGCCCCGGCAGGCATCTTATTGGAAGTTCAATGTAAAGCTCTTACAAGATGCCCCTTTTTGCTCAGGTTTCCAGACCTTTTGGGAAAGGTGGGGTCAGCGAAGAGAGGAGTATGAGTCTCTGAGTCAATGGTGGGATGTGGGGAAAGTCCAAATTCGGCTTTTCTGTCAACAGTACACAGCTCTCTCATCCTCAGAGGCTAGGAGAGTATTGGGGGAGGTAGAGATGGTGGGGCAAGGCAATGTAGGCCTCCAGGCTAATTTAGCTGAATTATGTAGCGACCTGGGCAGTTTTTTCCAGGTTAAAGCAAAGGGAGCACTTGTAAGAGCTAGGTTCTCCATGCTCAAGGAGATGGATGCTCCCTTCTTTATTGGTTTGGATTGACAGAGTGGTGAAGCCAAGGGTATGCATTGTCTATGGCTGTCTGATGGGCAGGTGAGATGCGGGAGCGGACTGTGGAGTTTCATACTGAATTGTATAGGGCAGAAGTGTGTGATCCTATGTGTGCTCAAGTCTTGTTCGCAGGACTCCCTAAGCTCTCTCTGGCACAGAGGGATGAAAGGGACATTCCTCTGTTGTCCCATGAACTGGCAGAGGCCGTAACCCAGATGTCCGCCGGTCGTGCACCGGGGGTCCCAGTGGAGTTTTATCAAAAATTCTGGGGAATAATTGGACAGGACTTCTTTTGCGTGTTGCGTGAATGCGTCGGGGTAGGAGAGTTGCCGATGAGCTGCCGTCGGGCGGCTCTGACTCTTCTGCCCAAAAAAGGGGACTTGTGTGAACTTAATAACTGGAGGCCTGTGGCATTACTCTGTGCGGACTACAAGATATTTGCCAAAGTCCTCTCTAACAGACTGAAGTCCCATTTGGACTCGATAGTACATAAGGACAAAACATATTGTGCACCGGGACGCTCAATCACGGACAACTTGTTCTTAATTAGGGACATGTCGGACTCGTCGAGAGGTTCTAATGTGAACTTTGGACTGGTCTCTTTAGATCAAGAGAAGGCTTTTGATAGAGTGGACCATGAGTATCTGTTTAAGGTGATGTTTGGGTTTGGGAAGAGTTTTTTGACCTGTGTGAAGATGTTGTATGCTGGGGCGTCATGTATGGTCAAGGTGGGAGGGGGGCTCAGTAGGCCAGTCTGGGTGAGGCAGGGCATTAGACAAGGATGCCCTCTATCTGGGCAGTTATACACACTAGCCATTGAGCCTTTTTTAGGACTGTTACGCAGGAGACTGCAGGGAGTGTGCTGGACAGGAATGGATGTGGTGACAGGCATAGCAGTGTCAGCATATGCAGATGATGTTTCTGTGATGGTCAGGGATGATCAGGATATGCAGGCACTAGAGACGAGTCTGAAGGTGTACGAGGGAGCTTCATCAGCAAAGGTAAACTGGGGCAAGAGCAAAGCTCTGTTATGTGGGGCATGGGGGGATAGGGCTCCTCCTCTGCTTCCAGGGGGTTTGCAGTGGGGTTGTGAAGGGCTTAAAGTGTTGGGGGTGTACCTGGGCTCAGAGAAGTGGGTAAGGAAGAACTGAGAGGGGCTTTCACAGGCAGTGGTGTCAAGACAGGCCAGGTGGAGGTGGCTCCTGTCCCAAGTGTCATATAGTGGGAGGGTGCTGATAATTAACAACCTGGTGGCATCTTCCCTGTGGCATAAACTGTCTGTCCTCAATCAACCCTGCCGGTCTGCCTGCACCGCAAGCTGGTGGACTTGGACTTCTTGGTCGGACCATCACTGGCTGAAGGCAGCAGTGTTGTACATGACCGCTCACGAAGGAGGACAGGGCCTGGTGGAACTGGAGAGCAGGATGGCTGCTTTCAGGCTAAAGGCGGTGCAGAGACTGCTGTACCATGCTGATGTTGGCTAGAGGGAGCCAGCATGCGTGCTGCTGAGGAGAGCTGGTGGATTAGGGTTGGACCGACAGCTGTTCCTCATGAAGCTGGAGAGGTTGAGTACAGCAGGTCTCAGATTTTTCTCCGCAATGCTGAGGGCCTGGCAGCTGCTAAGGCCCATACGAGAAGGGGGTGTGGAGCCTGGGCTATGGGTGTGGGAGGAGCCTATCTTCCACAACCCAGCCATCCCTTAGAGATCGGTTCAGTCGGCCACCCTGCAGAGGCAACTGATGGCAGGGGGTTTACAAAGGCTGGGTGACCTGAGACTGCTGGGAGAGGAGGGGTGGAAAACCCCGGAAGTCTTGGCACAACAAACAGGAATAACGTCTCTTAGGCTGCTGGAGAGATTCCTGTAGGAGGTCCAGGAGGCACTGTCTGAGCCGGTAAGGGGGATATTTGAGCGGCCAAAGGGAGAGGGGCCACCAATGTTTCCGCCACTGCAGGTGACAGCAGAGACTGGCAAGGGGGTCAGGAGGACTTGTTAGATTTTAACACTCTGAGCCTGGGGGAGTTTGAGGATGTGGGAGGTAAAGCCCTCTACAACCTATGCGTTAAGGTTAGGAACATTAGAAGCCTAACAGGAGTGAAGGCACATCAGTGGCAGGGGGTATGTGGGGCCGAGAATATGGTGGGTTTTAGGTGGAGGGGGCTTTATAAACCCCCAGTACAAAAGAGGTCAGGGGAAACGGGTTGAACCGGGAATCGGGCAGGGGTGTCTTTTCTGTAAAATGAAAGTAACTGTGATTCATGTGTTTTCTGTGTGCACCAGGTTAATGCCTTTAATGTCTCTGTTGGAATGTCTGTGTGAGAGGTTGGGGGTGGTTTTTACTGTTGGGATGTTTATAATGGGATACAGGTATTCGAGTAAGGAGAAAGCCAAATGTGTTTTGTTGAATTTTCTGTTTGCTCAGGCAAAGTTAGCTATTTGGCTAACAAGGAGGAACAGGGTCAAAGGTGGGGAGATAACAAACTCTTTACTATTGTTTAATGGGATGGTCTATAAAATGATAATGTGTAGAGATGTTTGAGGAGATATGGTGTGTTGGAGGGGCAGTCTGTATAGCTGGGAATTATGTTTTGGATATACGGTTGTAGTAGTGGGAATTGTGATGTTGGTTTGTATCATGTGGTAGATAGAAAGGTGAGTATGGTAAATGTATGCAGTACAGGATATTTTTTAATTTTTAAATTTTTAAGGGGGCGGGTGAGTTTTAAATGAAAGACAAAGTCAAGTCTCTCTCTTTCTCTATTTCTGCAGTCCTTTCAATCTCTTCTCCATCCCTACCTCTTTCTCTCACTCTCTTTCAACCCCTCCATGTCTTTCTCTCTCTGTACACCACATCTTCTCTTATCAATCTCTCTACCATTGTCTTTGTTCTCATTGACTCTTAAACTTGTTTCCTCTTAAACTTGTCTCTGCTCTCCAGTCTCTCTCTCTCTCTCCCTCTCCCTCTCTCTCTAGTCTCTCTCTCCAGTCTCTCTCTCTCTCTCCAGTCTCTCTCTCCAGTCTCTCTCCAGTCTCTCTGCTCCCCAGTCTCTCTCTCCAGTCTCTCTCTCTGCTCTCCAGTCTCTCTGCTCTCCAGTCTCCCTCTCTCTCTCCCTCTCTCTAGTCTCTCTCTCTCTCTCTCTCTCTCGCTCTCCACCCCCTCCTTTCCTCCTGTCGCCAGTAACTCTGTCAGCCTCATTGTGTCGCTGTGAGAAACACAGGGCCTCCTGGGAGTGATCTGTCATCTCCTCGCTGGCTGTCTGATGCTCCTAGATGAATTATGGATGCACAGACACTGCAGGTATTTCACAGCTAAACGCTGAGCACGGAGGCTGAGGAAGAATACTACCTCATCTGCCTCATCCAGGCCTGTCACAGAGAGAGAACACTGCCTGCTGCTGCCCACAGCTATAAACACGCAGCCATTCATTGAGCCAACTAAACTGTCTTCTTGAAGAAGACTATGATCGACAGGGTCTAATCACTCGGTCATCTGAGACAAAAATAGCTCTTCCTACTAAATGGATATGTAATGCAACCAGGACTCATGAACTGCTCAACAACAAAAACAACTGATCCCAAATGAGAGCTGCATGGATTGCTTCACTGCTGCAGCAGTTGATGACTCAATTGGCAAGCTTTTACATGAGGTCAATGATCGTAAGGTTGATAATCTCTTAGCTTAGGTCAGGGGTTCCCAAACTTTTTTCGGCCCTGACTCCATTTTGATACCTGAACATTTTCACGACCCCACCCATGTGAAAAAAGCATGTAATTAACAGCCAATGTTCACTTTTTTATTTGGGGCTATGACAGTTAACTTAAAAACAGTATTTCTGATTGTCTTCTCAACTCACCATCACATTATTTTAATGTGGGGCTATATGACAGTCAATTGCAAATTAGTCTGACATAATGTCTCTTATCTCACCACCACTAATGAGGTAGGTGTGCTGGATGCATGTCGCATTGGAGCTTCTTAAAGTCAGGGGGCTGGGTCGACAGTGCGCACCTCATCTCTGCTGTCATCCAACCTGGATCGATATTTGGTTTGAATGCAGAAGAGCGCACTGAATCCAGCTTCACACAGACATGAGCTGGTGAAGGGTAGCCTACCATGGGTTACAGAGCACTTTCAAAGCATATGGGAACTTTGAAAAATAAGAGGTCAAATCATGACGTCAGTGATCTTTAGGTCGGAAAGTCAGAGCTCTAGAATAAAGCCCGAGCTCCCGAGTTGGAATTCCGAGTTGGATAAGCGTTCAAAATGATTTTTCCCCACCTGGAGCTTGTCTCCTTCCGAGTTCCCAGTTGTCTAGAATGCACTGACGTCGGAAGTCTGAGATTTCCGAGTTCCCAGTTGTTATGAACTCCGCACTAATACTCAGAGGGAGATGGTAGGTTATTCCCTTTGAGTCAGGAACCAAAACTCCTCTGTATTGAACTGTGAATGCGTTGTCTGCAGCATGACAGCTCGATCAGCTTTGGACTGTCAACTGAGCCAGGATCACAGTTAAATGGATTGGGAAGTCGGTCCATCCTAAAGTGCTCTTCCTAGCATTGGGAGGTGAGCAGTCATCGCTCGTGTGGGACACCTTACTGATGCTGTTTCTGTTATATTTCTTTTCATTACTCAGAAAGTCAACCAAGTCAGTTTTTTTAAATTTTTTATACATCCATTGTGAATGACAACAGTTCCTCTCTCAATGGGGAAAATCTCTCCAACACTCCCCCTCGATAACCACCAAGCCTCGGAGTGAAATAGAACATTGTCATGCTCTGATGCCATATTTCCACATAGTTTTGCGAACAGGTGTGCACGCAGTGGATGCGGTTTGATATAGTTTCCAATCGAAGTTACCTGTTGCAGTATATCTCCGAGTTCTCTGCTCAGCTTCTTTGCCCCCAGTTGCTCTCGGTGTATCATACAATGCATCCATATGGCAGAGGGAGACACATTCAGAACTAGAGTGCAGAGGCTTGTCCTCCGCCCCGGGACAGATAGAGCCTCATCTGTACAAAAACCCAGAATTCGATCCCATATGGAATATGTTTTTTGTCAATTATAGCCATGCAGCACACTGAACATCCCCTATGCAGTTTCATTCTCGGAAATCGCGAGACACAACACCATGTCCTGTGAATAGCATCGCCCGACATGTATAGTGAACAAAAGTCAATGCTTGAGCATCTCGGCCCTCACAGCTAACGTCCATTTGGAGAGCATAAGCTGGGGAGTTTTTGAGTCGTTCAGTCAGAGTTTCCTCTTTGTTTAACAGTGTTATCTGACAAAGGTATTGATGTGAGTCCCACACATTGTTGTCACCATATCAATTGCGGCCGGCAGTATCAAGGTCTCTGCAGTCGTGTGTGGTTTCATAGCGTAGCAGGCCTAGCCGTTCACCGTGGGAATGATTCAAGTGCAACGGTCAAGTGCGGCCTTTTCCCATGATCTGAGGGCGTTCTCTGGTTGAATCTTTTAGATTTGAATCATTTTCATTTAGATTTTTAAGGTTAACCACATTACAATGATTTTGAGAAACAAAGATACTATTATTTTTTCTCAGAATACATTATAATATCATGTATAACCTTTTTTTGTCATACACATATATATATGACATAAAAAGTTTATACATACTACTGTATTATTTTTTTCTCAGGACTTTTTGAAATTCTCCTGCAACCCAATTTTCATATCATGCCACCCCACATGGGGTCGCGACCCCTAGTTTTGGAACCGCTGGCTTAGGTTAACATTACCAAGGGAATACCTGAACATACCCATAGGGGTCGCTATTACGCATGTGGCTGCCATTTGCCTCTTCTAACCTAACAAGGTTCTGACCCTTGTTTAAAAGTAACTTCCAGCTGCTAGTGACATAGCCTGTAGCTTGCCCTCCAAAAACGAATCAGAATAACACAAATGCCTTAGGAAGCCCCAAAGATGACTTCAAACCCTCGTTAGTACACTGAGTGTGCTAATATGCGGGATGATGTTGGTGGGCAGCAGAGACACTGATGACAGTGTTTAAAAAGCCACAGAGCTGTCCCGGGCCCAGCTCAGTTCATTTGTATTTGGAGAGTGCAGATGTAGAGGAGATTGTGCTATACTGCGGATATTAAACTTACAACAAACATCTCAGGGCCAGCGAAGTCAGCTATGATTGGTTTGTGTGTGTGTGTGGGGGGGGAAATCCCATCGGGCAGTTAGGGAGAGAGGAAGGAAGTAGAGAGAGGGGGGCGTTGAGCGAGTGAGCACAGCTTGCCGTCCTTTAAGTGCTGTGTGATTTTATGATGATTGCCTATTCCCATCAGTCCTGGGGACTTGGCGTGGGGCACGAGCAAAGCCTGCCTGCAGTCATCGCTGAAGCTCAATAGGACTAGTTCACTGTACTATTTACTACGCTTCATTTAAAGAGGAAAATACTATACAGCAAAAGTACTGCACTTTGTCAAGACAAGCCCCTCGAAATAGACACTGCATGCAGATGCACCTAGACTTATAGGAACACAGCATGTACACACACACACACACACACACACACACACACACACACACACACACACACACACACACACACAATCTGTAAACTACACAGCTCTTACAGAAGCAGTCTGCAGAATTGTTAATGAATACAGATGAGCCCTGAGAACTTGCCCAGACTTGTCTGACAGGAATCACCCACCTTGGACACGAGATAATCCTTGGTAAGGCAGAGGGACCCCAGCACCAGGAAATAAAAAGGGGGTGGGGTGGGGAAGTCCCAGATCCTGTGTTATTGTGATATAGCATCCTGGTCCTTCACTGACTTCCCGTAGTCTGGGTTCAAGTCCACTACGGTGGTCCCTTTCAAGGGCCCTCCGAAGCCCCCTTCCAAGGCCTGATGGGGTCCCTCGTGCCCTACCCTGTCCACTGGGCCAGGAGGCATGGGCTTATTAGCCGAGCCTGAGGAGGAAGGGGGGATGGGAGCGCCTCCCCCGCCCGCCGCCTGGCCTCCGTTGGTCTGAGAGCACACGTTGCTGACATGTGCCGCCTTTTGCTTGTAATGGTTGCTGTGCAGCTTGTATTTCATGAGGAGGATGAAGATGAAGACAAGCACGGACGCCACTATGATACCGCCGATCACAATGATCATGGTTCCGCCCAGGAATTGGTCGTGGAGGGAGCGGCACTGACGGTACTCGCGCTCTGTGGTGAAAGCCACGCAGCCCACCAGGCGGGTGCCGGTTAGGGCCGTCACGCCATCGTCGTACACCGCCAGCACACACAGGTCATAATCCCGTTGAGTGGCCAAGTCACTGAGTAGGAAGAATTTATGAGACGCAGGGATCATCCTGAGAGAGAGAGAGAGAGAGAGAGAGAGAGAGAGAGAGAGAGAGAAAAAAAAAAAAACAGACAACCTCAGAGTGAACAATGTTATTGACAGAGTGAACATTCTAGCAGTAATCCGAAAACTGAAAGCTTGTATGAAGGCTGTGAACTCAACAACCTATACTTTCAGTACCTGGAGATTACGTTTAACCTTTACTACCCTGACCACACACTTTCATGCTCTCCTCTCATTCTGCACTCTCCATTGTCAGGTTTACTTTCTGTCTTACAAACACTAGACCACACATTGGCTAAGGTGTGTGAGTGTGTATGTGTGTGTCTGAGCACGTTCCTGCATGTGTGTGTGTGTGTCTGAGCACGTTCCTGTGTGTGTGTCTGCTGCTACCCCGGTGGCTAGCGTGCCAAACTACTCCATTTATCAACAGGGACATAGGGGCCCGGGGGCTCCGAGGTGACGAAACATGGAGCGGAATTCCAAAGCGCGACATGCCCAAGGGGTGACAGCGTGGGTGACAGTGTGTGCATTAAACATTTCTCCTCTAAACGCAGGCGCCAGCGGGGCCAACCTCTACGCTCACACGGCGGGATTCGTACTGTCTCAGAGTACCCTGCTCTGCCCTGCCTTATCCACAGGTTACACCTGCTGTGTCCATTAAACTGACGTACTACCGTTACTACGCTCTTGCCACCCTGTTTATCCACTGTATTCTCTGCCACCCATAAAGTTAGTGTCATATTATGGTCTGGTGTTTAACTATGAAGTAAAAGCTTTGTGACGTTACTTGTATTGCTGCGTGTTATTACTTTCTATTTTATCTCTCTCTACATTGTTGGGTAAGTAAGCATTTCACTGTTAGTCTCCGCCAGCTGTTTTTACGAGGCATGTGAAGAATAACATTAGATTTGATGTGAACAGAAAAACGTATGAACTCTCCATACTGTAAATCGCTCTGGATAAGAGCGTATGCTAAATGATCAAAATGCTAAATGTACGTTTTCAATTCCGTGAACGTTTCCTTGAACGAAAGAAAGGAAACGAGAAGATCAAACTACTAAGGTAGGTGGAATCTCACTAATTAGGGGGAATTGTCTTGATGTTGTTCTACACGCCCCGGAGCATATACGCTCATCATTAGTGGATGTTCTGGATGAGTGGAGGTCACTAGCCGCCCACAGAAGGGTCTGGCCATTTCGTTAGTCCTCAGCCTAGCATGCAGTCTAGGTATAAAAAGGGAGGTCGCCCGGTTCAAAAAATAATAGGCCCCAATATACTGTATCTTCAGATGTGTCGACATTCATATCCTCTGGTGGGGCTTTGAGGGACATGGAGGAGAAGGCTGGGTCCTCTGCATGCAATGGGGAGGAGGTGGTGGGGTGGTGAGAGAGTAGCGGAAGCTCTCACTGATGTAGTCAGACCTGACCTTGCCATAACTCCTGTCACCAGTCTATCACATTAGAGATGGGAATATGGATGCTACAGGCAGGGGGCCAGGAGGGGTTAGGGGGACATGAAGGAATGTGTGTGTGTGTGCGTGTGTGTGTTTAATCTTGCGCGCGCGTGTCTGATCATGGATGTGAGTGTGTGCTGAAATCTCCCTACCACATGCTGCCTATAATGGCTTTAAAATAGGATAGTTCTCATCCTCTCATGTAAGACTGTCTCCGAAGAGGCCATACAAACATAAAAGCAATTAGGTAGGGATATCTGGAGTCAAAAGATGGACAGAGAGAGGGAACGAAAGGAAGAGAAAATAGAGAGTGCAGTCGACTTGATGTATGAAAGAAGAAAGAGACTGAGGAAAGCTGATCCCGTCACAATCCTCTCCTGTTTTCAGCACAATGTTAATGTGTCTGAGAGGATATTAGCTGTCCTCAGTCACCGCGTCCCTTCATTACCCACTCCCTCCATCTCTGACCTCCCAAATTCCACACAACCGTCAGTCCACACAGAGCTGGACTCATGTGTGCCTAATTGATTAAGAAAACGGATTCCGATTACTTTGCAGTGCCATAAACCAAAGGCTTCCATGTGCTTTTTTGCATAATTAACAGCAAATTGCTTCTCCCACGTGTCTTTTTTGTCTTCATCCATCCTCAGGGAAAGGCCGGAAGTTAATTAGGTACTAACAGGGCTGCTTCAACGGAGAATCACGCCACAGTGCAATGTTGAAGAGGGCCGTGGTGTAATATAAAAATCAAATCAATAGATTAATTTCTGTCTTTTAACGAATCTCTCTGTCCGTCCATTATAGGCTTGTGGAATAATCCACTCTGTGAGTGCCGTGAAGTGCTTCAACAGAGAGGTGAATGGATCTGAGCTCGCTGGCTATTTTTGCCGTGGGGTAGGAAACCCCTCCCCTTAAGACTTCTAATGTTGTACAGTACTCTCACTTCTAAATATCTTTAATAACATTAGCTGGTGCTGCAACACTCATGGGGATGTTTTCTACTGCACCTCCTATAAAAAATAATGAGCCACTGAACAGCGAATTTAAAGAAATCTTTGAAAGCTCAAGAGGAGAATATTGCCCTAGGAGAAGAAAGGGGTTCGCAGCCGACTCTGGGGGAATTTAATGGCCGCCGATTTCTCTGGTTTTCACTTTGAGGAGAGAATTCTTTTTTTTCTGTTAATGTTCCACTTGATTCTTAGCAGAGACAAACAGAGGGCTGTAGTGACTGTGGGAGTGACCCCCTTTCTCCTCTGTGTAAATCGGGATGTTTCAGGTGTTTTATGCTCTCTGCCACAGTCATTCTCTGAAATCTATGAAATGGAGGAGGCTCAGAAACCACTGTTCCCAGAAGAACAGATTATTTTCATTCCTAAAGTTGGGGTGAAGAGTTCAACACAACTGTGTCTCATTCAAAAGCAGTTATCAAACACTGCCTTCTGGAACGGATTGCACTTCACTGGGGTAATGTGTTTACATCAGTTTAACTCTGCACTGGGATTCCTTTGGGTGCTATAGAAAATCTTACATATTTTCTCTCACTGAAGTTAATACCTCTATTGTCCACAGCTTACAAATAATCACAATCACTTAAAAGTCTGGACAGTATATTGTTATTTCTGATAGGAACAATACTGAATTACAAAAGCCAAACTCAACACTTTTCAAAACTCTTCCATGACACTTACAGTAAGAGTGAGGCATTACAGTATGAGTGAGGCATTGCAACCTTCAGTCCATTGTGTCATTGAATGTTTGGCCTTTGATACTTGGGAGTCAACCCACCTGAATCTGATATCAGAAAGGTCAATATTGAACTGCATCTCCATCTCAGTTCTATGGAGATGATTGATGGCAACAAGTTCTCTTCTTATAGGCTCTTCACTGCCAGACATATTATAGCTAATGGCTACTGCACAGTAATGCTACATAGGTTGGTGTGGCAATAGATGTCTGCACATTGAGTCATTCCAACACATTTTCTACAGAACTTCTTTGTCGTTTTCCCTGTGGGCGTCATGTTCTAGTGTTTCTGCAGTTCGCTCTGTGACTTCTTTAGCGATGAGTTAAGTCCACTCATGTTGTCATCATTCATTATCAACGTGATTCAGTGCCTCTCTAAACCAGGCTGTTAATGGGGATCAATTTGGAGGCTCATGAACTGTCGAAGTACAACAAGAGACCCACAGTATGCAATGCCACACGTGAAGACCGCCTTCCACACAAAGATACCAGTTGGCTTTATAGGGATAACATTAACCACCCCCCCATAGAGATCATCTTATATGATATTTTTGTAAAAGCATGTAGTTCCCTGCTCACCTGTATATGAGGATGTCGTCGGAGGAGCTGTTGTACTGGATCTGGTACATACGGACCCCCGGAATGTGGTCCTGAGGGGGCCATCGGATGGTGACCGAGGTCGAGCTCAGCTCTGACACACTGACCCTCTGATGGTCGGTGCGGGCGTGGCCCCCGCTGGCGTTGGACTTGATGGAGGTGGGGATGTCAGAGGGGCCAGGCTCGGGCTCCAGCTTGGGGTCAAAGTGTGGCGAGGGGTTAACCACCAGCTCCACAGGCGCCGTGGCCTCGCCGGCGGCGTTGGATGCGATGCATGTGAACTTCCCAGAGTCCTTCACAGTGGTGGTGAGGATGTCCAACGAGCCGTTCTCATAGCACAGGGTGCGGGACGTGTTCCCAATCAGCTTCCCCTCTGGGCTGACCCAATGCGTGGAAGGTTCTGGGTCGCCCACTGACTTACAGCGCAGGCTCACCTCCTGACCCTCCATCACAAACATCTTGGAGGTGTGCCGCGTGATCATGGGTGGCTCGCACACAAACTCCTCCTCACGGATGGTCCAGAAATACTTGCCGGCGAGCTCTCGGGGGGAGGCGCAGGTCTCCAGGTCGTCTTCCCTGGTCAGCCTCCTCAGCCACACTAGCTCACAGTTACAGTGCAGCGGGTTCCCACCAAAGCTCAGCACCAGGGATGTGAGTGGAGAACCTTTCAGCTTAGCGTACACTGGGATCCTCAGGAACAGGGGATCTGGAGGGATTTTCTTCAGCTTGTTGGAGGTCATGTCTAGACGCGCCAGCTTGTGCAGGTTGGAGAAGATGCCCTCGGGGACCATCTCTATGAGGTTGTGGTCCAGACTGAGGGTGTTGACACTGGCCAGCAGGCCAATGGTCTCCCAGGGAATGTTCACCAGGTTGTTGTAGGACAGGTCCAGGTCTTCTAGGGTCTCCAGGAAGTCCTGGAAGGCCCCCTCTGAGATGCTGTGCAGCTGGTTGTTGGCCAGGATCATGTGCCTGAGGTTGACCAGGCCCTGGAAGTGGGTGTCGTCCAGCATGGTGAGCCGGTTGGCGTCCAGGTGCAGGGCGTGCAGGTCCTGCAGGTCGGCGAAGGCATACGGCTTGATCTGGCTAATGGTATTGCGCGACAGCGTCAGGTGGATGAGGCTGCTCATGTTGGCAAAGTCACGGTGACGAAGGGTGGTGATGAAGTTGTCCATGAGGCGCAGCTCGGCAGTCTGCCGGTCAATGTTTGGCGGCACGAAGAGCAGGCCTGTCTTGGCGCAGAGAACAGTATAGGAGGGCATGAGGTTCTGGCAGGTGCAGCGCTTGGGGCACAGCATGGTGGCGACGGGCGCAGCGAGGAGGGCCAGGCACAGGAGCAGGCGCTCCATGGCTAGGCTCCTGGAAGACAAGGGGAAAGGCTGTTAGCATACAACAACAATGAAAACAGCATTGAAAAAAACAACAAATACAATGAAAACAACAACATTGTTATCATTGTATTTCTTGTTTTGGGATGGATAGAAAGAACCTTTACGCTGATAGCTGTAAATATAACATTTCTAAAATGAAATGCTTACATTTTTATCAGGGACCTGAAAACAGAGAATCTATTTAAATAAGGCAGATTTTTTCAAGAATGGATACAGTTCATTACAAATTTTGTTGCATTACAGCCTTTATTAAAATGGATTATATTGTTCTCATCAATCTACACACAATAGCCCATTATGACAAAAAAATTCAAATGAACACTATCAGTCAAATGTTTGGACACACCTTCTCATTCAAGGGTTTTTCTTTATTTTTACTATTTTATACATTTTAGAATAATAGCGAAGACATCAAAACAATTAAATAACACATATGGAGTCATGTAGTAACCAAAAAAGTGTTTAACAAAACAAAATATATTTTATATTTGCGATTCTTCAAAGTAGCCACCCTTTGCATTGATGACAGCTTTGCACACTTGTCACGTTCTGACCTTAGTTCTTTTGTTATGTCTTTGTTTTAGGTTGGTCAGGGCGTGAGTTGGGGTGGGTTGTCTATGTTTGTTTTTCTATGTTGTGTTTTGCGTTTGGCCTGGTATGGTTCAATCAGAGGCAGGTGACCTGCGCCAACTCCCCGTGCTTACCGTGGAGAGAGGTGGACCGGGCAGGCACCGTGTTATGTCGTGAGGTGCACGGTGTCCCCGGTGCGCAGGCATAGCCCGTTGCGTTACATCGCAGCTCCTCGTATCAGCCGGGCTAGAGTGGGCATCGAGCCAGGTGCCATGAAGCCGGCTCAGCGCATCTGGTCTCCAGTACGTCTCCTCGGGCTGGGGTACATGGTTCCAGCCCTACGCATGGTGTCCCCGGTTCGCCAGCACTGCCCAGTGCTGTCTATTCCACCTCGCCGCACTGGCCTGGCTACAGGGAGTATCCAGGCAGGTAGGGTTGTGCAGGCTCGGTGCTCGAGACCTCCAGTGCGCCTCCACGGTCCGGTCTATACGGTGTCTCCTCCATGCACCAGGCCTCCGGAGGCAGCCCCCCGCACCAGGCTGTCTCTCAGTCTCCTCCCTACAGGTGCTCCCACCTGTCCAGAGCTGCCGGAGTCTCCCGCCTGTCCTGAGCTGCCGGAGCCGCCCGCCTGTCCTGAGCTGCCGGAGCCGCCCACCTGTCCTGAGCTGCCGGAGCCGCCCGCCTGTCCTGAGCTGCCGGAGCCGCCCGCCTGTCCTGAGCTGCCGGAGCCGCCCGCCTATCCTGAGCTGCCTGAGCCGCCCGCCTGTCCTGAGCTGCCGGAGCCGCCCGCCTGTCCTGAGCTGCCGGAGCCGCCTGTCAGTCAGGAGCTGCCGAAGCCGGCCGTTACTTCAGAGCTGCCGGAATTGCCCGCCTGTCCGGTGCTGCCGGAATCTCCCGTCCATTCGGGACCCATTGCTAGGATTCCCAGTCCAAGGTCGGCGGCGAGGGTCGCCGCTCGAAAGGCGCCGCGGAGGTGGGTTAAGAGGCGGGGAAAGACTATGGTGGAGTGGGGTCCACGTCCCGCGCCAGAGCCGCCACCGCGGACAGACACCCACCCAGACCCTCCCCTATAGGTTCAGGTTTTGCGGCCGGAGTGGTACTGTCACGTTCTGACCTTAGTTCTTTTGTTATGTCTTTGTTTTCGGTTGGTCAGGGCGTGAGTTGAGGTGGGTTGTCTATATTAGTTTTTCTATGTTGTGTTTTGCATTTGGCCTGGTATGGTTCTCAATCAGAGGCAGGTGTCGTTAGTTGTCTCTGATTGAGAATCATACTTAGGTAGCCTTTTCCCACCTGTGTTTGGTGGGTGATTGTTTTCAGGACTGTTTTGTTTCAGTGTTTTGTGTTTTAATAAATTTGTCATGAACACGTACCACGCTGCGCATTGGTCCTCCGATCCTTGCTACTCCTCAGAAGAGGAGGAAGACAAACGTTACAACACTCTTGGCATTCTGTATTTCAATTAAAACAGGTGTGCCTTGTTAAAAGTTCATTTGTGGAATTTATTTCCTTCTTAATGCGTTTGAGCCAATCAGTTGTGTTGTGACAAGGTAGGGATGGTATACAGAAGATAGCCTTATTTGGCAAAAGACCAAGTCCATATTATGTCAAGAACAGCTCAAATAAGCAAAGAGGAACGACAGTCCATCATTATTTTAACACATGAAGGTCATTCAATCCGGAAAATGTCAATAACTTTGGAAGTTTCTTCAAGTGCAGTTACATCAGCCATCAAGCGCTATGATGAAACTGGCTCTCATGAGGAACGACACAGGAAAGGAAGACCCAGAGTTACCATTAGAGTTAACTGCACCTCAGATTGCAGCCCAAATAAATGCTTCACAGAGTTCAAGTAACAGACACATCTCAACATCAACTGCTCAGAGGAGACTATGTGAATCAGGCCTTCATGGTCGAATTTTTACAAATAAACCACTACTAAAGGACACCAATAAGAGAAAGAGACTTGCCTGGGCCAAGAAACACGAGCAATGGACAGGAGACCTGGGAAAGTTGTCCTTTGGTCTGATGTGTCCACATTTGAGATTTTTGGTTCCAACCGCCATGTCTTTGTGAGAATAAAGGTAGCTGAATGGATGATCTCTGCATGTGTGGTTCCCATCGTGAAGCATGGAGGAGGAGGTGTGATGGTGTGTGGATGCTTGCTGGTGACACTATCAGTGATTTATTTAGAAATCAAGGCACACTTAACCAGCATGGCCACCACAGCATTCTGCAGTTATACGCCATCCCATCTGGTTTACACTTAGTTCCACAATCATTTGTTTTTCAACAGGACAATGATCTAACACACCATTTGACCAAGGAGGAGAGTGATTGGAGTGCTGCATCAGATGCCCTGGCCTCCACAATCACCCGACCTCAACCCAATTGAGATGGTTTGGGACGAGTTGGAGTGTAGAGTGAAGGAAAAGCAGCCAACAAGTGCTCAGCATATGTGGGGACTCCTTCACGACTGTTAGAAAAGCATTCCGGATGAAGCTGGTTGAGAGAATGCCAAGAGTGTGTGAAAAGCTGTCATCAAGGCAAAGGGTGGCTACTTTGAAGAATCTCAATTAAAACAAAATATTTGTATATGTTGAGCACTTTATGGTTACTACATGACTCCATATATGTTATTTTATAGTGTTGATGTCTTCACTATAATACTACAATGTAGAAAATAGTAAAAAATAAAGAAAAACCCTTGAATGAGTAGGTGTGTCCAACCTTTTGACTGGTACTGTATATTAAAACCCCCCGTAAATATCACAATTACCTAAGTAAATCAGACCCTTTACTCAGTACTTCATTGAAGCACCTTTGGCAGCGATTACAGCCTCAAGTCTTCTTGGGTATGACGCTGCAAGCTTGGCACACCTGTGTTTGGGGAGTTTCTGGCATTCTTCTCTGCAGCTCCTCTCAAGGTATTTCTGTTTTTCATTTTTAAATACATTTGCAAAAAGATCAAAAAACCTGTTTTCACTTTGTCATTATGGGGTATTGTGTGTAGATTGACGAGGAAAAATGTATTTAATCCATTTTAGAATAAGGATGTAACGTAACAAAATGTGGAAAAAGGTAAGGGTTCTGAATACTTTCCGAATGCACTGTACCTAGTCCATTCCCAGACCTGTTCCCTAAAGGTGTGCTTGGATATGAAAACATGCACGCTTTACTACAGTTTAGTCAGAATGTCATGATGTGAATTTGTTGCAGGTTCGCCAAGATAACGGGGATATCTGTGGAGGCTACAGAAAGAGAAGATATCAATGCTGCTCCCTTGACACCGCACTTCATTCTACCACACCCCACCACTTCAAACCATTATGACACCCCATCTGTCTATAACACACACTCAAATAGAATTTCACAAGGCAATCCTTTATGTACATATTCAGAAATGCTCCAGAATAGCTAATGGATATCTGTTACGAGATCCTTTGTTTATTGTTTGTGCACACCATTCCATTCTCATAACGTTTACATAGAAATGCATGAACGTAATTATTTCCCACTGCCAGGGAATCCACTCTGAATATCAATGCTCTAACTGCAGGGGTATGAAAGAGATGGACTTTCAAGCGGGGAAGAGGAGGTGGGAGAAGGTGGAGAAAACTTGGATGTGTAGTTACGGCTCTCTGCCAGGTGGGGGAGATATCGAGCCACACAGGTGGTATATCAGTAGGGACTGAGAGAGGAGAGCTGCTCTCTGCTCTGCTAAGGCGAGCCAGATATCAGAGGCAGAGAAAAAGACAGTGCAGTGTCTCAGTGACACGCCCAGGCAGGGCTGAGCTCCTTGCTCTCCATTATAGGGAGGATGAGAAGTAACAGCACCCCCGGAGAGAGAGCCATTACCTCTCGACAACTAACTAAGAAAAACGCAATGGGAAAAGGTACCGATGTCAATGCATGTCAGTAGTGGACTATTTCATGCAGGCGCATTAGCTATAGAGGCCTATCAGTGGAGGTTCCTGAGGGGGCTAATAATAATGGCTGGAATGGAGTCAATGGAGTGGTATCAACCACATGGAAACCAGGTGTTTGATGTGTTTGAGACCATTCCGTTGACTCCATTCCAGCCATTATTATGATCCGTCCTCCCTGCAGAAGCTCCAACTGAGGCCTAGGTACTCGACTTAACAGTAAAGTATGATTGAGTCATGGCATTCATATCGATGAGTAGTCAAGTGCAATTTACATGCAGTACCTACACAGCACATTCTTCGGTGTTAAATCAACACTGAGCGTGTTAAATTTAATACTGGTCCGGTGTCTATACAGGTCCACACTTAAATGAACACACTGCTTAGTGTAAAGCCTTATTTGCATATTTCCCAGAGTGCCTTTTGAGTGAATATTAGAGTTACCACCCATGACTATTTGTTAGTGACAGAGACATGGTTGTTGCATTCATCCTTTTTTCAATCGCGTGGCCTTCACCAAGTGGGATCCTAAGCGAATACAGTAGGTTACCATTAAAATTAATTTTGTTAACACAATAGATAAAGCCTTATTTTGAGGGCCTAGTTTGTCATTATATGCAAAAATAGATTAGAAATATGCACGTGTGGCCAGGGAGGGTCTGGCTGACTTCTTTACAATACAATGCAATATCCTTTGTCCATTAGTTACAGTGAACAACAAAATGTGTCCTCTGCTCCATTCTCACTCCTTTACTGGGTATATACACTGAGTGTACAAAACATTAGGAACCCTAAACCTTCCTATTATTGAGTTGCACCCGTTTTTGCCCTCAGAACCACCTCAATTCGTCGGGGCACGGTGTCGAAAGCGTTCCACAGGGATGCTGGCCCATGTTGACTCCATTGCCTCTCACCTTTGTGTTAAGTTGGCTGGATGTCCTTTGGGTGGTGGACCATTCTTGATACGTACGGGATACTGTTGAGAGTGAAAAGCCCAGCAGCGTTGCATTTCTTGACACAAACCGGTGCGCCTGGCACCTACTACCATACCCCGTTCAAAGGCACTTAAATATTTTGTCTTGCCAATTCACTTTCTGAATGGCACACATACACAATCCATGTCTCAATTGTCTCCATCTTAAAACTCCTTCTTTAACCCGTCTCCTCCCCTTCACTGATTGAAGTGAATTTTACGAGTGACATCAATAAGGGATCATATAGTAGCCGTCACATGGATTCAACTGGTCAATTGATGTCATGGTGTTTTGTACACTCGTGTATATATAACCTTTTTTAGTAAGGTTCTTTAAACTCCTCCAAAGAACCACAAAGTTTCTGTGTAGAAAAATATCAAAACATTTTCTCAGAGTGTATAGACTTCATTTTTATGCAAACATTCAAAACGTAGCCTACAGTGCGAAACTTGAAAGAACTTGTGGTTCTCACAGTCAAACGAAATGATACAATGTATCACGTGTGCACCAGTGTGCTCGGTAATTCCAAAATAAAATATTTAGGGTCATATGACGATCTGCTCTGCCGTTCCTCCCCTTCACACCAGGGCTTCCCACTACCATGAGATGTATATATTTAATTTATTACATGAATGGTGATTACAGCCCTTCCGAAAATACATTTCAATCGTGTTTTAATTAGATTTTGTCCACCCTGCGTCGTGTATTCCATTTTAAATCTGGCTCCCAGCGCAGCTTTACTTCCGGGCCATTATGATGGATCTGGCAGCTCCTTCTCTGTACATACCTAGCTGCAACCTGCAGTCAGACTACCTAAATCATCAAAACTGGATCAAAATTGTACCCATTCAGTAACGGGTACAATAAGTCTAACTAACAGATGGATTAGTTTAGAAAAATTAATGTTATTTATATTTGAGTTGCATAAAATGCATTAATCTATCAATGTACATGCAAAAACTGAGACATTGAAACAAACAATGCTAAAAAAATCTATCTACAATAGAGCATGCTGGGAAATATGATAGATGGGTGTGGTTTTGGTTTAACACGGGTTCTTTTACACCAATGAGTGATAATAGAACACCTGAATCAACACTAGAAATGTTGCATTGAAAAATCAACAGTAGGTAACACTGTCCAATTTGTTGTGTAGTCGATTCTGTCGCTGCATGCATCTACAGTAAGTGTCCTTAAAAAATGCACACAGTAGCACAGCACGTGTAGTTTGTTAATAGTATATGGAATCCATCATTATTTAGTCTCTTGATGCTCTGGTTGGCTCTTATTGTAAGTACAAGTATTGTTTGTGGGAAAATAGCTTAACATGAGTGTTTTAATTTTTTCAAGGGATTTCAATACTTTAATGATGTTGCTATTTGTGAATTACATAAGATGGCATAATTTTTTGTAAAACTGTATCAGCTCAGTACGTCTGGGCAGAGACAAGCAAAGATAGACGTGATTCTCATATGGTACGTATTGTTTCAATCCATTCTCCAGCACTGGAACACACAGGATTGAGCAGCCATCAATATTTTAGTGAAGGAATACTTGAGTGCTTGACAGAGGGAGCAGAGTGGGTAACCTCTTGCCCTGTTAGGCATTTAATAAGAGACTAATACGGTCAAGGGTAAATATACAGTATGGAATCTGTCAAATGGCTGTCTTACAATCACTGCATTATGTAAGGATCAAGCTGTTCATGACATGTTTCTACTGCGTGTTTCTTGGGTGGCCGGTAGCTTAGGGTCATTGTAAATAAGAATTTGTTCTGACTTGTCTAGTTAAACAAAGGTTAAATAAAATAAAATTCACTATGTAAGGAGGGCTGGTAATACATGCTAACTGATAAAGATGCACATGAAAAGGTGGTTAAAAGGGGAGGATGGGGTATGAATACAGAGTACAGCGACTCATCACCCGCAGCCATTGTTGTTAACAGTGGGATTTCCATTTCAATGAAAATAAGAAAGGAGAGATTGTCAGAACATGGAGTAGAGTGGTGGGTGGAAGATTGACAGTTAATAGAAGTGTTCTGAGAATCTAACAGCCACAGCTGTTTAGAGGACATCCTGCTGTTCAAACGGGCTTCCTTTTTCATCAACACTAATCAACGCAATCTCAAAGAAGAGGAAGGGATGGTGTGTGCACGTGTGTGTGTGTGTGTGTGTGTGTGTGTGTGTGTGTGTGTGTGTGTGTGTGTGTGTGTGTGTGTGTGTGTGTGTGTGTGTGTGCACAAATGAAAACTGGAGAGAGGAGCAGTAAGGTAGAGAGAATCTGAGTGAGTGAGAAAGAAAGAGAGAGCGGGATAAAGAGAGACAAAGAGACAGCTAAAAGGAGGCAGACAGCTAAAAGAGAGTGAGATGAAACGAGTGGAGTGAAAGCAGACACCTCCACCATCCACTCCACTTCTCAGCACAATATATCTTGTCTGAGGGTGTATTAGCCATCCACAGCCCTGCATCTTCCCTCCTCCAAAGAGAAAGGGAGAGATGGAGAGATCGCTCGTGCCACCCAATCCCCCCCCCCCCCCCCCCCCCCCCCCCCGACCTAAAAGCATCCCTCACCCAGTGCCTGATGGAAAAGAGGGCAAGCGGCCCACAAAAACAAAGGCAAAGCGCTATCCCTGGGCTCAGCGTGTGGGTACAATCACCTCTGTGATCAGCATTGTAAATATGAGTAAGTAGGGCAGCTGCACTTGAACAACAAGGGCCTGCAGCCCGCGGTGTTCTCTCCCCGTCCCCCTGGGACACAGACTGCTGTCACGGGGGCTTACAGGAGCAACCGGAGCAGACAAGTCACTGAGCCTGGCTTAACCAACCAACGCTCTCACTGAATGCCTCTGCTTGCCTGCCTGGCTGGCATGCAAAGGGCGGGCGGGGTTCACGTCCATACACAACCCTCATGGCGCACACACACACACACACACACACACACAACACACACACACACACACACACACACACACACACACACACACACACACACACACACACACACACACACACACACACACACACACACACACACCTTCCATTAACCCCCTCCATTATGAGCCAGAGCCTGTGACACAAATCAGCTGTGTTATCTGGACATCCTCAGCAGGAGAGTCATTTGCATGCTATCTCCTAACGACAGGGAAAGTGATCAAGAGGATCAAGCTGATTGGTCAATACTACAGTAGAGTTTGGCTGGGGGGGGAGGGTCATAAAGGTCCCCCCTCCATGACTTAATTACCTGGCTTCCTAGGGAAAGCTGGGGAGAGAAACTGTGACTAATTGCAGCCTGATGCCTTTAAAGAGGAGATGGGGAGGGTAATGTTCTTGCTGTGCTGGCAGGCCAATAGATTTTTACTGTAACAGGCGTTCTCCAAAGCTCCTGCCATTCCTGTGTGTTTTTTTTTGTTTTGTTTGTTGTCCATGGAGATTTTATTAACCTGTTATTAATTTTGACATGGTATTTATTGGTGATGCATTGCAGCTGCGATAGCCGTCGCCATGTATTTGTTAATCATTACTAAAGAGTTGAGCCACTCTTGCCCAGTCATTTCCCCACGCTATGTGCCTTGAATGGAAGTCCACCTGGACCGAATGGAATGTCCTAGACATTTTATAATCATCACTTTCCATTGTGCGCCACCAACCTGTAATTGCTAAGTGCAAATTGAAAGCGAGATATTAATGAATGGAGAGCATACCTATTTTTTTTTGTTAATGGGAAACATTTGCTTTTGTTGTTTTGTTTCTTCCTCCTTGCTGTTGGCCGTAAATGTAATTGCCCATTTTGATTTGCATAAGCATCCCTTCCGTGGGATTGTGCATGGCGGAGTAATTTTTGTTCCATTTCCTTTTGAAAACATTTTCTGTGCGAACATGGTGGCACAGTGGTTGAACTCTCCCAAGGGGCTTGTTCAGTGGGACAGATGCTACATTACTGGAATCTATGTCCTCTGCAAGCTCACCGGAGACTTCTTAAGAAACCTATTAAGTAAACAATGGTTATGCCGGAGGTTATAGTGGGTGTACCGTGTACGTGGGAAACGCTTCTATTAACCATCTCCAATACACTTCAATACATTGGATAGTGGATACGCCTGTATCTTACACATTTACTATAGTCAAAACATTTTCATTGAATAATTAAGACAACCATCCACCCACACACATGCATACTGTACAATAGATCTATACGTCTTGACCATAAACACTAAGACATACATGTACATCTTGCATGGTAACATTGAACTTGAACTTTGAACACCTTCATGCAAACATGCATTGAACATACAAGGGTTGCAAAGCTACCGGTAATTTACCAAAGTTACCGGAATCTTCTGCAATTTTGATAATTAACAGAAACTCTATGGCATCTATGGTAACTTTTAAAGTTATACTTGAATAAAATAAAAACAAATGTATACACATATATCTCACATTTGTTACATATGTGTCCATATTGTCAGTGTTTCTCGTAGATAGACCTTATGGTTCAAGAGAAAATAGCCTAATTAGTGGAAATCAACAATGACATCATTTTCAATTAACTCCGCAAGTCTTCCAATTACGTTTTTTTCATAACTGCCACCAGTCTGATGCCAAAACATTGAAAACAAATACCTATTGACATAGTAAACTAAATAAAAGTGTGTAAAAATATCTACCCCGAGTTTACAAAACATTAGGAACATGAAATAGACTGGCCAGGTGAAAGCTTACGGATGTTAAATCCACTTAAATCAGTGTAGATGAAGGAGAGGAGACAGGTTAAACAATGATTTTTAAGCCTTGAGACAATTGAGACATGGATTGTGTATGTGTGACATTCAGAGGGTAAAGGGGCAAGACAAAAGATTTAAGTGCCTTTGAACGGGGTATGATAGTAGGTGCCAGGCGCCCCGGTTTGAGAACTGCAACTCTGGTGGGTTTTTCATGCTCAACAGTTTTATCGGGTGTATCAAGAATGGTCCACCACCCAAAGGACATCCATCCAACTTAACACAACTGTGAAAATCATTGGAGTCAACTCTTTCGACACCTTGTAGAGTCCATGCCTCGGTGAAATGAGGTTGTTCTGAGGGCAACTCAGTTTGTTTTGTAGACTCTGTGTATAAAGGATATTTCATGCTGAAACACTCATATTAAACCCCAATGGTATTCAACAAGTTGATGGTTTACATACTGCTCAAAAAAATAAAGGGAACACTAAAATAACACATCCTAGATCTGAATGAATGAAATATTCTTATTAAATACTTTTTTCTTTACATAGTTGGATGTGCTGACAACAAAATCACACACAAATTATCAATGGAAATCAAATATATCAACCCATGGAGGTCTGGATTTGGAGTCACACTCAAAATTAAAGTGGAAAACCACACTACAGGCTGATCCAACTTGGATGTAATGTCCTTAAAACAAGTCAAAATGAGGCTCAGTAGTGTGTGTGACCTCCACGTGCCTGTATGATCTCCCTACAATGCCTGGGCATGCTCCTGATGAGGTGACCTGGACCAAAGCATCCGCCAACTCCTGGACAGTCTGTGGTGCAATGTGGCATTGGTGGATGGAGCGAGACATGATGTCCCAGATGTGCTCAATTGGATACAGGTCTGGGGAACGGGCGGGCCAGTCCATAGCATCAATGCCTTCCTCTTGCAGGAACTGCTGACACACTCCAGCCACATGAGGTCGGTCTAGCATTGTCTTGCATTAGGAGGAACCCAGGGCCAACCGCACCAGCATATGGTCTCACAAGGGGTCTGAGGATCTCATCTCGGTACCTAATGGCAGTCAGGCTACCTCTGGCGAGCACATGGAGGGCTGTGGCGGAGGTAGTGGTCCTGCTGCTGGGTTGTTGCCCTCCTACGGCCTCCTCCACGTCTCCTGATGTACTGGCCTGTCTCCTGGTAGCGTCTCCAGTTCTTGCCACAGCTCGCATTGATGTGCCATCCTGGATGAGCTGCACTACCTGAGCCACTTGTGTGGGTTGTAGACTCCGTCTCATGCTACCACTAAAGTGAAAGCACCGCCAGCATTCAAAAGTGACCAAAACATAATTCAGGAAGCATAGGAACTGAGAAGTGGTCTGTGGTCACCACCTGCAGAACCACTCCTTTATTGGGGGTGTCTTGCTAATTGCCTATAATTTCCACCTGTTGTCTATTCCATTTGCACAACAGCATGTGAAATTTATTGTCAATCAGTGTTGCTTCCTAAGTGGACAGTTTGATTTCACAGAAGTGTGATTGACTTGGAGTTACATTGTGTTGTTTAAGTGTTCCCTTTATTTTTTTGAGCAGTGTATTTAGGATGTTTTACAGCTTTGTCATTATATTTCCTTATTTCATTAGTACATATGATAAGGCCACACAGAGGGTAAGAGATAATTGCAGATACCTGTGCTAATCTGAGGTACCCAAAATGGCCATTACATGTCATCTTACACAATTCAAAATAAAACTTGAAAGTTACCAAAATTCTGTTAGTTTACTGGTAAACGTAGAACGTTTTCCAGTAATATACCCTCCCTCTGCAACCCTATACCAATCACACATCTCTACACACACAAACACTCACGCAACCAGGCAGCATTACAACAATGTTCAGGGAACACAGTGCTCTATTGGGCCTGTCGTGTTTGACTTCCAATGCAGTGATGGGGGAATTCATCTCCACAGCACCATAAATTAACACAGCAGCGAGTTCCTGGCCTGCAACACATAACCAGGCAGAGCAGACGCTATAACACAGGCCATTCTGTAGCAGATCTCCCCCACAGCCATAACACATACAACGGGAGGTGCTAGGTGGTGGCGGATGGTAGCCAGGCGACAAGTCTGACAGCACACGAGAGAGTGCCAACTAGTTGACAGAAACTTCAACCCTGTCTCCCTTTAAGACAATGGCAAGATCGCTGGCGGAGTGCCTCCGCCACTCTGATTACGCAAGCAGGCAAATGCACCCCACCTCCTCTCTCCTTTCCTCGCTCCATCCACCCCCCAGCCTTCACTCCCATCACGGGACACCCTCCACTCCCGAATCAGATTGGCAACTGTTGGCAATGGTTAATAGGATTGTGTTGCTGAGGTGAAGCAGCAACATGACAATCCACTCCCAGTGCCAAAACAGTTAATGGCATTAGAGCTTGTAATTAGCCCATGATCCCTCTGTCATACACTTTAACAGCGTTGGCCTTTCCCTAAGTAAGCTGTAGATACGCCCGCTCCCTCCCTCTACCTCCCTTCATCTCTCTCCATTTCCCTCACTCCATCTCCCGCCCTTCTCCCTGTCCTCTACCCTGACTGTCAAAGCAACATGATGTATTCAGGGGGCGAACTGCAGGGCTGTGGCACAAACTAATGCAAATACATACAGGCAAGCAGGCACACACGTACCAGTATGCACCCATGCACATACACACTAACTACAGTCAGACAAAGCCACCATGACAGTGGCTGCGAGCTGCTCTGTCTCTTGTGACATTAAAGGCTGTCAAAGTTTACACGTTAACTAGGGCTGGGAATTGCCAGGGACCTCACAATATATGACGATACTTAGGTGCCGATACAATATGTATTGCAATTCTCATGATTCTATATGTACTGAGATTCAATACTACGATTTTATTTCAATTCGATGTTCCAAACATATCGCTCACCATATGTCTGCTTCAGAGGGACAAGAGAGAGAGCCATGAGAAAACCAGTTTGATCAGTCCTGGAAATAAAAGTGCTGAAAACAAACTGGCTCCCTATTTAAAAAGAAGATGGAGAAACCGCTTTGAAGGGAAAATACTGGAGTTTTGGTGCAGGTACAGCCAACTAGCTCAAAAATGACACTGCGATATTGTCAAAACGATACGATATGATATATCGTCAAAAATAACATCCCAATATGTAACTGTATAGATCCACCCCCCCCCCCCCCCCCATCACTAATGTTAACAGCTAAGTGCCTCCCGCCCATTAGAAACCAAACTCCAGGCTCTCTCAAACAAGTCTTCTGCTAAACGTGAGCCTCCTTTTCAAAGACGAGCTGTTCAAAGACGTCGGCCAGAAGAACCCTCTACACTCTTCTTAGCTGTGTAGACCTCCACTGCGTTGACGCAGGTCTTGCTGCTGTTGTTGTTGTTGATGTTGATGGGATAGTGGTGGTGAGGACCGGAGACCTGATGTGCTCATGGAAACGAGGCTCTGCCTCCAGGACAAAAGGCAGCCGGGGTTGTAGTCCACACCCGCCTGGCATGAAATAACAGAGTTGCACGTCTATCTCCACTGGACTATGATTACTGCTACCCAATTATGACACTATATATTGGTGGTAAGATAACACATTGGTAAAAATCAAGCCTCGTATCTTGAACTACACAACATTGCATTTGAGCTGTATTTCATCTCATGCATCATCATTCTGTAGCAGTGTGAGCATATTCTGTACAGGTTGGTAGGCAGTCTTTGCCGGAACACTCACCAATCATCAGTTATGGAAGTCAACAGGAAGGGGATTGGATTAATACTCTGGGAATGTGGCCATGACACATCAGTGCAGTGTGTTGTGTGTGTGTGTGTGTGTGTGTGTGTGTGTGTGTGTGTGTGTGTGTCTCTGTCTGTCTGTCTGTCTGTCTGTCTGTCTGTCTGTCTGTCTGTCTGTCTTTATGACCACAGAATATATCAGGACATTGGTTTTGAAGGCACACCCGTCCCAGCTATGATGCCCTTACAGCACTGTGTCTGTACAACTGCAATGAGGCTTTGGATCTTCCATAGGAATCTCCCATACTGGCCCACTGAGACACATTCCCAAAGATGTCTCCCATCTAAGCACTGGCCAAACCTCACCCTACTTAACTTTTGACTTTGTCTGACAGTGACGTGCTTTTTGTGATTAATGCTACAAGGGTTTAAGTGCTTTTGTTATGGTGTGAGGTTTGTCCCATTTTCTGAGTGCACATCTTCTAAATCCGTGGGGTATGGCCTAGCCTGCCGCCTGACAGAAAATAAGTTAGGATGTGAAACCGGGGCAGCTGGAAATATCACCTCTTAAGAGGCAGCAGTGAGAGTCTACTGTCAGCATTATTTTCATCATGGTGCAGAGGTTTTTGCTCAGCAGTTTTGGCAGTGAACTTACGGACGAGCGCCCCTCAGCCAGGAAGAGGACGGCTGCTACATGTTGACATCCTGTACTACCTTCAGAGGCTACTGCTGCGCTGTGGTTCATATAGACGGTAATGCTAATGTGTGGCTAGCCTTGGAGTCAATCGGAGCGAGAAGCTCAGCTCAAAAAGCCCCTACCTCTCTCCCTCGCTCTGCCTTGGAAGACATTACACATCCCTTTTCATTCCCGTTCCATTCCCATCCTAAATTGAAGAGAAAAAGTCCCAGGCGTTTTCTTGTAGGATCACTTCTTTTCAACTATATGAAACAGAATTTATGCAGAACAACTGGAGAAAGTATGACAAGAGCAGAATAATCGGGTAGTTATACTTTACTGTTTGCTTACGAGATTGAGGTTTAGGCACACAGGCGATTAGAGTGGCCAAGTTTTATTTCTGGACCAGTTCGAGATGTGTGAACTGGAAGGTTTGGGTTAGAAGCAGGGCTGGTTAAGCTGGTCCTGGACCTGCTCCATTGCAGTCTGCTGAGCTCTCTAGTCTTACTGATAATAGACTGAGGTGACTCAGAGCCCAGTCAATTTGTGTCTGCCTCCCCACACTGCTCAACGCCAGGGAGAGCATTACATCTCCACCAACACACTCAGCCGAACCAACACTCTAGCTTATGAAAACAAACACTAGACTATACACACACACACACACACACACACACACACACACACACACACACACACACACACACACACACACACACACACACACACACACACACACACACACACACACACACACACACACACACACACACACACACACACACACACACACACACACACACACACACACACCATAGGAATCTCACCTTTCTTTGAAGAGGTGTGTGCTTAGACTCAAAGTAAAGCTCAAGAGGCTCTCTTAGATGGAAAAATGTAGGATATCGGCCAACCTTCGGCAGCCTTCAGACTATAAGCGTCATTATTTTCCCAGCCGTTCTAGGATATCGTGTGGGGGAGGATAGGATAGCACCATGATTTGGATACCTCTCTGCCGGAATTCCCACTACAGGGGGTCAAAGTGTAAACAAGAACAAACAGCATTCCAACAGAGGCACCTTCTGCTTTCTGCTCCTTAATGAAATGGACTCATGCTCCATGCCTACCCATGGTAGCGGATTGATATGTACAAATGACAATGAAACAACATGAATGCGACCCACATAGGGAAGTTATCATCATCAAGAAAAATGAACAAACCTCTCCTCTATTGAGAATACCTCATAGCAGGGGTTGATTCCTGTCAAGGTATTTTCCTAAGAGAGTTTTGTATGAAGCATTCAGCCGACAAATTGTGTTGTAAAAGGTTCTCTAAAATTCCCATTGTATTGTTTGAAGGCTTGAAATCGAACAAAGGACGTCAATGCTAGCATGACGTGAAAATCAGCCACAAGACTGAATGCCAGCATGATGTGAACATCAGCCACGAGACTGAATGCCAGCATGATGTGAACATCAGCCACAAGACTGAATGCCAGCATGATGTGAACATCAGCCACGAGACTGAATGCCAGCATGATGTGAACATCAGCCACGAGACTGAATGCCAGCATGATGTGAACATCAGCCACGAGACTGAATGCCAGCATGATGTGAACATCAGCCACGAGACTGAATGCCAGCATGATGTGAACATCAGCCACGAGACTGAATGCCAGCATGATGTGAACATCAGCCACGAGACTGAATGCCAGCATGATGTGAACATCAGCCACGAGACTGAATGCCAGCATGATGTGAACATCAGCCACGAGACTGAATGCCAGCATGATGTGAACATCAGCCACGAGACTGAATGCCAGCATGATGTGAACATCAGCCACGAGACTGAATGCCAGCATGTTGGAAATACAGCATGTACTGTATGTATGTACTTGTACTTCAGCCCAGTGGGTTCCATGACTGGTGAACGGATTAAAACATCTCTAAGCGGATGAGCAGAAGATTATCAGCCCACTGACATGTTAGCTGCCATTATCACTCCATAGCTGTAGCTACATGATCAAATTAGTCTCTTTCTCATATTCTCAATAAGCAAAAGTTGGCACCCTTTGAACATTGGTGGTATTTTGTCATAACAGTTACATTTTTACAGTAGCAATGCTCTGTGGATTCTCTTTCCAGTGGTTACACTTTGCACAAAAATTATTCCAGAATGTATTGTACATAACATGTTTACACTGCAGGATGTTGTGCAAAGTGAACCACATTCATCATACCAATGTTCAGTTTATCCCAGGTTCATTTTCTCACATAATTCTAGCTAGTTAGGCTTCTTCACACATTAATTATGCATTCATGACCACACACTGATTCTCCACACAATTTCCCCATGCAGTCCTCAGAGCATGTGTCCGAGGTTTACAGTATGTGGCCTTCCTGGCAAATGTTTTCGTGAGTGCTTCAGAGCCCCTGGACAGTACTAGAGAGACTCTACGCTCCCTTGATTCTGGATCATGGAGATGATAGAAATACGATAGTGATGGAGACACTTGAGATTGGCAAATCTTTTCCTAGTACACTAGGACCTCATCTGGGATAAGTGAAGAGTCGATGCCAGAGGGGTTTCTCCCCGGCAGGCAAGGCAGCGGCAGGGATCTCCCTAACGCATTATCCGCCAGAAGTGGCCCTCCATATTTGCCGTAGATTCTCAGAGAATCACTTATATTTATCATCCGCCACCCAGGGAGAAGCTTGGCAGCTATAAAGCACAGAGTGGCTTGCAGGTGGGAAAATTCCCCGGCGGTACAGTTGCTACTGTGTGTAAAGTACGCTGCGCTACATCCGGAGGATGGGCAGGAAGTGTTAGCGGTAGTATAAAAATGTTTTTTTCTCGAGACATGACAGCGTGTAGGTAGAGGAACATATGGATGCGGAAAAAACAACAGCATGACGCGGAGGCTTTGACCTTGGCGAGGCAGGCTGGCGCTGCTGCAGGAGGCCCACGTTGCTGACAGGTGCCACACAGCCTGGTACAGCGCCTTGTTTCGTCTTCCCCCGCACTCACGCACACGTCCAGAACACAATACTGTATGTCCCAATCAGGTATGCCGCACTACATAGGCTGCATTCCAAACTTGGATTCTGTATTAAACATACTCCTTATACAACGGTCTATCTTTGATTGACGAGATAACAGAAAAGAGTGGGACCTTTTAATAGCTCATTTGTTATGCAAAGGCCCATCCCCGAATTTCAACTTGATGTATGTGAGAGCATTCTAGGGCCAGTCACGTCGACTTCAAACGTACTGAATCGGATTCATTTGGCAATCACAGTGATACAGTGCTTTCAGAATGCATTCACACCCCTGGACTTTTTCCACATTTGTTGCCTTGCAAAGTAGGATTACAATGGATTTAATTGTCAACAATTTAGAAAAAACACTCAAAGTGTTAGTCAATACATGTTAGAATCACCTTTGGCAGTGATTACAGCTGTGAGTCTTTCTGGATAAGTCTCTAAGAGCTTTCCACACCTGGATTGTGCAATATTTGCCCATTATTATTTTCAAAATTCTGTCAAATTGGTTGTTGATCATTGCTAGACAACCATTTCATGCATTGCCACAGTTTTTCAAGCAGATTTAAGTAAAAACTATATCTCAGCCACTCAGGAACATTCACTGTCTTCTTGGTAAGCAACTCTAGTGTAGATTTGGCCTCATGTTTTGGGTTATTGTCCTGCTAAAAGGTGAATTAATCTTCCAGTGCATGAAAAGCAGACTGAAACAGGTTTTCCTACATTTGTTTGCCTGTGCTTAGCTCCATAATGTTTATTTTTTATCCTCAAAAACTCCCCAGTTGTTAACGATAAGAAGTATACCCATAACATGATGCAGCCACTTCTATGCTTGAAAATATGGAGAGTGGTACTCAGTAATGTGTTGAATTGGATTTGCCCAAACATAACACTTTGTATTCAGGACATCCTCAGTTTTCTCCTATCACAGTCACTAAACTCTAACTGTTTTAAAGTCACCATTGACGTCATGGTGAAATCCATGAGAGGTTTCCTTCCTCTCCGACAACTGAGTTGGAAAGGACGTCTGTATCTTTGTAGGTACTGGGTGTATTGATACAAAGTGTAATTAATAACTTCACCATGCTCAAAGGAATATTCAATGTCTCCTTTTTTAAACCCATCTACCAATAGGTGCCCTTCTTTGAGAGGAATTGGAAAATCTCCCTTGTCTTTGTGGTTGAATCTGTGTAGTCATTCAAAAATCATGTGAAACACTATTATTGCACACAGAGTGAGTCCATGCAACTTATTATGTGACTTGTTAAGCACATTTGTACTCCTGAACTTACCTCATAACAAAGGGGTTGAATCATTTTTGACTCCAGACATTTCAGCTTTACAATTTTAATTAATTTGTAAAAAATGTCAAACAAAACATAATTCCACTTTGACATTATGGGTTATTGTGTGTAGGCCAGTGACAAAATATCTCAATGTAATTATTTGTTTTAATCCAGGCTGTAATAAAACAAAATGTAGTCAAGGGGTGTGAATACTTTTTAAGGGCACTGTATGTCTTATACAGTGTTGTCAGACATACGGTCGGCTAAAGATAGCTAGCTGATGAACATACGGCACAGAGCAGTACAGTGCAGTGTCAAGGGTAGAGGTCTATCCTGCAGCAAACCTTTTCTGGCTAGACAGGTGTTGCGTGTGTGTTGTGCAAGCCCTCAGGCAGCTGGGTAATTACCCAGCCCTGTGATGCCTTGAATCCATTTTGGGACGCCTAACAGTTTTTTGCTGACTCACTAAAAAGTGTTCAACGGCTAACAAGAGGATTTTTTTAGTTGAAAATGCCTCGTTCAAAACCTCCAGACCTTCTGATGTCTGCAATTTCAATTCCATCTCCAGTCCATTTAGCTGAGCACAGATGACTTCCAATATAACGCCCCAAAATGCGGCGAGAAAATGGTAATAAAATATATTTTTTAGATCCATTCAAAATGGCTTGCCCAGCAAAAGGCTGATTTGATTAGCCTTCCAGAGTAATATTGTATGTACTGCCTTCTCTGGGGACAGGGAGGTTGTGCCAGAGAGACAGACCCAGATGACCCAGAGTGCCATCCAATGTGTGAAACTCTCAGCTTCTCTTTAAAATTGCTGCAGGGCAGCTCCCATCATGTCATCACATTCAGGCAGACTTAGTCGTAACGTGGCCAAGTGGTGTGTCATTGTCCTTTGGCTTTTGTCCTCTTTCCCCCGAACCATCTCATTAAATGAATTAGCCAGCTTCATTCATCCAAATTACCGGGTACTATAAAAAGTACATGAGCGACAGACAACCTTGGGTGAATATGCTACTACCCTATAGCTAGTTATTTATTTAATTCCAAGCGTATACTTATCTCTCCTCTACTTTATCGGATATTTGAAACTGAGCTTTCATAAAGTTTCCTTATGATAGGGGCGTCATTCTTTGCAAGGTTTCATTGTGATAGGGGCGTCATTCTTTGCAAGGTTTCATTGTGATAGGGGCGCCATTCTTTGCAGGGCCTTGAAGAGGCCTCTCTACAGTATAGAGCCCCTTTATTAAACATTCTACTTCGTCTACGTAAAGAGGATCATTCGCCAGTGAAATAATGCGTCTGATGAGAACCATTATTCCTATTTTAAGACCATCCCATGATATTTCACAAGCACGGCAGTGCATTTCCAAACATGTAGTCTATAAGCTCATATACCGCCCATTCTCACCTTCCGGTCTGTAGGTATCCACCGTAACCTTTTTATATTGCCAATTGACTCGGATACTTTTACCAAGCGACATGCCCTTGACGAGTCCTGACAGTCACTTTGACTTGTCAATTGTGTATTCAGTATGAGGATGTCTGGCCTGTATGCAATGAGCATCGGAGGCAGCCAGCCCAGCATCGGACCATAAACTACACGCCTGTCAATGAGACACACTGGCTTGTTTGTCCCCCCCCCTGTCTGTAAGCACTCAAAGTCACGACAGGCTCGTTAAGCATGTCATGTTGACACCTTCATAAGGAGATGGCTCAATTTTTATCGAACGGAGAAAGAGGAGCGGCCTATAATGTCCGCCTTCCTGCAGAATTATAGCTAGTAACAGGTCGGTTCGATGGAGAGAGAGAGAGAGAGAGAGAGAGAGAGAGCAGGGATAATCAGTCCTCTGTCCGATGACTGGCCCTACACACCCTGTCCGCCTCCTGCCATTCCCATTCATTTTTGAGGTTTGGGGGCAGAGACTTATCTACAATTTCAGGACTTAATTGAATGTTGGAAATTAAACATGTGTCTGCCCAAGGCATGGTGACAGCTCCAGAAAGCACAGACACATTGAGTAGGCTCCGAGAGATTATGACAATGAAAGGAGGGGGAAGAAGAAATTGAGACAAATCCTATCGAGTTGTCTGTTTTAAATCAGAGAGAAGTTGCCGGAAATAATGAACATTTGGGTAAGTCACACAAACATTTCCGAGGGCGGAAGATAAAAAAACTTTCACTCAACTAAAATGAGTGCTTTTATTTCAATTACAAAATGACGGCATCATTTATAGTATGTTATTGATCGCCTCAAACAATATAAAAAAAAAGTAGCCATGGTAATTAAAACTTGTTAAAAAAGTTGTGTGAATGAAACGGATATTCTTTGTAACATGTATGGTAAGTAGTTTCTAACTTCTTACTGTCTTTCATGATTAACTTTTTATAAGAACAGTGCATTCAGAAAGTATTCAGACCCCTTCACTTTTTCCACATTTTGTTACGTTACAGCCTTATTCTGAAATTGATTAAATGTACGTTTTTTCCCCCTCATCAATCTACACACAATACCCCATAATGAAAATGCAAAAACAGGTTTTTAGAAATGTGCGCAAATGTATTCAAAATAAAAAAACTGAAATATAACATTACATAAGTATTCAGACCCTTTACTCAATACTTTGTCGAAGCACCTTTGGCAGCAATTACAGCCTCAAGTCTTCTTGGGTATGATGCTACAAGCTTGGCACACTTGCATTTTGGGAGTTTCTCACATTCTTCTCTGCAGATCCTCTCAAGCTCTGTCAGGTTGGATGCGGAGCGTCGCTGCATAGCTATTTTCAGGTCTCTCCAGAGATGTTCGATCGGGTTCAAGTCTGCACTCTGGCTGGGCCACTCAAGAAGATTCAGAGACTTGTCCCAAAGCTAGATTTCATCAAGGAGCACTCTGTCCTTTGCTCTGTTCATCTTTACCTTGATCCTGACTAATCTCCCAGTCCCTGCCGCTGAAAAACATCCCTACAGCATGATGCTGCCACCACCATGCTTCACCGTAAGGATGGTGCTAGGTTTCCTCCAGACGTGACGCTTGGCATTCAGGCCAAAGAGTTCAATCTTGGTTTCATCAGACCAGAGAATCTTGTCGAAGTCCTTTAGGTACCTTTTGGCAAACTCCATGTGTGGTGTCATTTGCCTTTTTGTGAGGAGTGGCTTCCCTCTTGTAATGTTTGTCGTAGGTGGAAGAAGGTGAAGAGGACCAAGGTGCAGCGTTGTACGTGTTCATGGTAAATTTAATAAAGAAACTGAACACTAGAACAAAAAAACAACAAAGCGGAACAAACAAAACAGTTCTGTCTGGTGCAGACACACAAAGACAGAAAACAACTACCCACAAACACCAGGTGGGAACAGGCTACCTAAGTATGGTTCTCAATCAGAGACAACGATTGACAGCTGCCTCTGATTGGGAACCTACCAGGCCAAACACATAGAAATACAAACATAGAACAAAACAGAGAATACCCACCCACATCACAGCCTGACCAAACTAAAAAATAGAAACATACAAAGCAATCTACGGTCAGGGCGTCACACCTCTGGCCACTCTACCGTAAAGGCTTGATTGGTGGAGTGCTGCAGAGACGGTTGTCCTTCTGGAATGTTCCCCCATCTCCACAGAGGAACTCTGGAGCTCTGTCAGAGTGACCATCGGGTTCTGGGTCACCTCCCTGGTCCTTCTCTCCCGATTGCTCAGTTTGTCCGTGCAGCCAGCTCTAGGAAGTCTTGGTGGTTCCGTAGTTTTTCCATTTAAGAATGATGGAGACCAATGTGTTTTTGGGGACCTTAAATGCTGCAGACATTTTTGGTACCCTTCCCCAGATCTGTGCCTTGACACAATCCGGTCTCAGAGCTCTGCGGACAATGCCTTCAACCTCATGGCTTGGTTTTTGCTCTGACATGCACTGTCAACTGTGGGACTTATATAGACAGTTGTGTGCCTTTACAAATCATGTCCAGTCAATTGAATTTACCACAAGGGAGCTCCAATCAAGTTGTAGAAACATCCCAAGGACCATCAATGGAAACAGGATGCACCAGAGCTCAATTTCGAGTCTCATACCAAAGGGTCTGAATACTTACGTAAATAAGGTATCTGTTTTTTATTTTTAATAAATGTGCAAAAAAAATCTAAAAACCAGTCTTTGCTTTGTCTTTATGGGTATTGTGTGTAGATTGATGAGAGACAAATATATAAACCAATTTAGAATAAAGCTGTAACGTAACAAAATGTGTAAAAAGTCAAGAAGTCTGAATACTTTCTGAATGCACTGTAGATAGCTGAACTACAAATCACAGAAAATAATGTGGCAGTAAATCCAGACTTCAATATGTCTGGGACAGGGCCCATAGAGAACACTTTAGTGAGATAGAACAAGGGAATCAGTCTAGCCTGGACACGCTCCTCTGGACAGATGATGTCAATTATCACTCCAGGCTAATTATAAAATACATAGCAGATAGGCTGCTTCAGTGGCAGGCAGATTTCTTCGTGCCAGAACAATGTTCACACATTCATCTTGTGGAGGAAATCCCCCATGGTGTAACGACGCTTTGCCTCGAATGGTAATGCCAATAATGAGGGGACAATATAAGAGAAGATATTAATTGAATTATGGAAATGAGACGTGACATTTTTTATCTTCTGGGCTCCCCAAAGAGCACATTCCGCATATCTCAATAGAGTTTTCTCTCTGATTTGCACAGTAATGTCTCTGCGTGTGAAGTTGGCAGGGGGTTTGGGGTGGTATGCTGGCCTAAAATTAGGCGATGTGCCATAGAGGAGGAACGGGGGAGGAGGAGGGTACAAGGCTGTAATTACAAGGATCTGTGCCCCTGTCGGGACAGCCCCGATCGAATCTGGGCAGGCTGGGAACACTGTGCTGTAATAATGACATACTGGAGCTCTGTCAGTGTTCCTGGAGCACAGCCAGGAACTCCTACCAACAGCACAGATGATGTAAACAGAGATAAATAATACAATAAAATAAACATAAAAACTGCTGTTGTTTTTGACAACAACATTAAGCTTAACCAGTCATGAATGCAGAGTTGTTGACCCTGAGTGATGAACATCTTCTTTGGCGCCTCACCTGCTTTCATAGCCTACTTGATGTACCACGTCATGGTTTTTGCCTCGTTTTGTTTAACACACACACACATTCAACCACCAATGATGGCATGTTACGTAACCTTTGCAGGTGGCCCGTTAAATAGCACAGAGCATCATAGACATCTCCCTGGGATCCACAGAACAGCTTCTGCCTGGACAGATGCTGGGCTAGTGACTCATCCCTGTCTCTTGTCTGTGTGATTGTAATGATTATATTAAAACCCTCCATGTCTCCTCGACGTGGAGATAATATGCACATGGCACCACCCCAAGTCTGAAAATAGTGTCACTAATGACAACAACAGCAGCGCAGCAGTGGTGTGGTGAGGGGTGATAAGACAACGGAGGGAAGGAGGCGAAGAGGCTTTGCAGAAAACCAGTCACATCGTGAGAGGACGTCGACACAGAGGGCCTGTACCGCTGGCCGCTGCCCGCCTCTCAGCCCAGCGGAAATCTCCCAACTCCCAGATCAAAGCTCGAACACGCTCCAGAAATCTCCTCTGCTCTCTCTCTCTCTCTCTCTCTCTCTCTGTGTCTGTTAGGAGAATAATTGCATAAGTGGTTTCAGCTTTCTGAATTTATCTCCCACAAGCCAACTTGTCTCTCACACACTTTCCTCTTCTTTCTCTCTTCTTGCGTCTTGCTTCACTCTCCTTTGTCTTTCTTGCCTTTACTCTTCTCTTGCATCTTCATCCATGTCTATAGCCCTCAGATTTGCCACAGAGCTAAACCCGAGAGATACGCTTGACAGACGTGAGAGAGAGATGAGGACAGGGCCGAGGGCAGGATTTCGAGTGCCTGTTCTCTAAAGATGACATCCTTCAACACAATCTCAAGAGGGGGTCTCTTGCCATTTTATGTTTCATTGCTGACCATGGTTATCGTCAACGTTTATCTTTCCAATTTTGTTATGATTAAAATATCACAACGCAAACCCCTGCTATGATGCAAGTTGACACAATGACACTCTCCCACCCATCCACTTACCAAATGTCTTGGTAAACTGCTCATTAAGACTTCCCTGTGGCAAAGCACTGGGTGGATCAATGAAGGGAAAATCAAGCCTGACGGGCTGAGATGAAACTGGCCTCTCCCGGAGAGTGGCCCGGCCCCCTGCTCACCCACCGGCTGTCAATCTGAAGAGTACCTCATCCACACTCCCTCCAAAAACACTACAGCCACCCAGCAAGAGCCCTAAACCCTGCCAACCCCAGGACCAGTAAGGGAGGAGAGGGGAGGAGAAAGGAAGGTGGGGGGGAGGGGACCAATTCCCATGTGGCCTTTGTTGTTGTTGTCGTCAATATGGGAGATGAGCACATCGATGTGGAAATAGTCCGCTAGAAGGTACAGTGAAAGCAAAGGTTGCCGGCATTGAGTACTTGCACGATTATATGTGTAGATATTACGCGCACATACACATGCACACACACAAACGGCCCCATACCCAAAACTCTGAGAGCGCTGGAGTGTCATGTTGCCTTGGCAGGACGGCTGTAGTGGCAGATGGACTGTGCTGATTCCTTGTCCCCTATGGTTTCCCTGGTAGTGCCAGGCAGAAGGGATGATCTTTCTGCCTGTAAGCCAGTCTAAAACGTCTCATGTCGGGCTTCAGAAAGCAAGGAAACATCCCTTGACGGCTCTTCTCATCCAAAGCTACTGTCTGCTCATCTCTTTGACTTAATAGAAAAAAAATGATTGTTTTGCAGCATCTAAACACTCTAAATAATTTGATTTCCCAAAGGCAAAAAGAAACCTGCGCGGAACCTTTAATTTGATCCAATATACACTTAACAGTTTTAATAAATGGTTGAGGGAAATTCACATCGAAAGCCTTCCAATAACTCACTAATTGTCCAACTGGCCCTTAGCTGACATAGACAATTGGTGTGATGCACTCAGTGACAGGTGAGTTTTCTTGCACTTTTTTCGTTTTTCTATTGTGTCTGATATGGCAGTTGTCTCACTATATGCCGTGAGACATTAAATATTCCTCTTGGTAATCTCTCCTGTGTGATAGCACTGATTGGATCACTAATGTCTCATTCCATTTTTCATTCACAGCTATGACAGGACATTCACGCTGAAGAGCAGACATTAGGCATAGCGTTGTCAGAGAGCAGTGACGGCCCGTTAAGTTCCTCAAGGGTAGCTGGCTTCTTAAGTACTTATTCTATTAAGGTTACTTAAATTCCTCAAAAGAACCAGACTTCAGTCAATCCAGCCAATATCCCAGTTGAATGATTTGTCCCCTGATTCCTGCGGGACTTATACCCTGAAGACTCAGAGCCACCGTACTCAAGAGCTAAAAATCTATACAAAGACAATAATCTAGTACACCTATTGCATTTGAATTGTCAAACGATGACAAATGTGTCCTTACACAACATAGGAAAATATCAACGCTGGTACAATTTTTTCAAATGAGGACTATATTTTCTCCACCAGCAGGGTGTCAATGTGGTTATAATGACATTCACCTCGGAATGAACCTGCCTCGATTTCCGACTGAAGGAGAGATTGACTGGCAAAAGGAGACCATTATATGTAACTCCTCAGTCCTCAAGACAAGAATGTCAGTCCATTTGATTTAATAGCATTCTGTTTCACATTGTTCCAGTATTCCACACCTTGATGTTTACTCCCTTTGAAGCGGGCAAGAACAGGTACCAGGGACAAAAAATATATAGAGTGGTCGCTGTCACTGCTCACTTCAAAAGAGCCATTTCGAGCATCAATCAAGGGTTTGTGTGATTCGACATGATGGCCGTGTCAAAACCCTGTGATTTCTGGACCGGTTGGTGAAAGATGAATCTGTATTGATTTGCCAAGTTCGTCTGAGGTTGTAAATCATCGGGAGATACTATTCTTCACAAAGTGGGCTACAATGTTGTGAGAGACAGAATGCTCTGGAGTCTCGCTATCCTCCATCCATGTCAATTTGATCAAACTACAAACTTAGACGGTGGAAACAGTAGGTTTAAAACTGACTTCCTAGGCATAGTTATGTGCTACATTTGTATATGTGCACTTGTATATGTGCACTAGATGAACATACTTTATGTTCAACTGGATTGTAGATTAAAATGGTAAACTCCACCATATGATAAATCTGTGTTCTACACCAAAACCCAACAACTTAACGGCTAAAGAGTTGTGATTTCTAATGATTAATCTATACTGAACAACAAATAAACTATTTTACTGAGTTACAGTTCATATAAGAAAATCAGTCAATTTAAATAAATAAATTAGGTCCTAATCTATGGGCTGGCCTAGAAGGGCCCACCCACTTTGAAGCCAGACCCAGCCAATCAGAATTAGTTTTTCCCCACAAAAGGGCTTTATTACAGACAGAAATACTCCTCAATTTCATCAACTGTCCGGGTGGCTGGTCTCAGATGTTTCCGCAGGTGAAGAAACCGGATGTGGAGGTCCTGGGCTGGCGTGGTTACAAGTGGTCTGCAGTTGTGAGGCCGGTTGGACTTACTGCCCAAATCTCTAAAACAACGTTGGAGGCGGCTTATGGTAGAGAAATTAACATCCAATTTTCTGACAACATCTCTGGTGGACATTCCTGCAGTCAGCATGTCAATTGCATGCTCCCTCAAAACTTTAGATATCTGTGACATTGTGTTGTGTGACAAAACTGCATATTTTAGAGTGGCCTTTTATTGTCCCCAGCAGGAGGTGTAATAGTGTAATGATCATGCTGTTTAATCAGCTTATTGATATGCCACACCTGTCAGGTGGACGAATTCACTTGGCAATTGAGAAATGCTCACTAACAGGGATGTAAAAGATTTTTGCACAAAATTTGAGAGAAATAAGCTTTTTGTGCATGTGGAACATTTCTGGGATTTTTTATTTAAGATCATGAAACATGTATATTTTTGTTCAGTATATATTGATCAAACATTTTGTTCAACATCTAATCAATCAAAGTCATCATGAAAGAAATGACTTCAAACATAAAATAAAAATCCCACACTCCCTACTCCCCAGTGTGGCTAAAAGTGTACTGTGGGCTTGAGAGCCGTGGGCGATGCAACACATGGGCTGATCAATAGTCTTTAGGGAAGTGATCACTGCTGCTACCTCGCTTTCCAACCAAGGTGCATGAATTGAGGCGCAAACTGAAGGAGAGTGGAGATTCAGCAACACTAGGAGGACAATGGAATTCAATAAAAAATAGTTTATTTTGATCAAAGGAGAACAATGGTCTTTGTTGAGGCTCAGATTGGAGATCCTTTAGTGATCTCCAATGAGCAGCACATTTGGCCAGGACTATGATGGCTCTAGGGGGCAAAGTAGCACACAAGGTAACAAGCTCATCTCCCAACACGTTACACACCGTTTCCTCCATCCAGTCAGAAGGTTCTGAAGGTTGAATCTACCAAGACCCAAAATAAATCCCTCCAGACTGTCCCTATGGAGATAAAGAGAGAGAGAAAGAGCGCGAGAGAGAGCATGAGACAGTGAGATAGATGAAGTGAGAGAGGAAAAAAAAGAGAGTGAGAGAGACTCAAAGGTTGTTACTGGCCAGGGGGTAGTGTGGAACTGTGAAAGGTATTAGCGCATTGGGAGAAATCTACCAATATTATGCCATCTGCCAGCAGATGCCGAAAACATCTTCCTCTTATCACCTAATCCAATTCCTGCTTGTGCAGGTGTTTCCCTGAGCGTGTCTGTGAAAAATGCCAGAATTGAGCTGGATCAATTCTCTCTTAGTGTTCATCTTGGCTCTGTGATCTTTGGAAAGTGGTTCATGTATTTTACAAAAGAGCAGAGGAAACAACCCTTTTAGTGGAGTTTCGACAGGTCTTATGACTCCATTTTCAGTCCGAAATTGATAGCTTTTTCTTCGATGCTGAAGCCTGTCCATAGCACACATCCCTTTTTCATGGCTGAAAGTGAGGCTTTAAATGGAGAAATTATAGACTCGAGGAGAGCCCCTTCTTATCGACTGATTATAATCACCATTAGCCAACATTCTGCAGATGTAGGCTATCAGTTAACTGACTTTGTTCGGCTGGGCCTTAAGCAGGCCCTCAACAGTTTTGGATATTTATAGTAAAAGAAAAAACCCACTCTGAGCAATATAGTATAATCTACAGTGAATAGAGCCATCTGCTTGGAGACAAAACAGTAATTATATAACAATTATGAATTGAATGTGTATTGTGTAACAACATGATTGGACATTATTTATGAAACAGGCGTTTGAGAGGGAGGCATGTGATGTATTTTGACTTAAACAGACTGTGAAAGGGGCTAGACCTCACTGACGCACGCATGCATGGACACACACACACACACACACACACACACACACACACACACACACACACACACACACACACACACACACACACACACACACACACACACACACACACACACACACACACACACACACACACACACACACACACACACACACAGTTCAGTAGTTGGGTGGAAGGAAACACACTCTGCCTAAGTGAGATAGCTTGAGATAGCTAGAGGGAAAGCTCAGAGGGACGTTGTTGGAACACAATGGTGTTTCAGAGTTTCAAGTTTTATATAACATTGCTTGAGGGATGGTCATGATGGTTAGACTGACATTGTTGTGACACAGCACGAGCAGAGAAGAGAAGAGGGATGTTGGCTTGATGGTGACATGTACAGTGTCTGTCTGAGCAGCCCTGCCTCAGTGGGGACACGGTCGGGATTGGGGGACTAATCCTAGCCTGCTTCACAGAGTGTTTAAACAGATGGGCCCGGCTGCTGTGAAAGCCTCACTCACAGATTGCCTTGGAAACCGTTTGAAAAGAGAAAAGAACAAGTGAAAGAGAGTGAAAAGTAATAGATGTCCTGGGTGGCTAACTCTCTGTAGCGGTGTTGCTAGAGCCAAACAGAAATATGTATAAGATAAAGTTATGTAGGATGGAATATGTGCACAGAAATGTGATGGTTATGCCACTGGTTCCAGGTTTGTGGTTATTTTACTTCTGTAGCTTTTGTTCTGCGTTAAAGTCCCTGTATTCTCGAGAATGTAGGTTTTAGGGTATGCCCAATAACACAACTATGCATATTGACATGTCAGCTAAGACTTGGTGTCCTTACTTAAGACTTAATTCGTTGTAATGATACTTGTGATAATGAATTTACAAGGACATTTTCCAGTCAGCAGTCATCAATCAAGCGATCCAAAATGTGGGCTTAAACAATCCTTAAGAGTCTAAACGACACACCCGTGCGTCTTATGAACACAATACAATAAAATGCCCATCTGTCGGTTTAAGCGAGTTTAAGTGACATGTGTTTTTTTTTGTGTGGCCTGTCGGAATCCCCTGCATCAGCCTATGTCGCCCTTCTGCATCGGTGGTGGAAAGTGGCAGTGCCACAGCTCTGATTGTCAGACCAGATAGGACCACTCTAGGAAAAGATGTTCTCACGAACAAGATGGCGTTCTCCCTTTTGCACTACAACCCCCACAAGTGTCATGGGACTCGAAGGTAACCCATACTAAAAACGAATGGAAGTGCTGTGCGGAGATAGTTTTGTGCCTTCTAGATATAGGACAGACACTTCAAAAACCTTGTTTCTTAGGTTTCTTTATTTTTTAACCGTCTTTCTGAATGTGTTTCTATTGGCTGTAGCAGCAAAGGCCAAATTCAATATTTTATCAAATAAATTGTAAATATATATTTTTTGATGAACCTAAATGGGATCTAAAATTCTAGATGAAATGGTAGAGCACCCCTCACTCCAGCCGCTTAGACTTTTTGAGGTTAAAGAAGAATTTGCTTTTATTCATGTGCAAATTTCTGCAAGCATTCCAAATGTTGTCGTCAGGAACATACTGGTTCAGAGAGATAAACAAATGGACTGCATTAATAGTGGCAACTGCTGCACAATGGACAAGGCCACCACACTGATACTGGAAAACAGAGAAAGTAGAGCTGCGAGCAGATAGGATTTGAAGTATTATTCAAATCATTTGAAATGTTGGAAAGCTTTCTTAGAGATGCATTTGTTCCGCAAAAATGTAGACATTTGCACCCTGTTTTCGATTCCAAATGCTTGCTACAGAGTCACCATGTTTTCAATCAACACCATATTGTCTGTGTGGGTGTGGCATGTGGCCTACTAGCTTCATTAAAAAAAGTACTACTGTATGTGTGAAGTTATTATGAAACAAATACATTAAAAAAAGGCAGATGTTGGTTGAACAACAATGCAAAACAATTGTTGGAGTTTGGGCAGCTTCATTGCTAGGCACTTAGAAATCCCACACCGGTATCTATAAAAGAGCACTCAACAACTAACTTTTGATTTCAAATTCCATCAATGCTCATAGAAACAAAACAAAGACTATTTCAAATACCTTATTTCGAATTCTTCTCCATACCTGACTGACTCATGCCAAAGGAAAAGAAAACAGTGAATCTCTGTCTTTCACCTGAGAGGTTTGCTATGTTTTTGTTTATCTTTCTCCATTTCTACCCAGAGCACTCTGTTCTCTTCATTCTCTCCGTTTCTCTCCATTCTCTCTGTTCAGAAAGGGCTTGGGTTTTTCATCTCCTGTCCACAACTCTGCGGTCTCGTTGTCTCCCTGATGGGGGAAATGTTTGGTCTTCCAGTTTTATCCTTTCATAACCAAGCACTTCTTCCTAGCTCCATTATCACAAATACCTTCTGTTCAGTTCTGAGAAAACCTGACATGAGGGGGCTTTCCATTCTTGCATTGTGTAAGAGGTGTTACCATAATGCCTGGTGCCGTTTATGTGGTTGAGAATACAGGGACGTTCACGCAGAACAAAAGCTACAGAAGTAAAATAACCACAAACCTATTGAGGACATGAAAATAACATCCTGTCCACGAAAACAAAACACAAACGAGGCATATATGTCAGCTACTCCAATAATCACAGAACGCTAGAGACAGGGAGTGGCACATGAGAGAGAGAGAAAGAGGAGGAGGAGGGGGGGGTGGACAGAATGCGAGAAAGGGAGAGAAACAGAGAGGGAGGGTGAGAGAGAGAGAGAGAGAGAGAGAGAGGAGGAGAAGGGGGGGTGGACAGAGTGCGAGAAAGGGAGAAAAACATAGAGAGTGAGAGAGAGAGAGAGAGAGAGAGAGAGAGAGAGGGCGAGCCGACAGAAGCTCTGGCTGTGAGGGACGTGGTTGGCATGGCGCGCTTAGCGCTTTGACACCTCGTTACGGTCTGCCGTGACACTGACACGTCACAGGAGGAAGACGGAGAGAGAGGATAGAGGGAGAGGAGGGGGTCCTATCAGAGCTCCCAGGCTCACAGGCCTGGCATGTGGAAGATGGAAGACAGAGGATGCCCCCACCAGCAGGGCAATCAAGCTCAACAGATGGCGCCGACGTCTGGGAGCCTGAGACTGTATACGCCCAGCTAGAGCAGGGCTGATGACAGAGACGCATAGGACCTATCTGAGCATCACATGAGTGGGTACAAGGAGAGTGGGGGGGGGGGGGGGGGGGTGTGTTTGTGTGTGTGCGACAGTGTGATTAACGCAAATGTGATTAATTAGCTTGTTTAAAAAAAAATTATAATACAAATCACACCTACTTCAAATGGTAAAGATTTTGTGTGTCACTGCTAATTCTTCCAATTGACATTCACGAATTCAGTCTTATGCTTATGGTGAAAACATGACCGTTGCTTTCATTTATCTTTTTTTATTCACAAATACAGAGGGTAAAATAAAGTGCGAGGGGTCCAGTGAGTTGCACGTCAACTAAGTAAAGATTTGAATGGAGTAGGAAAGGTAAACCGTAATAAAGGATGCAGGTTTACTACAGTACTGACATAGGAAGAGATATATAGAAGGGGGAGGGAAGGTTTTTCAAATGGGCTCCTTTTAAAACACACGCACACACACACACACACACACACACACACACACACACACACACACACACACACACAAATCAAATGGGCTGCCAATACATGAAAAGCCTTCAAAGATGCTCATCTTGTCTCTGAAGTAACATTCATGCAAAAACAGTGGGGGGTGGGGGGTGAAGAGAAAAATTCAGCATGGGCTTCTTTACCAAATCATTGAGGGACAAAGATATTACACCTATTTTTATAACAAAGGCTCATGATTTCAACAAAACAAAGAACAATTCAACCCAATGGTAACCGGGTTAAGCAAGTACCCCTAAGTCCTCCCAAATGAAATGTGGAAAAAGAACCAGAGATTGAACATATCTCAGACAGATGAAATACTATGAAATAGTACGATGTGCAGTGGGAAGTGGTTCAAACCCTAAAAGCTTGACTACTGAAAGGGTTTTGGTTACATCTGCCTTTTCTAAATAACAGTTTTCCTTCTTTCAAGCCAAAGATAATTCACAAACAAATTGATAGACTGGTGCATTGACGTGTATTCACATGTATACGTCATCGGAGTCCAGATTACGAGCACTTAACAGTTCTATTCTGCAATAACATATCCTCTTACCATCACCATTAGACCGTCACCATCCAATTGAAACTCTCAATAGCCTCACACTTATTTCTACCTCTGCCCATAAAAATGACACTGCATAACTCCCCCACACCATAAAACATGAATATATATTCCTGTCTTTATTGAGATTCCATGTTCGCTTCTGGGTGGGAAAATTCCATTGCAAACTTAATTTATTCTTCACACTAAATAGATTACCAACCCTATGCAAACCATGAGGGATACCCCCTTTTTCCATATCATTCACAGAGAATCCATACTGTATGTGATGGGGACAGAGGGTGTAATCAAACATTAGCACGTTCATGATGATCCTCAACACGCGTTATAACACTACCGCTTTTAATGCTGCATGGACATTGGCTAATGGCTACTGGCCCCACTCCGCTTCTTGTGTTCTCTTGAATAGCCAGCCTTGTTTCCCAGCGGTCACTATTACATCCGGTCCTTTTCCCCTTAGCACTCCCCAGACTGCAATGAGCACTGATGGGGCCCCAGACATTACACAGGCGTGAATATGAACCAACAGAGTGAGTCCATTATCGGAGACGGATGAGAAAAATATTGTCCAATAAACTGGTGTGGCTGCGCAGTGAAACCAAAACACTTCTGCTCCAGTGGTGTGTGGGCATCGTGGAGCAGCTGTCAGCACCAAGATTAAATTGGAACAATCCATTTTAGTGAAATGAAGGCTCTTGGAATAGAGCCCTCCTGACACATGCAGGTTTATATTAGTTTACCAAACAATGTGGTTAGACTAACTGAACAAAAAACCCAAGAACCACCAAGATTGATCTTTGAGTGCCTGGTATGGGCGTTTGGTCAGCGGTTGGTTGAGGTCGGTGGCCATCTTCCGAGGCCTTGTCAGAGTGTCCAGTCACAAATTACACTTAATTGATATCCATTGTTTTATATCCACCTTCAGAAGTAATTCTGCCTCTTCCATCCACACCTTGGTTCCCTTTTATGCATAAATGAATAGAAAATCAAGGACAGTGGTAATTAATGGAAAATTAGGGGGATTTCAAACCATCCCAACCATCCCATTTCCATATACAGCAGCTGGCGTGGCAGTGGAGGAGAAAAGAGATGTGCATTGGGCTTCATTATGATTCCAGCCGGACACATTTGTCAGGGATTATCTCTGAGTGTCTAACACCTAATTACCGTTGGGCCACTGTGCAGGGCGTCCCTCTGAGAACTCTGCTGGCTCTTGCTGGCCGGCTGGTTGGCTGCAGCTGGCACCTCTGGGGTGCCCTTCTGACCCGCTTGCCCGGTGGTACTCTTGGTCTGCCACCATGCCCTCACACCACGTCCTTGCCAGCCAGCTGCCCAGTCGACCGAAGGGACATCCGGTGTCATCTTCGATTCAGGGGATGCGCCAAATATTGAATATAGATGGTCATATTATTCAGAACTACATACAAATACCACTTTCTATGTTATTTCACCTAGACTACCGGTGGATTTGCCTGTAAGAATATAGATTAAACAATGTCCATGCATTTGTTGTTGCTGTGCTTCTTTGTTTTATCACAGTGGAGCCAGAAAACACTTGCTATTTACTTTGCCCTTAGACTAAATAATTCCTTAATATGATCATTCCACCCTGCTGCTCACACATTTCATGGCTCTTAACCTTTAATAGATTTCTTTGATATGTAGGCTGCAGTGCCCATTAGATAATTAATCAAATAGAGTCCAGAGATTGTATTTTCTATTTTTTCCATTGAAATTCATGGTAAATGTCTGTGCCTATGTATTTGAGTGTTTAAAGAGGATTGTACGCACATTTTAATCAGGAAAGTATATGGACATAGCTCACGATTCAATAATGACAGTAAGTTGTTGAGGCAATGAAAAAAAAAAAAAAAAAACACCTTCTGATTGCTGAGTTTATCAGGAAAATAGCTCTGAATGTATCACACACACACACACACACACACACACACACACACACACACACACACACACACACACACACACACACACACACACACACACACACACACACAGTAAATCAGTAAATACTGCAGTGACAGTCACAACAGGTTCACATCTATCTTTAGGGCATATTGGTAATGCAGGCAGAATGCATTATACTGTAAGAAACTTCAGGAAAAATGGGGGCAAATAAGATTGCTTACACTTAAAAAAAGGTGTTATTTAGATCCCTTTGAAGAACCCTATATGGTTCAAGATAGAAGGAACCATTAGGCACAGACATTGGGCTCCCGAGTGGCGCAGCGGTCTAAGGCACTGCATCTCAGTGCTAGAGGCGTCACTACAGACCCGGGCTAGATTCCAGGCTGTATCACAACCAGCCGTGATTGGGAGTCCCATAGGGCGGCGCACAACTGGCCCAACGTTGTCCAGGTTAGGGTTTGGCCAGGGTAGGCCGTCATTGTAAATAAGAATTTGTTCTTAACTGACTTGCCTAGTTAAATAAAGGTTACATTTAAAAAAATTAAAAATAATAAAACGGGCTATTAGCTGCTTGTTACATGATGTGTCTGCATTAAGGCACCCGGTAATTGATGGTTAATGCACATTCTGGATACAGCCTCTCGTATTATACTGTACACACTGCCAGGTAAACACCCTCATTAGCAGGATGAAGTTATGTCTAGGGGAGCATGCCAGTGACAAGTGGGTGCTTATTTGGAAGATAATTTTTCACAAATACATGCACCAGAACTTAAAACTCCTAATTAGAGTATATATCCCTCATATTAGGTAGCAATAGTGCCTTAATTCCTCTTGAATAGTGATTAATGTCACTGGAGTATACAGTATGGTCTAGAGAATAAGACTGATATCAAAATGTTTTATGGGCCTGTGTCTGAGAGCACTCCCAACCCAGTCTCCCTGGGCATGCCAAGGGCAGCTTCACCTCAGCTGGTGAGTGCCGGGCCGGTTATAGGGATGGTTGGGACAGAAAGGCTGTAGACGAGGGGGTTACATGGCTGCTTCCCTCCCAGCGAGAGTTCCTGGCGTCTCCTTAGAGAGGCTCCTCTCACCCACTTCACATTGATTAGAGTCACGTTAGATGGCAGAGGCAGAGCGACAGCTTGGAATCTGAACATAAAGTCCCCACCCAGAGTCATTCGATTTCAGGCTCTACAAAGAGACAATGTTCTTGAACTTTTTCTAATGTGATTTTTTACCCCCACTTTCCCCAAGTGTTAGTGTGTAGGGTACACAATCTGCAGAGCAAGGACAGAGCACTGGAAGTCAACATGCAGTAGTGCAATGGAATTGACAACAGCATTCATTCATTGGTTTGTTCATTTGGCACAGACAGTGTTGGTAATGTATAAATATGAAATCATTTAAATGCAATTCATATTTTTTTAATGTATCCTTGAGGTTTCCACATCAAGCTACACCGTTAGAAAAAAGGGTTTGAAAAGGGTTCTTCGGCTGTCCCCATAGGAGAACACTTTTTGGTTCCAGGTAAAACCCTTGTTGCTTCCAGGTAGAACCATCTGTGGTATTTATTTTCATTTTTTATTTTTGTTTACCGTTTATTTAACTAGGCAAGTCAGTTGAGAACAAAGTCTTATTTACAATGACGGCCTACCCCGGCCAAACCTTAACCCGGACCACGCTGGGCCAATTGTGCGCCGCCCAATCACGGCCTGTTGTGATATAGCCTGGATTCGAACCAGGGTGTCTGTAGTGACGCCTCTAGCACTGAGACAAGCTGTGCCACTTGGGAGCCCATATCATGTTTACACATTCAATTAGGGGATATCAGGGTAGAGCAAGTCATTATTTCATCAACATTTCCTAAGTTAGTCGGCAGCAGCTGTTCGACATGGGGTCAATGTCTCCCACAGACCGTTTTGAAGTCAACACTAGCATACGACCGTACCACTTAGAATGAAGAAATCTTTTGGCCATGATTTCTAAGTAGCTAGTATTCTAGGGAAGGTATCGGAACACAGCCTTGTGATATTCTCCACCAAGGCCATGATATTCAGCGTACCTTAAAGACGCGGAGGCGAAGCCGCCACTTGGCGTTGTCCACGAGCCGGCGGCCAGGGCTCTCATCCGTGGGTGAGTGTGTGTGGGTAGCCTCCACTCTATGTGGACAGCCTACGTTGGCTGGACTCAAGTCTGCCCGCCGTTAAGACTCCTGGCCGCCTGTCATTGGCTCAGCTCGGGCCACCTGCCAATCTGCCTGTGAGTGACAAGGAGAAAAAAAACACAGATGAGGAAAAGAAAAACACACACAAACTGTCCCTTTTACAGGTACATTTACGTATAAAGGTAATTAACTTGACAACGACAGACAAGTGATTACATCTAAGAAGAGACAGAAAAACACACATTTTCCACCAGAGTTGAGAAGATTCCGAAATCTGAAGATTGCTTTTCATTCATCAGTATACGGTGGCCTTGAGCAGTGTGGGAGATAAATGATAAACAATTTCTGTTGATTTTAAATGAAAAAAATCCCAACGGATTTAAATGATTTTACTGTGATAGCTAACTGTGTATATTCACAAGAGACAATGACATGAAAGGTGTGGATAGAGCTTTGTAATAAGGCCATTTTCACACACAGAGGATTGTGTGAGCTTTTTTGGGGGGACATTTGGACTGCTACAGGGGTTTTGGGTAATGGTTGCATTTTAGAAAGCCTGTGAGATCAAGCGCTCATTTGAAATCTCTGGCAGCTCATTGTTGCGTCATCATTTTTCTTGTGGCTCTTCAGGGCTAGAATATAAATTTCAACCAGACTTCAGAAGGGCTCAGTCATGCCTGTATCTATTAGCGTGTTTTATATGTGCCATGCAAACCCTATAGTTTAAACACTATGCACACTGAGATTCGTTGCATGAAACCCGAACTGGAAAACTGAACTGATCACTACAGCATCAGAAGCTTTGCACCTTGAAGGAATTTCCCTCCGTGGGAAACTAAAACATTTTGAGTGTTTGTCTAATCAGGCAAATGAACACCAATATATATTTTTAATACATAACAAACAAAGCAGCACTTGATTAAACCTCTTCGTTGATGAATATTGAAGGATTTTCTGCTCTATCGACTGGATATGTATTCGTTTAGCCATACGTGCATCCCTACAGGCATCTACTGAGTTGTACATTAGTCACACTCGTGAGTTATGTTATCCCCCTTAATCAGAGACAGCATCAGACACGATGCCAGGGAATCGAATTGAAACATGACGAGGAACACACAAACGTAAAACACACACACACACAAAACACTCCCTCTCTCTCCCTGACATACCCTGAGGTTTGGCCCCTTAGACGTGTCATAAAGACAGGACATCAAATGAAAACTTCCCACTATAATAACAGCCTCCCTGCACTGTCTCCAATCAGCTCCATCTGGCTGCCAGAGTCTGGCTGCACTAGCAGATCAGGTACGGCAAGCATAAGACAGTACCTCTGTTTTTTTTTTCTACAGTTCATGTAATCACTCCATCGCACTACCAACATCAGCCCTGCACAGCTCCCCTATCTCGCAGTACAGCAGCCGGCATTCAAGCCTAGCACTCTGGTGCTTTACAACCCATCGACATTGCTAATAGCTGGAAAGGTCAAAGCACATCTTAGTAGAATGGTCGCTCAGGCTTATCGCTTGTACAGTCTTCCCCTCTTCCTTCTTTTTAAAATCTTTTAAAATCTGACATTTTGGGCAAAGGGGTTTCAAGGTCGGCTCAAAGGCCATATCGCAAATGCGGAAATCAAACAAAATTAGCAGAGAGCTTGGAATCAGCCATCACTCTATTTGTGCACGATTCATCACCTGGGGTTTCCTTTAATGGTTGGTCACCCCACTGTGGAACCGTTGCTGTGTTCCTCATCTTAGATGTGTCTGAGGCAGCTAAAGAGCATCATTTATCACTTCAGCAAGTCTGCTCATGATGATTCCACCGGTCGCGGTCGGTGGTCAGCGGTCACACACGGTGTCAGACCTCTCCTCAACTAAGGCATTAGGATGGAGTTAACTGAACTGTCTAGCTAAAATGGACCTTCGGGGCTCAGATTGTCACGGCAACAGGTTTAGTCATGGCACTGGGGTTGCAAAGGAGTGACACCTGATTTACTTGACGACGTGGCCCTGATTGTCTCTGAACCCGACGTGTGCCGTGGTTATGGTCATCTGGTTATGGTCCAGCAATCCCGGCAAGAGCAGGCACGAAGCCAACCTTACGTCTGGAGAACAGAGAGGAGGGTAGAGGAAGACAAAAGATCCAGAAATGGCTGCAACCTTCAACCTTTCCTCCCTAACCAACCAATATACAGTGTGCAGTCACTCCAGTCAGCAAAGAAGACAGGTTGTCATGTCACTGTCACTGAAGTGTTTCTTGTAGACGATGCAGCTGCTATTTGTTCAACGAAGGGATTTGTCACAAGCTATAACACTTCAACATGTCCATGTCTCCTTTTACTGTCAGTATGACATGGTTCTTCTGAAGATATTGAATTACAGGTACTAGATGTATGTTGGTCCTAGTAGGCTGCTAAAAAATAGCTTGAATGCTGTGCTAAAGCAATGAATGACTATGTTATGGACAGTGCTCCTTAACAGCCACTCCATTGTGAAACTGTGTTTTCCGGTTTGAAGGCTTCAAGGGGGAAGTCATAATGCAGAAACAAAACGGTCGATGCGGATGCAGATCGATTGGCTCACTGCAAAACTGCAGCCACATGGAAACGCTTTCCCGTTGGCTCCCCTTAACATCCTAGCTAAGCAATAATCACTCTACACACAATAGTCAGTCCGACCAGTGTATTCCAACCACACGGTAAACACAATGAAGTCAACACGAATGTTTGAGATTGTATCTAAACCAAACAGCATTCTCCACAAAAATGTAGAGGAGGTTAAGATCCAGTCTCCATTCCCTCCTCCTTCTCTTCCTCTCCCTGAGGGAAAAAACAACATATGCTGACTTCAAGGCAATCCAAACGTTATTAGTCTTGGATGGACAATTGACAATCCCCAAGATGCTCATCCCGTTTGAGTTCAAGGGAGAGAAAAAGAGAGAGAGAGAGAGAGCTTCACTTAAGCACTTTCTCAACTTGCAACTGACAGTCTTTGAATTGAGTCTTGCCTTGCCCAAGCCAACACAATATCCCCCCCCAAAAAATAGCAAACTCAGGAGGAAACAAGGAGTGAGAATGTCTGTGACATAAAGAGAGAGAAAACATACCAAGCAAAAGAAAGAGAAAGGGGGCAAGTTCTTTCCCCAGCATTCTTTGCACTTCAAATCCACTGCACACACCTGCCCTCGCCCAAAATGCACAATCCGATAGATAGATAGAGGGTGAGAGAAACAACGAGAGAGAAACCTAATTGCTATTTCACCGTTTTGTGGGGAGGGGGAGGGGGGGGGGGGTGGCTCCCATTCGCTGCAGGCCCCACTGTCCAAAGAGCAATTTTCTCTATATTATAAAGATGATGAGCCACCCTAACCACAGGGCCAGGGGTGAGCATGAATCATTTCACTCTGGGGGAGAAAGATATATATATATATATATATATATATATATATATAGAGAGAGAGAGTTAGAGAGAGAGATACCTGGGGTATGAGCGATGGGCTAAAAAAAACACCCTGCTTCAATCCAAATCCAGCTCCTCTGGGGAGCAGAGGGGGAGCAGCCTGTGCTTTCTTCCTATGGAGGCCAGATCGCAGCTGGGAGGGAGGTATGTACACTGTCTGCCCTTTGCTACCAGAGAAAGAAGCACTGCTTTCCCATAGATGGTAAAATATATTGTGTGATGATATGGAGATGCATGAGGGCAGCCTCAATGATCCAGCCTCCCATTTAGATGAGATGTGAGCAAAGGTGGTTAGGTAAAGTCAAGGCAACAGGACATTTAAAATAAATGAAATTAAATGTGGCTCCATTCAGTAAACTAGGGGTATATTGTGCGTCACCACTTTACAGTAGAGGCATTTGAAAGTAAACATTTTTAATCAAAATGCATGTTGGGGCAGAATGCCTTCTGGAACACGTGAAACATGTATGCGATCTGTAAATACAAATACAATTGTTTAATTAGGAGCCTAGTTGGTTTAGCCACGGAAAAAGACAGGAATCTTCCCGCTAGCCGTAATTGGCTAGGATAATGAATGGGCTGGACATACTGAGAGATGAGTTCGGATTGGTCTGCCATGTAGCACACTTATGTCAATAACATGAGCTGCTCAGTATGTGTATTTAATCCTTTCTAACACTGCTTTTTTGAAAGATATCACAAAGAACTGCAAAAGTGTTGCTAATGCTCTCCACTTTCTGGAGGACTGAGGATTGAAATCAGTGGAATGTCCAGTGGAAGCAGAGTATGATAGCAAATGAGATGCAGAGAATTCAGGAATTTGATTGCAAATATGTGGAGGGTATTGAAAAGAGAACACCCAGAAGACTGTTGTATAAAACACCTGTCTCTGGATTACATCTTCAAACTAAGGGCAACCATGGCATCCGTGACAGGGAGGGCAGAAGCGTTAATCCATGTATACGGGTAAGAGAGTCTACATTATCAGATATTGTACGTTTCTAATTTTGTCAGAAAGTTGTATTCATTGCAAGTTAAAGCATACTGTTAGCTAGCAAACTAACATTTTTATTTATTTATTTTATTTTACCTTTATTTAACCAGGTAGGCAAGTTGAGAACAAGTTCTCATTTACAATTGCGACCTGGCCAAGATAAAGCAAAGCAGTTCGACAGATACAACAACACAGAGTTACACATGGAGTAAAACAAACATACAGTCAATAATACAGTGTAAACAAGTCTATATACAATGTGAGCAAATGAGGTGAGAAGGGAGGTAAAAGCAAAAAAGGCCATGGTGGCAAAGTAAATACAATATAGCAAGTAAAACACTGGAATGGTCGTTTTGCAATGGAAGAATGTGCAAAGTAGAAATAAAAATAATGGGGTGCAAAGGTGCAAAATAAATAAATACATTAAATACAGTTGGGAAAGAGGTAGTTGTTTGGGCTAAATTATAGGTGGGCTATGTACAGGTGCAGTAATCTGTGAGCTGCTCTGACAGTTGGTGCTTAAAGCTAGTGTGGGAGATAAGTGTTTCCAGTTTCAGAGATTTTTGTAGTTCGTTCCAGTCATTGGCAGCAGAGAACTGGAAGGAGAGGCGGCCAAAGAAATAATTGGTTTTGGGGGTGACTAGAGAGATATACCTGCTGGAGCGTGTGCTACAGGTGGGAGATGCTATGGTGACCAGCGAGCTGAGATAAGGGGGGACTTTACCTAGCAGGGTCTTGTAGATGACATGGAGTCAGTGGGTTTGGCGACGAGTATGAAGCGAGGGCCAGCCAACGAGAGCGTACAGGTCGCAATCGTGGGTAGTATATGGGGCTTTGGTGACAAAACGGATTGCACTGTGATAGATTGCATCCAATTTGTTGAGTAGGGTGTTGGAGGCTATTTTGTAAATGACATCGCCAAAGTCGAGGATTACAGAGAAGTATACAGAGAAGATAGTCGGTCCAAGAATTGAACCCTGTGGCACCCCCATAGGGACTGCCAGAGGTCCGGACAGCAGACCCTCCGATTTGACACACTGAACTCTATCAGAGAAGTAGTTGGTGAACCAGGCGAGGCAATCATTTGAGAAACCAAAGCTGTCGAGTCTGCCGATGAGGATGTGGTGATTGACAGAGTCGAAAGCCTTGGCCAGATCAATGAATACGGCTGCACAGTAATGTTTCTTATCGATGGCGGTTAAGATATCGTTTAGGACCTTGAGCGTGGCTGAGGTGCACCCATGACCAGCTCTGAAACCAGATTGCATAGCAGAGAAGGTATGGTGAGATTCGAAATGGTCGGAAATGATCTGTTTGTTGACTTGGCTTTCGAAGACCTTAGAAAGGCATGGTAGGATAGATATAGGTCTGTAGCAGTTTGGGTCAAGAGTGTCCCCCCCTTTGAAGAGGGGGATGACCGCAGCTGCTTCCCAATCTTTGGGAATCTCAGACGACACGAAAGAGAGGTTGAACAGGCTAGTAATAGGGGTGGCAACAATTTCGGCAGATAATTTTAGAAAGAAAGGGTCCAGATTGTCTAGCCCGTCTGATTTGTAGGGGTCCAGATTTTGCAGCTCTTTCAGAACATCAGCTGAATGGATTTGGGAGAAGGAGAAATGGGGAAGGCTTGGGCTTGTTGCTGTTGGGGGTGCAGTGCTGTTGACCGGGGTAGGAGTAGCCAGGTGGAAAGCATGGCCAGCCGTAGAAAAATGCTTATTGAAATTCTCAATTATGGTGGATTTATCAGTGGTGACAGTGTTTCCTATCTTCAGTGCAGTGGGCAGCTGGGAGGAGGTGTTCTCCATGGACTTTACAGTGTCCCAGAACTTTTTTGAGTTCGTTTTGCAGGAAGCAAATTTTGTGCTTGAAAAAGCTAGCCTTGGCTTTTCTAACTGCCTGTGTATAATGGTTTCTAGCTTCCCTGAACAGCTGCATATCACGGGGGCTGTTCGATGCTAATGCAGAACGCCATAGGATGTTTTTGTGTTGGTTAAGGGCAGTCAGGTCTGGGGAGAACCAAGGTCTATATCTGTTCCTGGTTCTAAATTTCTTGAATGGGGCATGTTTATTTAAGATGATTAGGAAGGCATTTAAAAAAAATATCCAGGCATCCTCTACTGACGGGATGAGATCAATATCCTTCCAGGATACCCCGGCCAGGTCGATTAGAAAGGCCTGCTCGCTGAAGTGTTTCAGGGAGCGTTTTACAGTGATGAGTGGAGGTCGTTTGACCGCTGACCCATTACGGATGCAGGCAATGAGGCAGTGATCGCTGAGATCTTGGTTGAAGACAGCAGAGGTGTATTTAGAGGGGAAGTTGGTTAGGATGATATCTATGAGGGTGCCCTAGTTTAAGGCTTTGGGGAGGTACCTGGTAGGTTCATTGATAATTTGTGTGAGATTGAGGGCATCAAGTTTAGATTGTAGGATGGCTGGGGTGTTAAGCATGTTCCAGTTTAGGTCGCCTAGCAGCACGAGCTCTGAAGATAAATGGGGGGCAATCAGTTCACATATGGTGCCCAGAGCACAGCTGGGGGCAGAAGGTGGTCTATAGCAGGCGGCAATGGTGAGAGACTTGTTTTTAGAGAGGTGGATTTTTAAAAGTAGAAGTTCAAATTGTTTGGGTACAGACCTGGATAGTAGGACAGAACTCTGCAGGCTATCTTTGCAGTAGATTGCAACACCGCCCCCTTTGGCAGTTCTATCTTGTCTGAAAATGTTGTAGTTTGGAATTAAAATTTCTGAATTTTTGGTGGTCTTCCTAAGCCAGGATTCAGACACAGCTAGAACATCCGGGTTGGCAGAGTGTGCTAAAGCAGTGAATAGAACAAACTTAGGGAGGAGGCTTCTAATGTTAACATGCATGAAACCAAGGCTATTACGGTTACAGAAGTCGTCAAAAGAGAGCGCCTGGGGAATAGGAGTGGAGCTAGGCACTGCAGGGCCTGGATTCACCTCTACATCGCCAGAGGAACATAGGAGGAGTAGAATAAGGGTGCGGCTAAAAGCAATAAGAATTGGTCATCTAGAACGTCTGGAACAGAGAGTAAAAAGAGGTTTCTGGGGGCGATAAAATAGCATCAAGGTATAATGTACAGACAAAGGTATGGTAGGATGTGAATACAGTGGAGCATTAGCTAGGTCACTAGCTAACATTGTGTATGATCTGTGTAGTAATATTATTTGTGTCTCAGAGCCATTTGCATTGGTAGTTATAACCTAATTTTAGCTAGCTAGCTAACATTGAAGCTACTGTAGATTCATGCAGGGTAGTAACATTATGTGGATTATGGTTCATTGTTTAGCTAGCTAGCTACAGTACATGTCTAAACAAAAGACTCCACTATCCAAGTAACCATTTCACTGTACCGTTTACACCTTCTGTATCCTGTGCATGTGATGTAGTGTGTGTTTACCAGAGACAGTAACGTGAAGAACAACATGACCTGCACCAAAGTCAAATTATAACGTTATGGGATATAGGATATAACGTTAGGCCAACGAGACAGTGTCAAAGTTCTACAATTGTAATTGTCTGTAATTAGCTTGCCATTAATTTGTAAATAACTTGTTGTGAGTTTATTTTCCTGTAATAATGAATACAAATGGACTAAAGTTAAGACATTGTCAACTATATTATATTGCCATTATTTGAACTGGCCTGCCAGCTAACTTCATGCTAGCTAGCTAACAAGCTAGAAATGAACAAAAACATTGTTTAGAAAGTTGCTTTTAGTTGCCTGGTTTCCAAAGATTGACAAATTTAATTTTTAAACAGATAGGTTTATTGGTGTTAAATACACCAGTTATGCTATTTTGGACCACCAGGCTGCTGATGTCAACAGGTTTGATGTCGGACGACAAAGAAGAGCTCTCCAGTAGGCGTACCAAAATATTCAAGGGCCATTTTCTCAAAAGTGGGGTTACAAGTTTATCAACTTTCAAAGCAGAATACATTTTCCATTGTTCCTCAACTGTAGTGTATGATATAGCATTTTCTAGCTCTCAGTCTCTACTTTAATCCAGTGTAAAAAACACAATTTCAAATTTTGCTACATAAGACCGAATCGCGCCATTAGGTCACAAATGTCAGTCAATCACACTAGCGGTTATGTCAACAAAATACAGTAAATTGCCAAAAGTATGTGGACACCTCCTTGTTGAACATCTCATTCCAAAATCATGGGCATTAAGGCATGGAGTTGGTCCCCCCCTGCTGCAATAACAGCCTCCATTCTTCTGGGAAGGTTTTTCTACTAGATGTTATGGCGGTGCCATGTTGAAAGTCAGTTACCTCTTCAGTAAGGCCATTCTACTGCCAATGTTTGTCTATTGAGATTCACAGGCTTCACCTGTTCTAGCCTCTTTGATCATGACTTTGGCCAAGTAATTTTATTTGCCTATGTCGAGAGGTTTAATTCAATCATGATTTGGAAGGAAATTATGTATTTTTCAAAGCTTTATTCTGAAAGGAGCCTAAGCTGTTCTCAGGAAAACTTTGGAGAGTAAACTAGGGGAGCTGGAGTTTAGCAATTCTATAATTTCTCATTTCCAATCCAGACGTGAGAGGAACAGTAAGCATGCTAGGATTTCTTAACACTCAACCTCAACTCAACCTTGCATCTCCGCAGAGTGAATACAGAGAGTGTTTGTGTGTGTGTGTGTGTCTGTAAATATTAGTGGATGGGAAAAAGACAAAGTACACATTGAAGAGGATAATCAATGCTACACAGTTTCACTGCACAGCATCACATAAAACATGTTTGATTATTGCCAGAAACATATGCACTCACTATATATCAAATAGAATTACAGCCATTAAGAGCTTTCAATAGGCTTTGAATTGCAGGTGGAAGGGGGGGGGGGGGGGGGGGGGGGGGGCAATGACCTTCATTACGTAAGGCAAGCAACAGACCCTGAGTCTCATTCTCCAATCAATTTCTATCAACCACAGAGATAGAATTCAATTAGAGGAGTTCTGCACTCACAATGGCGTCGCCCAGTCGAGCCACAATCGCCTCGGTAAAGTGGGCTGGAGGCAGGTGACCTTGAGCTTATAAACGCTTAGAAAAACAGTTTCCCAAAGGGTTGTCCCCATAGGAGACCCCATTTTTGGGTTCCATGTAGAACCATTTGTGGAACATTTCAACCTGGAACCAAACGATTCTATCCAGAACAAAAAAATAGTTAATCAAAGGGTTCTACTATGGGGACAGCCGAAGAACCACATTAGGTTCTAGATAGATTTGTAGGAAGAAACTTTGGAAAATGCCGTTCAGTGCTTCAGAGGAAAATTGAAAAAGAAGGGGAAACAGGAGAGGTAGAAAAGAAGAGAGAAATGAGCGATCTCAGGGTATCTCGGGATAACTGAGGTGAGATGAGCTGTGTCAAACAAAGACGTGATAGCTGCTATTTTAAGAGGTGGGGTGAAGATGGGGGTGAGGCATGCTCCCCCCCCCCCCTTGCTTCGTCTGGGAAGTGGGTGAGAAACAAGGTAGAAGGTTTATCACACAATCACATTCCCTGTACAGGTAGGCTTACAACAGAAACAAGCACAGGCAACCACTAAAGACAGATTCCGCCACTCCAGACAGCAGTAATCTCCACCAGCCAGTTTTGAAGACAGACTTTTTATTTTGTCACAGGCCAAAAATCGCATCACCAAGAAATGAAATGAATTATCTCCAAGTCCAGGATTCTGCTTACTTTCCTGGTTTTCAGATAATGTGGTGCACCCAAAAAGACAGTTTTCAGTTTTGATCTGGGAGTGGGTGACACACAGTAAAACATCTTTTGAGTTTTGTATCACATGTGGTGCACGATTCGGTTTGATTAGAGAACGATGCGGTTCGATGCGATACAATTCGATGACTAACATTTGTTGCATAAACACATTCATTTTCCATTCTAAATTAAAATTTGCTGCGGACGGAGCTCATGAGCTGGGCCTCTGAACTGGATCTGTATTTGGAAATTATGTACTGTATATGTATGGTGTATGTACGATGTAGGCACCTGAGTAATAACAGGCATCTACCACCCCACTACTACTACTGATTTAGGGATGTTTTTTGTCCCCCCCCCCCCCACTTTGGATTTGAAATCACCATCACCCACTAATTAACAAATTAGATGAACAAATTTTAGGAGATTAAGTGTTTGAGCTATTAAGGTACAGTACCAGTCAAAACTTTGGACACACCTACTCATCAAGGGTTTTTCTTTATTTTGACTATTTTCTACATTGTAGAATAATAGTGAAGACATCAAAATGAGGTAATAACACATGTGGAGTTACCTAGCTACCAAAAAAGTGTTAAACAAATCAAAATATATTTTATATTTGAAATTCTTCAAAGTAGCCACACTTTTCATTGGTTTAATCAATCAAAATATATTTTACATTTGAAATTATTCAAAGTAGCCACACTTTTCCTTGATGACAGCTTTGCAAACTCTTGACATTCTCTCAACAAGCTTCATGAGGTAGTCACCTGGAATGCATTTCAATTAAAACGTGTGGAATTTCTTTCTTTCTTAATGTGTTTGAGCCAATCAGTTGACAAGGTAAGGGTGGTATACAGAATATAGCCCTATTTGCTAAAAGACCAAGTCTGTATCATGTCAAGAACAGCTCAAATAAGCAAAGAGAAATCACAATCCATCATTACTTTAAGACATGAAGGTCAGTCAATCTGAAACATTTCAAGAACTTTTAAAGTTTCTTCAAGTGCAGTTGCAAAAACCATAAAGCACTATGATGAATCTGGCTCTCATGAGGACCACCACAGGAATGCAAGACCCAGAGTTACCTCTGCTGCTGAGGATAAGTTCATTAGAGTTTACCAGCCTCAGAAATTGCAGCCCAAATAAATGCTTCACAGAGTTCAAGTAAAAGACACATCTCAACATCAACTGTTCAGAGGAGACTGTGTGAATCAAGCCTTCATGGTCGAATTGCTGCAAAGAAAGCATTACTAAAGGACACCAATAATAAGAAGAGACTTGCTTGGGCCAAGAAACACGAGCAATGGAAATGAGACCGGTGGAAGTCTGTCCTTAGGTCTGATGAGTCCAAATGTTCGATTTTTGGTTCTAACCGCCGTGTCTTTGTGAGACGCAGAGTAGGTGAACGGAGAATCTCCTTTGCACCCCAGTATCTCTACTTGCACATTCATCTTCTGCGCATCTATCACCCCAGTGTTTAATTGCTATATTGTAATTATTTCGCCACTATGGCCTCTTTATTGCCTTACCTCCCTTATCCTACCTCATTTGCACACACTGTATAGACTTTTATATTTTATTATTGACTATGTTTGTTTATTCCATGTATAACTCTGTATTGTTGTTTGTGTCGCACTGCTTTGCTCTATTCTTGGCCAGGTCACAGTTGTAAATGAGAACTTGTTCTCAACTAGCCTACCTGGTTAAATAAAGGTGAAATAAATAAATAAATAAAATAAACAAATCTGTGGTTCCTACCGGGAAGCATGGAGTACAGCATTCTGCAGTGATATGCCATTCCATCTGGTTTGCACTTTGTGGGACTATGATTTGTTTTCAACAGGACAATGACCTAACACACCTCCAGGCTGTGTAAGAGCTATTTGACCAAGATGGAGAGTTATGGAGGGCCTCCACAATCACCCGACCTCAACCCAATTGAGATTGTTCGGGATGAGTCTGGCCATAGAGTGAAGGAAAAGCAGCCAACAAGTGTTCAGAATATGTGGGAACTCCTTCAAGAATGTTGGGAAAGAATTCCAGGAGAAGCTGGTTGAGAGAATGCCAAGGGTGTGCAAAGCTGTCATCAAGGCAAAGGGTGGCTACTTTGAAGAATCAAAAAATATAAAATATAATTTGATTTGTTTAACACTTCTTTGGTTACTACATGAGTCCATGTGTGTTATTTCATAGTTTTGATGTCTTCACTATAATTCTACAATGTAGAAAATAGTAAAAAGAAAAACCATTTGAATGAGTAGGTGTGTCCAAACTTTTGACTGGTACTGTATCAATATTACAAATTAGCTATGACATAGCCAATACATTTACTGTATAGCACAACTTTGGATTTCACCCCCGTCTCAAAATCGGAAAGGTTTTGACCATTTGGAAGTTTTTGCAGTGATCTTATATTCTCCTCTCACATTGGCCATGCAGTGCGCCTCGCAAAAGTGATTGTCAACTTTACCATGTACAGTGGGGCAAAAAAGTATTTAGTCAGCTACCAATTGTGCAAGTTCTCCCACTTAAAAAGATGAGAGAGGCCTGCAATTTTCATCATAGGTACACTTCAACTATGACAGAAAAAAAATCCAGAAAATCACATTGTAGGGTTTTTAATGAATTTATTTCCAAATTATGGTGGAAAATAAGTATTTGGTCACCTACAAACAAGCAATATTTCTGGCTCTCACAGACCTGTAACTTCTTCTTTAAGAGGCTCCTCTGTCCTCCACTCGTTACCTGTATTAATGGCACCTGTTTGAACTTGTTATCAGTATAAAAGACACCTGTCCACAACCTCAAACAGTCACACTCCAAACTCCACTATGGCCAAGACCAAAGAGCTGTCAAAGGACACCAGAAACAAAATTGTAGACCTGCACCAGGCTGGGAAGACTGTATATCTAAAAACGACTATACACACTGATTGCTTAAAGCAAAACTACCAAAACTATTGCTGATGTTGAACCTGAACAATCAAAATAAAATCTATTGTAAGCCCTGTTCATCAGGTAGAGCCAGATGAGAGTTGTCTCCCCGGTAGCTTACTTTTTATTCAGGTAAAACACAATTTTCAAGAGTGCATAGTTAAATTAAGCAATAAGGCTCGAGGAGGCGTGGTACAGTATATTGCCAATATATCACTACTAAGGTCTGTTCTCACTCATGACGAAATGCAGAGCGCCTGGACACAGCCCTTAGCTGTGGTATATTGGCCATATACTACAAACCCCCGAGGTGCTTTATTGCTATTATGAACTGGTTGCCGAAGTAATTTGAGCATATGAGCATATGAGCATATGTTTTGTCGTACCCGTGGGATACGGTCTGATATACCATGGCTTTCAGCCAATCAGAGTTCAGGGCTCAAACCACCCAGTTTCTAAATTACAATAACCTGGCTAATTACATAGGTTGTCAATAAACGAATAAAGCCTAATATCATGCAAGCCATTTTAGCGTTTGAATGCTGAAAAAAAGCAGGAGCATGCCACCTGCCTCGCGTTGATGAGAGAGAACGTAACATGAGCCCACCAAAAAAACATTCACTGCCGATTCGGAACGTTTGAATCGGTTTTCTGATCGATTGACACGCTATATTGTATCGGTTTGGGGTCCGCGGATTGTAGTGGTGTTTATTATTTATTATATCATTGAATCAACCTGCATCACTGAGAGCAGTGTGCAGCCAGAAACCACTTCTCTTATTTGATTTGAATCATTTGAGAACTGATTCAGAAGAAGCCCAAAATAATGTGTCACTTTCACAAAGCCCAGATATCATTTTCTATCTCCGTCTTCACCTCTTCAAAGGGAGCTCCGTCTCCTCCTGTGATTTATGTCAACTCCGCTACGGAAGCCGACGCAGAAAACCTCATCAAATTACACCCTGTCTTTCTGACAGGAAGTCGGCATGGGCTCAAGACTTCACCTACTCCCCTGTAGGCATTCATTTATTTCTCTCGTCTGCCCTGACATGCCGTATTCATCTCAGATACTGAGAGATTTACACCGCTGCCAAAGAGTACCATCTAAGAGCACTTAACTGAATTACTGTCATGCAGTCTTTAGTTAATTACCTCCCTAATAATGCCCCACATTCCCTTGTCTGCGAGAAAGATGGCACATTTAAGTACATGGAAGAACTGACTTCATTCTATGAGACAGACGAAAGATAGGGATTTGAAACCACAATCCCTCGTTAAGTTGTTATCCTCCCCTGAATCTCTGGCAGTCATTTTGCCAAGTGCAGCCACATCAGGACAGGCTAGTCAGTGGAACAGATTGTATTGCACAACTTCCTCCGAGTCCTAGCTACTTTTTCCAATGTGCATGTTCTGTCTACTTGAGAATGATTTAGCCTTGCGCCATTACCTTGTCTTGGTGAAGGGGAAATGGGTGGGAGGGGTAACAGTAAACACTTTGCCGTTCTTTACAAGGCCGTCTGTAATCATATTTGTACATATTGGAAAGGAGGGCAGATTGTACAACAATCCTTGGGCATGGTGAAATGTCATGCATACAGGGCTCCCTCTCCGGCATCTTGGTCACCAGGCTGCTCGTTATGGAGCACACCTGTCGCACCTGCGCGTCGAATCACCTGGACTCCGTCACTGCCTTGATTACCTGCCCTATATCTGGCACTCCCTTTGGTTCCTTCCCCAGGCGTCATTGTTTCTGTTTCTTGTCTGTGCGTTGTTCGAGGTTCTTGTTTTTTTAATTTTTTATTATGTTCCGTTTATTTTATTAAAACACTCACTCCCTGAACTTGCTTCCCGACTCTCAGCGCACATCATTACAGTTATGCAATATTTATTTAGAAATTCAATCAAATAAAGAAATACAGGATATTAAATGGACCATTTGAATACAGTTTATGAGTCACAATATCCTTGGAATGGTGGGCACACCAAATTAGATTCCATTAACTCCTTATAAAAGGGACAGTTACATAATTTAATAAAGACACTGTCATGGAACATGTGATGTACAATGCAGAATGGCTATTATCCAGTATGACTGCTATCTAGTTGCATTTGTAATTGGTGAAGACTGGCCATATTCAGCTTACAAAATACATTGCATGACCTAAAGTATGTGTACACCTGTTCGTCGAACATCTCATTCCAAAATATTGGGCATTAATATGGAGTTGGTCCCCCCTTTGCTGCCATAACAGCATCCACTCTTCGAGGAAGGCTTTCCACTATATGTTGGAAAAATTTTGCTGGGATTTGCTTACATTCAGCAACAAGTGCAATAGTGAGGTCAGGCACAGATGTTGGGTGATTAGGCCTGGCTCGCAGTCTGAGTTACAATTCAAAAGTGTACTATGGGGTTGAGGTCAGGTTCCAGTCAAGTTCTTCCACACGAATCTCGACAAACCATTTCTGTATGGACCTCGCTTTGTGCACAAGGACATTGTCATGCTGAAACAGAAAAGGGCCTTCCCCAAACTGTTGCCACAAAGTTGGAAGCACAGGTTCGTCTAGAATGTCATTGTATGCTTTAGAGTTAAGATTTCCCTTCACTGGAACTAAGGGACCTAGCCAGAACCACGAAAAACAGCCCCAGACCATTATTCCTCCTCCACCAAACTTTACTGTTGGCATTAATTCGGGAAGGTGGCGAAACCCAGATTCGTCAAACCCAGATTGGCCAAACCCAGATTCGTCCATTGGACTGCCAGACGGTGAAGGGTGATTCATCACTCTAGAGAATGCGTTTCCACTGCTCCAGAGTCCAATGGTGGTGAGCTTTACACCACCCCAGCAGACGCTTGGCGTTGCGCATGGTGATCTTAGGCTTGTGTGCGGATGCTCGGCCATGAAAACCAATTTCATGTCAGCAACTGGTGTGGCTAAAATAGCCGAATGCACCAATTTGAAGGCCTGTCTACATACTTTTGTATATATTTTGTACATCTTCTTCGGTAATTAGACTAGGTCTAATAAGAAGATCAACATAACATCTATCAAAATATAGGAAGCCCTGAACAGAAAATGTTGGAACGACATACATATTTAAACAAAAACATGCCTAAAACTCCAGCCAGTGTAGATATGCATTTGCATACAGAGGTGTTTACAACGAGCGGTTGATAAGGCTCAGCATGGTAATGAGATATCTGAGCACAGGGAAATGGAGGCGACGTGCCGGTGCGCTTATACTGCTCATCACTAGAGATTGCTTGTCATTCAAGCCTCAACATGCTCTCTGAATTCACTGACCCCTCCTGCGAGAGATTGGATTTTGCATATGGGTGAAATTCTACGTGGCCGGGTAAAACTTTAAGAATACTTACCGGTATTATAATAACAGACATGAGCAGGTGAAGTGACTCTTAATAACAGGCAGGCTAACATTATGCATGCATTCTGGTGAGGATGCATACATTAGCATAGTCAGATATTGGTTTTTAGTTGTCGGGTGACATTGGGCATAGTACCACATCATATTGCATTGCATAGTCCGTGCAAAGAGGGAGTCAGCGGATCTCAAATGTGATCTGAACCTAACCTTCAGCTTAAATGGCAGAGAAATTAATATCTGCCTCCAGATGCTGCTTCACCTTGAAAGACAAATAAGAGACCAAGAAGAATGATTATCTTCATCTTGGCCAAGTACTTTCTTTGTGGGATTGGAAAAACCGGGATCTTAAGAACAGTAATTTTGTCCAAATGCTTTTTCATAAGAGCTCTTCAACACCACCGCAGCTCAACACGGACGATCACCTTCAACACTCTGGGGCATGCTCACACCACTCAAACCCCCTTAATATACTAACTAGGCATCCTTCAAGACCAATTTCCCACTTTCTCCCAATTATTAGCTTGGAAAAACTGCCTCCTTGAAATGGGGCCTCCATCCCTCCAGAGATTGCTCTCGTCCCCACATGCAGTAGCACATTGAAGCTTTCATCACAGCAGGGTTGTTAAAAATGGCTGCTCTGGGATCAGATCTGGGATCAAGTGGTAGGTCGTGCGGACGGATGGACTGTAAAGCCTGTGAAGCCCACCCAACCCCATCCTCATCTTCCTCCCAGGGAGTGTAATAGCATTGCATAATAGGGACTCAGTCAAGAGTGATGGTGTTTGGCGCTACCTCTGTTTGATGTCAGCCTCTACTACACTCCCGTTGCTCTCAGATTCCTATCGGGGTGTAGGCCTGACCAACCTCGACTTGCAACACATCAAATGGCAGACTAGAGCATCTCACTGACATCATTATGACTGTGGCAAGAATGACACTGACACTATAGTTCTTTAGACTACAGAAGAAAGAACATTCTGAAGTGACAATAAGATATTTAGGCCTACTGCTAGAAATAATCTTCTGCAGTGGCATATGTCCTTTAGACTATGGAAAGAACATTCTGTGTCGTAAGAATAGCATCCTTCGAAAGAGCGTCATGAAGTGCCTTTCGGGTTACAGAAATAAAGATTATGTACTGACACTGACACCTGTCCTTCAGATTGTAGAAAGAACAATCTGCTGTGAATCGCACCACACTCTATGTTCATTTTATCTTCAGTTTGGGTATATGACGGGAAAGAGAAGTGGGCCCCCTCTTTCAAGTTGTTTATGCCTGTACTTTTCCAGGATTGCTTTGAAAATTATTTCAGTCCATCACCTCATTACAGGAAGGAATGAAACCCATTAAAAAATTGACCACTTTCAAAATGAAGTCAGTGAATATCCAGGCCATGTAAGAGTACTAAAGACTATATTTTGAAGGAAATTAGTTGCGACAAAGAAAAAAGACAAATTACAGAGGAAGAGAGCGAGAGAACCCACTGGGCACACACTGGTCGAATCTATACCGTTTCCAAATAATTTCAATGAAATGTGAACCAATGTGGGATAGATGTTGAATTGACGTCTGTGCTTAGTGGGAAGCCTTTGTACTAGGCTATTTGAAATTCCATCCCATTGTTGTTGTCGTAACGAAGTAACTAGCTACCTCGGCACAGCGCAAACCAGTATGCTGTATTAGCATTCCTTAGTGTTACATTTCTCTTCCTTAGTAAAGGACAAGGAGACAGGAGAGAAATCTCGCTCATGTGGTAAATTACCGTGCCTGTGTTAGCCGAAGGGAATTGTGTAGGGTGATGATTAAGGGTGTTGTCCCCAGAGTTTCAAACACCCAAACGTCTCTAGAAAGAATGAGGACTTATATATATATAAATACCCTAGGATACCAGTCATTGTCGATATAGGGCTTAAAATTATGAATTTAAGTGTACTCAAGGGCTTAGCTTCATCACAAGGAATATGTCTTTCTCCAAACGGAATTGTATGATGCCAAGTCAAGGTGAATCCAATATTAATTTAGTCATAAATATAGATAAGCACATGTCATTTCACAAGGACACTGAGCCACTCCAATAACAAAACAAAGTAATTCATAATAAATTGGGCATGGTCGGTCTACGTAATCTCTTTTATATGAATGTTGTTAATAACACTTGCCATAGCCTCCATATGCAATTTGTTAAATTACAATGTTATTGGGCCATAGTCCTCTTGTGAATTTCCGCACCATTTTATTTTAACGCCATCAATATTGCAGTGCCAATGGTAACACACTGAAGGCAATGCAATGTCCCATATTCCATTTGGCACGTGCACATCAATGCACGATACTAAATGCATGTATGCATGCCTTAATTAACACCTCTGCTCTTTAAGTCCAAAAGCAGGAGTCTTAGGAATGTCTTGAAAGATTAGGAGTGTGTCAGTCTGGCAGTTAAAAGAGCTCGCTCAAGCCTGGACTGGTCTAATGTCAAAATAACTGGATCATTCAGGCCTCTCAAGGGAATTAACGCATTAATGATGCATTGGGGTTAATTGACACTCAGCAGCACTTATCAACATTGATTTCCTCCAATCCCGAGCCCCATATCTGATGATATTAATGGCTAATTAAATATTCATCAGGAATATCATAGAGCCCACCCCATGAGCTCAGGAGGAGTAGATACACCGAGAGAAATAAGGGCAAACGGAGGAGTGTTGCTTCGTTACACACAGACTAAATGCAGGGCGGGCGCACACACATACCAGTACCCATTCATACTAAAACACATAATACACATAATAGTAACACAGTGCATTCTCTTTTTATCTCTCTCGCGCACACACTTTCACTCACACTTCTTCAGATTCAAACTTCTACAGATGCACTATGGAGGGAGCATCCTGTCGGGCTGTGTCACCGTCTGGTACGGCAATTCTACCTTCTGCATTTGCAGGACTCTCCAGAGGGTGGTGTGGTCAGCCCAATGCATCACCGGAGGCACACTGCCTGTCCTCCAGGGCATATACAGCGCCCGGTATCACAGGAAGGACAAGAAGTACATCAAGGACCTCAGCCTCCCGACCCACAGCCTGTTCACCCCGCTACCATCTAGAAGGCGGAGGCAGTACAGGTGCATCAAAGTTGGGACCGAGAGACTGAGAAACAGTTTCTGTCTCCAGCCCGTCAGACTGTTAAAATGTTACCACTAGCCAGCCTCTGCCCAGTTCCCTGCTCTGAACCTTAGTCACTGTTCTAGCTGGCTACCACCCGATACTCTACCCTGCTCCTTACAGACTGCTGCCCTATGTAACACTGGTCACTTTAGTAATGTTTACATGCTGATTCAACTACTGTATTCTAGTCATGGCTCATCCTATATAACTATTTATTTGTATTTTTCTGGAATATGTTTTGTATTTAATATTTTTTACTGCTATGTACTGTATTATGTTACACTGTTGGAACTAGAAACACAAGCATTTAGCTGCACCTGCGATAATATCTGCAAATCTGTGTACACAACCAATAAACTTTGATTTGATTTGACACACACACACACACACACACACACACACACACACACACACACACACACACACACACACACACACACACACACACACACACACACACACACACACACACACACACACACACACACACACACACACACACACACTTGTAGGGAGCTCCAATCACAAATTAGCCACACACTGAAACACAATTAAATACAGATTTACCTTCCATTGTGAACTGAAGACAATGTAGAGAGACTAGGAGCATTTGGCAGAGATACGACTCATCCTATTGTGTTAGTAGCCCAAGTAAGGTGAATACATCTGTCTTATTCCAATACACTACAGCACACTGGTCATAAACCTTACTGAAAGGGAGTTAGGTCACCTTGGTTTGAATTACTGTATTGCCTGAAAAAGGAATGAATTGCTCTATGACAATTTAACTTCCAACAATGATACAATGTTGACTATTAAAAGTCACTGAGTCACATGGGTCTTTAAAAAGTCAGTTAAGCGTCAACTATTGGCACTCCATACTAGATGGGGTATGAATTCTCAATTCATTTGGTGTGTAAATGCTAAATTACAGAAGACGGCATTTTCCTGCTAGGCTCTGCAACATGATTTAATTTCACAAGACACTGCTTACAGGTCCCCAGCTCAGAGTGGAGAAACAGTATTAAATATTGTGAAATTAAATCACGAAAGTCGAGAAGCAAACATTTCTGGAGCTTTTTCTGGAGCTTTTTTCCTTTGCACGGCCTTTCCCTGGTTAGTGTAATAATAGGATACTTCTCATTAAATGTTCACCTCCTGTCTTCTAAGGAATATAGTTCATTACTTTGGAGAAACACTGAAAGACCGTTAGTTAATATGTCCAATACTCATTCTTTTTCATGTTGAAATCCCTGCGAGATAAGTCTGCATGGAATAGATTTCCACGATAAAAACATGCTGTAGCTAGCTAGGAGTTAGTGCAGCTTCCATGTCTTACAGGGCATGTCGGAGAGAAACTCACTCAAAGGTAGTATTATCACACTATAAAAACATGCTGAGGGCAGCAGAATAATATTTAATATGAAATTGTGATATGAGATATTCTACCTTGATTTAAACCACCCCATTCGGTGGCTGGTTTTCACTGTGCAAATCTGTTCAGGCCCTGAGAAGATTTACAACAGGTATATATATATATATATATATATATATATATATATATATATATATATATATATATATATATATATATATATATATATATATATATACATTTAATCTGTAAATCTGTATTTTTCATTGAATGTGCTCATATTCACCCATATTCACCCAATCAAGGCTGTTTGAAAAGGTTAATGCCGCCTCTGTTGAGTGTCTTTCCTCTGAATCACAAATACTTTTGGCATTGAGACACTCTTACTCTTCTGTCGTATTGTCATTCACAGACTTCATTGCAAATACCAGCTTGTTGGTTACTGCACTCTATCAATTATTCTCTGTGTCCAATCTCCGCATTGCTGCACAGAGAGGGAATTAGAGGATGAAGGATGACTTAGGGTCAATGCCAGAGGAGCACAGGAGAGAGACCACACACACACACACACACACACACACACACACACACACACACACACCCTTGACACCTAGCCAGGCATGCAGTTACTGTAAGCAAATGGGAAACACCAAAAGCATACACCGCAATGTGCAACTGCATTCTCTACTTAGTATGTTCATTATAAAATCTAACAACATGTGGACACATCTGCATGCTCATTTACATGCACAGAATATTGCACACTCACTAGGGTGGGAATAATGAGGTATAAAATGGGAAAGTGGTGTATCCCAGTCCCTGAGCCTCTTCGGCTGTGTTTGTACAGGCAGCCCAAATCTGATATTTTGTCCAATTATGGGCAAAAGAGCTGATCTGATAGGACAAAAGAACAATTAGTAGAAACATATTAGAATTCGACTGTCAGTGTAAACGCAGCCTTCCTTTCTCACATTTCTCTCCCTTACCATTGGCCAGGCAGATAGAAACATTTGGTGTTCCCCTCACACATCTGTGGCGTTTACACAGGCAGACAAATTCTGATCCGTTGTCCCATAATTGGTCTTCTGCTCAATCACATCAGATCTTTTCACATCTGATCTTTTTCAGAGCTGATCTGATTGATCAAAAGACCAATGAGTGAAAAAAAATAATAAAAATTGGGCTGTAAATGTAGCCTCAGAGGAAATGTTGAAATGAGTCTAACGCAGCTCAATTACGGGCGGCTCTCCAGACGTTGGTCGTTTGTCTTTCTCCCCTGCTGGGCCATTTGACCAGAAGGCCTCACTCTTCCTGAACACTGCAAGGTGTGGTTTGAAACAGACAGATGAAACAACTGAATGTCTGCATGGTCATAGTATAACTTGTTTGATTGGTAGGCTTACTGCAGTACACAGCAGCTTTTTTTGATTCCCCAATTAAGTAAGAATTGTGTTCATCAGAGGGAGAGGAGGGAACAGATGCTGGATCCGACATGTCAGCCAGATGTGGGTTTAAGTAATGAGAAGGATTAATCTATATGACTTTGAACTAAGATAATGAGCGTGAGGCTGAGTGTATAGGGAATCAACAAATGAATCGTTGTTTTTAACAAGAATGAAAGGATTTCTTTACCCAATCTAGTCTGAGGTAAAAGTCAAACCTCATCTCCGAGCGTGAACACTAGATCGTTGCTATTTTGGTCCGGCAACAATGGTATAAGGTGGCATTCTGACACCCAACTGGAATACTGCGAGTGAGAGGACAGAGAAAGGGTTAACGCAGCAGCCCGACTGTAGTGTGTCACTGGGCTATGTAAGCCCATATTGCCCAAGGCTGTATTGTATGGAGTTAAGGTTGGCAGGCGTTGAATAATTAAAGACTTGGCTGTTTCATTGCTTAATTAAGCACCTTAATTTGCCTCATCTAGCAAAATTGCAGAGCCTGCCCCCCCCCTCTCATCCCCCATCCCTACCCCCCCCTGGCCCACTTCAGCCTGCCCAGAGCTTCGTCATTTATCCTTTTGAAAGAAGACAGCCATTCACTGTGTCTGTGAGTCTGTATATCATACTTTATGGGAACTGCTCAATTTTCCACAAGCACTTTAGTGGAGGAGTCCTTGATAAAGACTATACTGTAGAACCAATTTACAAGCAGCCCAAAACACCTTTGTAAGATGTACATTAATGTATTTGATACCATTCCACACATTTGACACCATTCCACCAAAGCCATTACCACAAGCCCACCCTCCCCAATTTAGGGGCCACCAACCTCCTGTGCACCAGACACTGGGGGATGAATTCACCTTTCAACAGGACAATAACCTAAAGCACAAAGCCAAATCTAAACTGGAGTTGCTTACCAAGAAGACAGTGAATGTTCCTGAGCAGCTGGGTTACAGATTTGACTTAAATCTACTTGAAAATCGATGTCAAGACCTTAAAATGGTTGTTTAGCAACAATCAACAACCAATTTGACAGAGTTGGAAGAATTGTGAAAATAATAAATGGGCAAATTTTGCTCTTAGAGACCTAACCCAGAAAGAGTCAGTGCTGTAATCTGCCGAAGGTGCTTCTACAAAGTGTTGACTCAGGGGTGTTGATACTCACGTCGTGTTTTCAATAACTTTGTAAACATTTCTAAAGCATGTTTCATTTTGTCATTATGGGGTATTATCTGTAGATGGGTGAGAGAAAAAAAAAGCCATTTAATCCATTTTGAATTCAGGCTGTAACACAACAAAAAATGTGGAATAAGTCAAGGGATCTGAATACTTTCTGAAGGCACTGTAATTTCTGATGTATCTGCAGCAGGCTATCGATTGATTTTCCTGGCAAAAAACAGCCATATTAGCAGGAGAAGACATTTGAGATTGCAACACTGTGTGACCTATTTAGAGAGCCTAAATATACAGTGGTGCAGCATTGTAAACACTCGCATTCCACTCTTGGCTAATCACTGAGCATCCCTTTGATGGAATTCACAGTCAGAAATCCCACAGCAATGTATCAGATAAAAGGCAAAATGTTAATTTATTTAATCTCTCTGTAATAAAAAAGGGGTTGGAAATAGATGAGGGTCTTGAACTTTCAGACCATTCGCCGCCCCATGTCTCCCTATCTTTACATTCATATGTTGACGTGTGTTCACACAAAACACAATCACTTCCGTGGATGTGCACGCTGCTGATCTAAATGAGAGACTAACAGAGGGGGAAAAGTGTGGTTAGCACAAGCTAATTAGCGATGATATCGTTTTCTGGAATCAGCGTTGCTGGTAGCAATAGGTTTTAACACGTGAGCACGACATGGCTTATCTCAAGGCAAAGTGAGGTTTAATGAGGTTTAATACGTTCTTGATGATTTGTATTTAATGTTGTGGCCTTGAGCATCAGCAGCCTGATATATAATTGCATTAACTGGCCTTTGAAAAATGCCACGATGAAATGCAGTGTTAATTTCCTATCCATTTCCCCCTTTTAATATTCAGCACGAGATCAATAGTTAAGTCCCAATACAATAATTAATTTTACCTATACAATACTGAAAACATAGCAAATTAATTATTACTCTTGCTCTCAGTGAGTATTCATTATAACAGGATATCAGCGCCATCACTCAACATCAATGAAGCCCAAGATATGATTTGTAGGCTAATTTACAAACCGAGAGGGGGCATGGGTATGATACTCCTATGATGAAAGAGAGCGCATCTTTGAAAAAAAGAGCTGTGAAAACAATCCAATGACACAATTTGTCACACCCCGATCTGTTTCACCTGTCTTTGTGCTCGTCTCCACCCCCCTCCAGGTGTCACCAATCTTCCCCATTATCCCCTGTGCATTTATACCTGTGTTCTCTGTTTGTCTGTTGCCAGTTCGTCCTGTCTCGTCAAGCCGACCAGCGTGTTTTTCGTACTCCTGTTTTTCTTGAGCCTCTGTTTTCTAGTTGTAACGTTCTGGGTGTAGTGGGTGAGAAGGAAGCAGGAAGCAGAGAGTTCAGGGTAGTGCTAATTTAATTCACAAAACAGGGAACATAAACCAACACCATGAAAACACAGGGCGTACAACAAAACAAACGCCCCAAACACGGGGACTTAAACTGTCCAGCAAAACCCACGAAATGGGAAACACGTAACCCACAGACGTGCACACAAGTTACACAAAACAAAGGAACTAAGGTCAGAACGTGACACTAGTTATCCCGGTTGTGATCGCTCTGCCTGCCCTGAGCCTACCAGCCCTTCTGTACTTTTTATACTGCCCTGGACTAAAAAGTACAGAAAGTCTGCCTGCCCTTGTCCTGTCATTTGCCTGCCCCCTGTTTTACTAATAAATATATATTATTTGAACTGTATCTGGGTCCTGATACAATTGGCCCCTCAATCAGTCTCTGCTCATCTCAATAAATACCCAAATCTCACTTGTGTTTGTCGTGCACAGACAATGAAAGCAGTGTCTGATGAATAACACCACCCAGAGAATGAATTTCTATATTCTTAAAAGCTAACATGCTCCCTTTGTCTTTGACTTATTCTGACGCTCGCTTCACATTCAAAGCAAAACAGTGCCTCATTCTCACTGAGATAAATCGTCTGGAAATAATTCATCTGAGAGGTTGTTACTATGAACGGTTGACATATTGTATAGGAAGGGGCAAAAAAAATACACATTACTCAATAACATTTGTCGAAAGTCAATCAGAGGAGTTGTTCCACTATGCATTACTCAAGTGGATGTCACCGAGAATGACTGCACATTAAGTGATGCCCCCCCAACATATGTACAGTCATGATATTTGACACAGTGATGGTGAATATACGCCTTTTAGAAACCCAAGATGGAGCCAGAAATCAATCCTTAACCATTGAAATCAATTGGAGACCCTTGGCACCCTGTGAAACACCCTTAAAGTGAGTGATGATCGCTGATATTCTCTCCCGTGATGTCATTTCTGAAGCCGATGTTCTACAGGCATTTGTGTATATCCTGTCACCCAGCTGAGCAGACCCCTGCCAGCACTAATCTCAAGTGATCTGCAGACACATGGCCTTGAGCCATGAGCATGAACACCCATCCACATGGTATACTGATCTCGTTAAACGGAGACTGGAGGCTCAGCAGAAAAAGACCAAAGCCCTCACTGCAAACCTCTCTGATGCAGTTTACATCCCTATAGTGCTGTGCTGGAGAGAGGAGGGGAAATTGCATCAGAATAGGGAGGAAATCCTCCCCAAATATCCCATAACATGAAGAGACCCGTGGACCATCCAAGAATCCACCACTTATTTTGAGTGTTATGAGGTCGACAGGAAAGCACCCTCTGTTCAATGAAATGACGTGCTGTCATGACGTTGTTGGTATAATTCTTGTTAAAGTGGTTGATTTCTCAATGTATTTTCATAATTTGTTATTTCAGATGTGCTTGGACCATTTTATATCTGAAATGATGGCCCAGTTACATTCATTAATCGTGTGAATTACACAGGACTTACCCACATTTCCCCTGTAATTTGTTATTAAGGGATACTTGTTCCATGCACACAGATAGGAACAAGAAAAAGGCCCAGGAGCGCTTACGGCTGGGCTTTTCATTGTGTTGGTATTCCTATGCTTTTATATGTGGAACAATGGGAGGACTTTTTCAAGCCCCGGAATACCTCATTGCAGTAATTACTTAGGAGTAAAAGCATAACACTGATCATGGAGCTGTCTGTGCATTTCTCATCGAGGAGGAAGCCTACTGCTTTGCATCTTAAGCGCTCAGGACTTCCATAGATATAATAGTGAGAGGCTGATGTGGGATAAGAAGTCCTTCGGGTGGGTACATCCAAATAATAACAGTATAAAGTGATGAGAATAAGGAGTTCTATCAGGAGATTTGCATGTTAAGATGGTCTCTACACCCTTGGAAATTCAAGCAATTTTCATGGAAATGCAATCCATTTTGATGGAAGCCTTTATAGACTAACCCTAAACAGTCTTTTGAGGGCCCTAAACCAAATTTTGTTGGGGGCCCCTAACCTCACGCGCAAAACATTTTAATGGCCCCCTTCTTGACATTGAGCTAATTTCCTGCAATTCTACACATTTTGCAATGGGGAGGAGAGAAGATTTAGCAATTTTATAACTAATTTCAGGCAGTTGTATTCATTTAGCCAAAAATCTGTTTTACAGCTAATTTCCTTTAATTCTACACATTTTGCCATGACTTATGACTTATGCCATGTTAATATGATATCTGAGTGAGAGTGACTATCAAAATCAATTGGGGCTCCCTAGAGGTCAGGGCCCCTGGGCACGTGCCCTGTCTGCCCAGTCGACCATGATTAATATAAGTTTAGATATCTGGCTAGACTAATTTACCAATCCAATTTTTTTTGTTGCTGACATGGGCTAAATGAGTGACTGTCAGTGACTGACATAACAAGAGAAAAACTGCTGATGCACAACCAAATTTCAAAATTGCACCTTGTGTATCCCACTATTCTAAGGACTGGATTCAATCTGTATCGCAGAAGTATAGCAGGAGATACGCATTATAGCTCGGTTGAAATGTCAAGGCAATGTTCCCGCGTTCACAGAGAATACATTCACGGTAAACACTGCATACAAAAATGTCGGCTCAATTGGAAATTACCTTGAAATTTTAAAGCGGATTTTCTGCGATTCTTCAGTTATACACATTGAATTCAGCTCTAACTCTCAACAGTTCTGAGTTCTTAAAAAAAAAAAAATTGTTGGGGGGTTACCCTAGCGGTCGCAGGGCTCAAGAGGTCGTTTATGTTGCTTATGCCTGGGGCAGTACCTGTCCCTAAAGAACACAAAAGAGTGTTATGGAAGGTCTGGATCCGAGGAAATGCCTCAGTGTGCTGTTTTAGTGCCTTCATTCATCTTCCAACTTAAAAAAAATCTGAAACGCGCTCGTCCTTTTATGATTCGGACTCTTACCCCGCACCAACTGCTGGTGCGGGGGATTTGAGTCCAATCCCTCCAGAGCGTCGATAACTCCTGAATCTTCTACGTTAAACCAGATCTTTTTGAATGTGCTGCTGTTGATTCTGCTGGGACAGGCCTGTGGTGTTGTGCTGCCTGTCCCGAGTTGATCGATAAGACTTAATCTGTCCGGAGCAAGGAATGGCCTTTCTGTGATAGGCAGCGTCTGTGGAGTAGGAGGTGGACAGCCTGTCGACTCGGAGATTCAGGATCAGAATCATAGGTGAGGGAAGGCAAGTATGGGCAGTCTGGGCCTTCTCTCACTGGATCTCACCCCCTGTACTTCTCTTTACTTTTATTTTTTATTTTCACTCAGTCTGTAGTTATTGTGTTCTGTTCCTTTTTAACTTGATTTTTTTCCAGAGGGTTCCCCCATGGGCAGTCAGGTATGGCATAAACAAGATTGCAATCATGTGTATCTCAGCTCAGTGGTTTCTGGGTAAACTGTCTGTCATAACACAATGAATATAAAGGATGTTACTATAATACACGCATGAGTCAGCAGGAAACCTTGTCACTTCTACTAAAATCCCGGGAGCATATGGCCAGGGAATATACACAAAATAAAAATATAGACGCAACATGTAAAGTGTTGGTCCCATGCTTCATGAGCTGAAATACATTTCCATACGCATAAAAAGCTTATTTCTCGCACATTTTGTGCACAAACTTGCTCAAATCCGTGTTAGTGAGCATTTCTCCTTTGCCAAGATAATCCATCCACCTGACAGGTGTGGCATATCAAGAAGCTGATTAAACAGCATGATCCTTACACAGATGCACCTTTTGCTGGGATCACTAAAAGGCCACTCTAAAATGGGCGGTTTTGTCACACAACACAATGCAACAGACGTCTCAAGTTTTGAGGGAGCGTGTAATTGGCAGGCTGACTGCAGGAATGTCCACCAGAGTTGTTACCAGAGAATTGAATTTTCATTTCTCTACCATAAGCCTCCTCAAATGTTGTTTTAGAGAATTTGGCATTACGTCCAGCCGGCCTCTCAACTGCAGACCACGTGTATTGCGTTGTGTGGGTGAGCGGTTTGCTGATGTCAAAGTTGTGAACAGAATGCCCCATGGTGGCAGTGGGGTTATTGTATACGCATGCATAAGCTACGGACAACGAACACAATTGCATTTTATCGATGGCCATTTGAATGCACAGAAATACCATGACAAGATCCTGAGGCCTATTATGAGGCCTGTTTTTTTATTAAGGTATTTGTGACCAATAGATGCATATCTGTATTCCCAGTCATGTGAAATCCATAGATTAGGGCCTAATGAATTTATTTCAACTGACTGATTTCCTTACATGAACTGTAACTCAGTAAAATCTTTTAAATTGTTGTGTTGCAGTTTATATTTTTGTTCAGTATACTACTTTAAAGAAAGTCAGTCAAATACCACTTCATAAAGCTTGCTTTGTGAAGTGTTCTCCCCTCAGAGAACTCTATTAGCTAAGACATGACACCACAGGGCCTAGGGATAACTCGGTCAAACAAAGCTCATAGGTCTGCAAGCGAAAAGCTGTGTCACCGATGTTAAGGTACAGTAAAATATGTATGTTTGTACAGTACCTGTCAAATGTTTGGAGACACCTACTCATTCAAGGGTTTTTCTTTATTTTGACTATTTTCTACATTGTAGAATATTAGTGAAAACATCAAAACTATGAAGGCAGAGATGTACGAAGGCAGAGATGTACGAAATAGAAATGTCAACATGTTGCATCACATATTTCATTATGGTTCCTTCTTTCTCTCTTCCCTCAAACGTTCTCTCCCTTCAAAGTCCACATAATAACTTATTGTGAAAGAAAATTGCAGCTCATCTTCGGAGGTACAGAAAAAGTAGGTTATACTTCAAATTAAATGTATAATATCAGACTGTGTAATTTATTTCTGTATAACTATTGCTCCCGAAAATATGTGCAACATGATTTATTTAGTTTGTGTCGCAGAAAAGAGTTCAGTCTACATATAATTTTTTTCACAGCCCTGTATTTCACAGCTTTTCAAGCTACTCAATTAGGGACTCATTATACCGTATTACAATAATGCTGGGTCAAGGACAATAGCCTAATGCAAGCTGTAATCTACCACTTTATCCCACTTGGATATTGCTTCAGTCAGTGCAAAAACTAAATAAATGGGATTATAATATCACTGATAATTGGTTTTGAAATTTGAGATAAGGTGACAGGAAATGGCATGTGGGATGTTAAAATGACATTTGCAGTTCTAAAGAAAATCTGATGGGAATATTAGACACAGTCTCTGACAGATATCAAAATGAGTCTGAGGTATTACAAGTCATTCGCTTTAGCTGTAGGACGTGTGGAACTAATGTAATAAACAGACAGGGTTTCAAGGTGTGACAACATTGTACAAAATCCCACTCCCAATTATTAGAGGCTTCTGTCACAAAACAAAACACAGACAACAAGGGTGTTAGACTGTAATGGGCTAGCTACAAAACACACACATACGTACCTACGCACGCACGCACGCACGCAGGCAGGCAGACACACACACGCACGCACGCACACACACACACACACACACACACACACACACACACACACACACACACACACACACACACACACACACACATAAACTTTGCATGTATTGGGAGGGTTTGGGGGAATTACAATCCTAAAAAAAACTATAGTCATTCTGCATAATTTCACAGGATTTCATTGCCAGGCGCCATGATGAGAATCTCCTCCTGAGGAAGTAAGTATCTTAGGATTTAAATGAGCTGATCCGACCACTAATGGTAGCATTCAGACAATATCAATTACTTCACTGTTTGCATTATAAGCCTTATTGGTTTCTTCACTGTGCACTCTATAGGGAATATGGTTAAGGGACAGTTTGACATTCACTGGGGGAGGGGTCCAAAATAGGGGAGGGTTTGATATGGGGAGGGTTGTGTAGTTTTTTTTATTGGGCACAGGGGACGGTAGTGTATTTTTTCCTTGGTTTACCTTTCACACTTTTGCAGGTTTTACTAAATCATTTCTTCCATCCTAGCCAAATTTCCTCATCTGCTTGCATGTGCTAACGTTTAATACAGTCTACCAGTATAACTGTCTATCCTTCCATCTATCTACAATTCATAGTGACAACAGTGGTAGTTGGATCATTTGTCCAGATCTGCAATAGGCTAACTAGCATCACATGAAATCATTCAAAGCGGCACCAATGTTAAATTTAAGTGGAGAGGCCAGGTGCACCATTACGCATGAAAGAAAGCTCCCCTTTTGATCTTGTTTAGGAACAATACAATTATCTAGACTAGCCTACAACACCACAATGCAACTAATAATTGCATTATTGTTTTCAAATGAGTACAAAATTCTACTCTAGGCTGTATAAACCAGTGAAAATGTCAATGAAAAATGGCGCAAAAAACACAGTGATTTGAATAATGAATTCTATGTGGCACTGCGCTCAACAGTTTAGAAAGGCACAGCAACAGGTCAGTCTGGCTGTATTTTAAGTTCTGATACTGAGATGGGCTGTCTGTTGCGGATATCATTCTCCTAAGTCATCCTACAATAACGTGGCCACATATGCTCCCAGCAGGTCCAGTTATTCAGGGAAGTTTAAAAGGGAAAACCCAAAACGTTCATAAATAATAAGACGCGTGATTCAGTGTTGATCATATAGGAGACAATGCAATTACATGACAGGTCAGGCCCCCAATACACTCATTAAAGTAACTCTCTCCCAGTGAAAGGATATCAATACCCATTTCCCAAGCCATAGTTATCAATTACCATGTGATGAAGAGAACCAAAATCTCTCCTCCTTTCAACACATAGCACATGTCAAAAGCCTTACCTGACTGATAATAGCCATTGGTGAGTTTGTCACAACACTTTGATGATGATGGCAAAACAACAGATTCCTAAAGCTGGGATACGGGTTGAACACATGTGCATCACCTGGCTCTTGTCTCATAGTGACAGTCTCTATGGCACCATCCAGATCAGCCATAGATGACGGATGACCCCTGCCTTTCAAGCTGTCAGCTCTTGATTGGTTAAGCCTTGTTACCTGTCAGCCACTGTAAGTAAGCATTTCACGGTAAGGTATTCGGCGCATATGACAAATATAATTTGATTTGATTTGAATTGTTTCCACCTGGCAACACCCCAGAAATGGAAGAGCATACAAATGTACTGCACTGCTGGAGCTGGGAACAAAAGCATTTTGCTGCACCCACTTTACATCTGCTAATCTTTGATCTGATTTGAACATATCACATTTGACTGAGAATTGCGTGGACATCACGTGGACCTTTGCAACAATGGCCATCTGAGGTACATCTTTCACTGCTTCCTCTGGCCTGTCCATGGTCTATCCTCCTCCTCTATCCGCAACTAATCCAATGCTCACAAAAGAACTCCAGCTAAAGTTCACGTTGCAAATCCTGTTTCAATATGCTAATCTCTTTGATGTTGTATGCAAAGAGCCCTGCTTTATCTGGCACATGCATGCTCCATCACAGCCAGACTGAGCTCTTTTCTTTTGGTAATCATCCCTGTCTCGCACATCCACACTGACAGCTCAGTATGGGCTCATGTATTACTCCAGGAACCACGGGACACTGTAAAACTTGAACAAAAGCAAAGCCCACAAAAATAAGACATACTGTACATGGCCTAAGCAACACCTAACACCTTCAGCTCATGTTATTTCCTATTGTGAGATTGTGGCAACATTGCAGTTCTGTACATTAATATGTGAAAGCGGCCGGGACCTTCTAGTTAGCACACACTCACTCCATTGGTACACCTTGGAATCTATACATTTCGATGGGAAATGTGACAACAATGAGGCCACGGTTAATATGAGTCGAGAGTAGAGAACTGCTTTATTAATCTCAATCTTGGGAAATTGTTTTATCACAGCATGCATCATCAAGGACTTACAAGGACGGGACACGCAACAATGACCAACACGTTAGAATAAACAATGGATATTAAGACACATAAAGGCCTCTCCACAATAGTATCCCTAAAATAGCAGTCTGATTCATGTCCGGTTTTCTATCCTACTCTGGGGGGAAAACCAGCAACATCATTGTGCAATAGGAAGACCTCATAAAATAGTTAATAAACTACACTTGTTGAAAAGCCTCGTGGCTGTGGGTAAAAATGGTCTAAACCTCTCTGTGGAACTGTAGGACAGGATCAACCTGCTACTGAAGCTTCTCCTAGGGGAAATTCAAACACACATTGTAACGACATTGACTGAAGACATTGACTGAAGAGATAGGGCCATGTAAGGCGCAGCAGTGATTAGGTCAGGAAGGAGAGAATGTTTAGCTCCACAACAAACTACCTCAGTCGACACGTCCATAGTAGACATCAACCATTCATTGCTTCTCAACCATGTGATCACGAGTCACTAGGTCTCCATTGTTCTGCTGCTCTGCTTCCATTGATCCATTTGTCTTCTGTAGGTAGAGGTCTAGATTTAGCAGAAGAGAGATAGTGTCAGACTGGGGGCTCTATCTACATACACGCCTCCATCTGTCTTTGTGCGAGATAAAAAAAACAAAAAAAACAGAGAGAGCGGTGAATATACACTGCGGGCTGAAGTGAGCGAGAAAAGTGAGAGAGAGACGCCCGGGACATGCAGTGGTGTGAATAATGAGTTGGATAGCGGCGCTAGGATCCCTCCAATCCCTCGGAAACCCTGTTAACAACGCGTCTCTCTTCCCTTATGGGATGAGTACGATACAAGTCCTCGCTATCTTAAGCCTCCCATGTGCAGGGATCTTGGAAAGCAATTTGGCTCGGGGTCATTAAGTCACACCAAACTGTCAGCGATAGTCCATCTATTTGTACTCTCGGTAGAAACTCAGGAGCCTGGGTTGGAGTTTCGTTATCCTCTCTCGTTGCCGAGGCTTTATCATGCACAGAAAAACTGGCATATTAATTGAGCTATTGCAGTGAGGTATTGCTGGCTTGTTAGGCACAACAATAACCTGCAGGAGCGCTAGCCTTAAAAAGAATAAACACGTTTAGTTATTTTAGTGCTTATGGAGACAAATCCCATTAGGGGTATGGGTGGGAGGTGTTCCTACTTCAATGGAGCACACTGGGCTCCTACTAGGTATATAGATCCCCGCAACAACATGTTCAGCTGTTCAGCATTGCAGGGCCAGAAAGAAAATGGCAGCCCACTCTGGCACCAATCAATGGTGCACTGACAACAACAAAAGCAGCTAGCGCCATCACCTGAGGTGAAGGATATTAGGGATGAGATTGGTCTGAGACAGACAGCCTTGTTGGGCCTGAGATAACAGACTTGGAGAGCGGGCAAACATTGTGATTTTTTTTCACAGGAACTGTCAAGTAACATGTAACATGGGAACCAAGCACAGGAGCTTAAACATGCCCACATAAACGACTAAACAGAACAAAGAAGAAAAAAAAATTCCCCAGCAATTTTCACATCATGTCTTTGTACAGTAGCTTGTTGGGCAGGTACAGCAGAGCCAAGGCAGCGTGCCAGCAGTGTTCTGTCTCGAAGAAGATGGCTTCCCCACTGAGGGAATTGTTGTGTGCTCTCGCTCTCTCTCTCTCTCTCTCTAGCATGTCTCCTTATTGAGCGGCAGAGCTTACACGGAGCAAATTAACTGAGCAATCGTTAGGAGACGTGTAGTTGTTAAATTGACTGGGCATCCTCTAAGACACACAGCCCGAAACACACACAACACTTAAGATCAAGCAGAAACCACCTGTCTAAAAAACATAATTAGCAACAGATTAATTGATGAATAGATGAGCATGCAAACCAGAGTATTGAGGAGATAAACGCATGCATCAAAAAGCAATATCCCACTATTACCCACTGTATGCGTGAGTGACGGCGTATCATGGCTTTCCCAAGAAGTCAGTGGTGTATAACTCTAATCTCCCACTCAAAACATCATTCAGAATAGGAAGTTAGCCATAAGCTATTGTAAAGCAGATTGTCCAGTGCATTTAACAGGCATTGCCTCTATTGCCTTTGCCGGTCAAGGCATACGAAATCCCACGGTACTGTAACACCCCTCCTCTTATCCAGTAAATTCAAACTACATTTAGAGATACATTTGATTCCAGTGAAGTAACACGGAGGAATGTACAGAATTGAATTATTACATTATAATACAAAGCCCTGTGCAAATGAGATTCTTGAGGTTTTCTGTAGACAACTATTCGTGGTTCAGATGTATCTAAACATTATGTATACATGGCACCAATGTGCTTAACACTGCACGTCTAAGGAGAAATGCCCATATCTAAGACCACGAAACACAGTAGTGGTGAAATAAATTGTAAGCAGGACAACACTGCTTTACAACTGAGCTAATTCTACTATGTATGCTATAATAAAATACCCCTACTCTGCATAGTAACCAACAGAGCACACAACTCTAGGGCTTCTTACCCTTGAAAGCACTCTGTATTTTCCATTTAGTATCTTGCCAGCGTGGATATAATGTTTGAGCAATTACCGATTTGCACAATTGCCCTGTGTACTAATATGCAGGTTATCATCTATCCCATAATCACAGGCTTAATCAACAGCATGTTTCAAACCCATAAGTCGTGGGGTCCTATATGTTTACGGCGCACCCACGCACAGGACGCTCCCATATGCTGACTTGTTGATGATGTGCACCGCACCGTAAAAGTCTTGGCTGCATTCACTCATCCTGGGTTGAATTTTCCATTTCACTATAATGACGTAGACAAGCAAAACAACAGCGGAAAATCTGGAATTGCAGATGGGGGCATATGTCTTCTCTTTTCTCCTCAACTTTCCATCCCCCCGCCTCTCTCTCCCTGCTGTCTTCTGCCCTTCAATATTTAAGGTGACCAATTTCAGGAGGTTATTAAAATGAAGAGCTTCAGTTGAATGCAAGTCAATTGTGATATTAAGGTAATTCATCATGCTATTGATCTTCAGCTCTTGCGGATTGGGCATGGAGTGTGGGTGTGGAGTGTGTGACTGTGCATGCATGCCTGTGATTGTGTTGCTCTGGTTATTTTCATAGAACGCATCTTGGCATCCAATATGAGACATTATACAGCTTTATCTGCCAATCTCATTTTAGCGTTCATAATACCTGCAAAACCGGCATTGGCAAATTTCATTGTACCAATCGATACAACGCAGAACGTGTTTAACTCATCTCAGCACAGCTGTAAGCGTGGCGACATTGATCCATTGTTATGCCTGGACAATAAGAATGCTAATGCCTGATTGAGATTGGCTGTACCAGACAAAACACACTGTGCCTATTTTGTGAACAATGTGTTTTTGTTGCCCATGTCAGTACCAAACCACAGTGCAGTGGGTATTAAAGTTTGATGGGACTTTGATCATTATCGTCCTTTACTTTTCAGACTTGTCTTCTTCCCGGAGACAAAGGATGTATTTTTAGATGGAGGGATGGAATGGAGAAACAGGCCAGCATCCACAATGATCCTGAATGATTTAAGGGCTTGAAGGTGTGCTCTTCCTCCTCTGACCTTTGGAGCGGGCATGCTCTGGGACTTAAAGTAAACACTGCTCCAGTTCATTGCAGCTTAAACAGAACACAACACTCCACATACATTAACATCGACCATTGTCAGCCTTTTAAATGCTTTATTATCCAAATGTTTAAAGTGCGTGTGGGCAACGGAGAGAAACAAAATGGTGCAGTTTGAGGCGATGTGGCGGAGAGTGAGAGCGGGCGCTCGGGAGATGGGGGTGTGAGCAGGTGGGTCTGGGCAGGTGTGATGTAGTTGTGACGCAACATGCATCCGATTATTCAATACGAATAGGATTTCTTTGATTGATTTAGTTTACATACTTCATCGTAACCACAATGTCACAAATAATTGAACACGCACAGCATGAGCAGATTAACTTGGTCAAAACCGTCAAAGCATTTCTTTATTTAAGACTAATCAGAAAGTATGTTGGTACTTACAGTGCCTTGCGAAAGTATTCGGCCCCCTTGAACTTTGCGACCTTTTGCCACATTACAGGCTTCAAACATAAAGATATAAACTGTATTTTTTGTGAAGAATCACCAACAAGTGGGACACAATCATGAAGTGAAATGACATTTATTGGATATTTCAAACTTTTTTAACAAATCAAAAACTGAAAAATTGGGCGTGCAAAATTATTCAGCCCCTTTACTTTCAGTGCAGCAAACTCTCTCCAGAAGTTCAGTGAGGATCTCTGAATGATCCAATGTTGACCTAAATGACTAATGATGATAAATACAATCCACCTGTGTGTAATCAAGTCTCCGTATAAATGCACCTGCACTGTGATAGTCTCAGAGGTCCATTAAAAGCGCAGAGAGCATCATGAAGAACAAGGAACACACCAGGCAGGTCCGAGATACTGTTGTGAAGAAGTTTAAAGCCGGATTTGGATACAAAAAGATTTCCCAAGCTTTAAACATCCCAAGGAGCACTGTGCAAGCGATAATATTGAAATGGAAGGAGTATCAGACCACTGCAAATCTACCAAGACCTGGCCGTCTCTCTAAACTTTCAGCTCATACAAGGAGAAGACTGATCAGAGATGCAGCCAAGAGGCCCATGATCACTCTGGATAAACTGCAGAGATCTACAGCTGAGGTGGGAGACTCTGTCCATAGGACAACAATCAGTCGTATATGGCACAAATCTGGCCTTTATGGAAGAGTGGCAAGAAGAAAGCAATTTCTTAAAGATATCCATAAAAAGTGTAGTTTAAAGTTTGCCACAAGCCACCTGGGAGACACACCAAACATGTGGAAGAAGGTGCTCTGGTCAGATGAAACCAAAATTGAACTTTTTGGCAACAATGCAAAACGTTATGTTTGGCGTAAAAGCAACACAGCTGGACACACCATCCCCACTGTCAAACATGGTGGTGGCAGCATCATGGTTTGGGCCTGCTTTTCTTCAGCAGGGACAGGGAAGATGGTTAAAATTGATGGGAAGATGGATGGAGCCAAATACAGGACCATTCTGGAAGAAAACCTGATGGAGTCTGCAAAAGACCTGAGACTGGGACGGAGATTTGTCTTCCAACAAGACAATGATCCAAAACATAAAGCAAAATCTACAATGGAATGGTTCAAAAATAAACATATCCAGGTGTTAGAATGGCCAAGTCAAAGTCCAGACATGAATCCAATCGAGAATCTGTGGAAAGAACTGAAAACTGCTGTTCACAAATGCTCTCCATCCAACCTCACTGAGCTCGAGCTGTTTTGCAAGGAGGAATGGGAAAAAATGTCAGTCTCTCGATGTGCAAAACTGATAGAGACATACCCCAAGCGACTTACAGCTGTAATCGCAGCAAAAGGTGGCGCTACAAAGTATTAACTTAAGGGGGCTGAATAATTTTGCACGCCCAATTTTTCAGTTTTTGATTTGTTAAAAAAGTTTGAAATATCCAATAAATGTCGTTCCACTTCATGATTGTGTCCCACTTGTTGTTGATTCTTCACAAAAAAATACAGTTTTATATCTTTATGTTTGAAGCCTGAAATGTGGCAAAAGGTCGCAAAGTTCAAGGGGGCCGAATACTTTCGCAAGGCACTGTATTTATTTTGATTGTTAGGTTCTAAGTCTCAGAGTAAAAAAACTCTGCGGACACTAGGAAAGCTTAACCAAGTTCATTCTTCCCAGAGGATCAATACAGCTGCATTAGACAAAAACATTTTCACACAAACACTGATATTTAACCCTTCCTCATAGGCTGAGTCTCCTCCTACACATCTGTATAAACATTGCTCTTTACTGCTAGGCAGGACACTAGTGACACGGGCCACAAACTTGTATTTCTCCCTTAAAGTGACCTAACCTGACCTCAACCCCCCTCCATCACGAATCCATGGCTCTCTCCCCTTATCAATGCTTGCCACATGTAATCACTTCCCTGCACTCAACACATTCCAAGCTTAATTGCACACACTATATACTTTCCTCCTTTAACGATTAACTTCTGGTGTAGACCCTCTAAACCTCAGCCCTACATCAGTGACATGAATATGTATATTTTATATTCTCAGAACCCAATATGATCCAAAGCCACAAATGAGTGAGCTATTCAGCTTTATGCTGACAAATCCTCGCTGGACTCTCTTTCATTCCGTTTCTTCTTCACATCAGCAAAGAAGGTCTCCGTGTCTCGGAAACTCACTTCATATAGAGGGGCTATCACACTTTCACACTGTGGTACATAAAGACAGTTTGTTATTTAGAATGATTTCTTTCTGTTTTTAGAGGGAGAGAAAACAAACACCCACCATGCCTATTTAAAAAAAAAATTGTCAGTCCACATGTCAAGTGTTATTGCGCCATTGTATTCACCTATAGTTCTCTCTCAACTCCAGGACCACAGCTAGCTAATTCTTTATTTTGCCTGATGCAGGACTCTAGTGCCAGAAAGGAGAGACTCTCGGACTGAAAACATTCACACCGCCACTAATTTACGAAAAGATAGTCAATTTGTGCCATAGTTTAGATTACCGATAGATCAGCGTTCTAACTCCCTCTTGTGATAGTGTGGTGTGATGACAGAATGACGCAATTTACCACAATCTACCACCAACAGTCTCTGCATAAGCTTGAAACTTTTAAAGGAAGAACCACTGTAGGACCCAAGATCACTGCAACCAAACACGCACGTTTCCTATCTCTGTCCCCAGTAGGTCAAAGGTCAAAAGTCACATGCACCAACATGACATAAAAAAGCTTCCCTGTAGAGTACTTGCTCTGAGTTTAACCGAGTCTTAATTGAGTTTGCACTACGCATTAAGTAATCTTTCATAGCAGAATGCTTGGTGATGCGTTCCTTTAGTGGTACGCCTGCTGCAGAATCTCAGATGGGCCACACAAGCTCAAGCTAACACACAGCGGCTCTGGCAGGATAAACTATTTAACTGCACCCATCCGGCAGGCTTCCTTGCGTTGCTGCTTGGAGAAAGGGCTATAAACAGATTAAAGTAGAATAGTCCTCTGAAGGATGCTAAGTAAAGCCCATTAAAACCAAAATGGTTCCTGTGCAGCAGCTCATACAAATTGCAGCAGGGGAAAAAAGCCACTCTCTTTTGTGAGAGGATCATATCCTATGTATGCTTGCTTTGTAACAGATCCAAAATAATGTTGTCTTCACTGCGAGAGCCTAAAGCTGGCATGTCACTTCCACGTTCATGACGTGTGAGCCGTGTCTCCATTGAGAAATTAACAGTGGGATTATCCTATCCTAATCTGACTCAAGTAGCACAGAGAATGACATACGGTAATTGGGATGGCTCCAAATGCCAGTCAAACAGCACACGGGCATCTATCAAATAATTATCAAAAGACAACTTTTGGCATTGCATTATCATAAGCTTCCAGACCACATCTATTCTCCGTTCTTATATGGAAGTAGCCAGTGATTAAAGTTGCATTTGTGGGATCAACTCAATTTTGGTGTTTACATCAGCATTTTTACAAGGTGTATATGCTAATGTACATTGTTTATCTTATATAATACATAGGCCTTGATCAGTGTATGCGATGACATTAATTATAATGTGAGAGTGCTGATCTCTGAATCTGTTCCACTTCTCTAACAGAGAAATCTGATGCAGCATTTTCCCTGCATTATGCTAGCATCTTGTACGTGTGACAGGGCACTCAGCTATGTGTGTTCTTCTGGCCCGTGCGGTGTTGAAGTTCTCCCATGTGACCCTAAAGTGTGTTGAGATTGCTATTCTTCTCGATAAGCACTTCCTGTTACATCATCGCTGACACTGAAATAACTTAGTTTCTATTTTGTGCTGTTTTTGATTGGGTTTTAAATGGCGCATACTGGAGTGACACGTAAAGGCACTAAATCATCCCGGCCCTGTTACTTGAAGATGCACGTCGTAGGGAGGAAGGAAGCTCGGCGTGGATAATCCAAACTGACTCCAGCAAGTTTGACCTTATCAGTGAAGTTTCAACTGGTAAAGTGTCCTGGCTTGCCACCGGCTCCTCAGACAGAGTGTCTGTCACTGCTGATCCAAGTTGTAATTAATGGGCTGTGAAAGGCATCACTCTGCCTCTGGACAGACATGACAATCTCTTTCACAAAGTGGACGTTTGTATGTCTCTAAACCTAACCATGCTTTGTGACATACATGTTTCAAATCATTTGTTTTTATGGACGACATACAAGTGACATACAAATGTATATGTCGGTCGAATGTGAAAAAAACAATGATTCATTGTTTTGATATTCCATTGAGACCATATTGGTTTAAGGCATATAAGGGTAAATAATAAATACAGATACTATGACTACCACAACCACTACCTCCACCACAACTACGACAATAGTTCATTTAAAAAAGTATACCGAATACATTAATGTATTAGTCGCTTTTCATATAACTCTTCCATTCTAAAGGGTATCATTTTGTTATTCACCACCCATGTGTAACATCCATCTGGGTGATGTATTGGGGCTATTCAGCACCAGACTACCCTTCACACACCAATGCCCGTTGTGGAAAGACAGACTTATTTACCCATTAAAATGTGGGAGAGATTGTCCTCTCTTTCAACTGCATGTCTTGATGTCTGCCACAATCCTGCAACAAATGGCATAAATCACATCCCGTGAATGGTCATATGTTTTGTGGCAATTAGTTGACAATGTGCACGGTCATCTCCAACCATTGAACCCAGTTATTGTGCTATTTAAAAAAAACTATATATAGCATCATGCTTACAACCAGAAAGGAGATAACAATTGAAACAACAAGAAAAATGGGTCAGAGGGGGGGGGGGGGGGGGGGGGGGGGGGGGGGCTAGAGAGTGTGCTGTGGATTAGACGTGTTTTGTTAGAGCTCTGCTCAATTTTGAAACAAGTTCATACTCATCTTAATCTCACACAACCTATAACTTTGAACATTGTCTGGCAATATGACGAAAGGTAAAGGCATCATAAAAAGGGGGCGCAAAACAATACAATAGTATTGGGACTTTGTCTGAAACTGTGAAGGCAACCAAGGGCAGGGTACATGAGGTTGAGCAGACGACAGTTGATCACGAGGCCAAGCTACAGGACATTGAGAAAACAAAACACTGAAATGCTCAAATCACATTCAAGACGCCTGAACATCCAAATAGTTGGGATCTAGGAGGACACCGAGAGAGGGAAACCCACTGAATTTGTATCGGAGCTGATTCCGGCCTGGCTGGGAAGTGCACAATTCAAAACGCCCATCCTGATCGACCGCGCACACAGATCACAGGCAACGAAGACGGTAAAGGGCGGGCCACCAAGGCCATTCACCGCACTTCTGCACTATCCTCAGACCAGGGATCTTATCCTCAGGCTGGCTAGTCAAAAAGTTCCCCCTTAACTACAATGGAGCCAGAGTGTCTTTCTACCCAGATCTTACTTTGGAGGTGAGGAACCAACAGAAAGAGTATGATGATATGGATTCCTCTTCCCAGCCCGGTTTAAGGTGACAGTTGAGGGATCAACACATATGTTTGACAACCCAAAAGAGGCCTAAATGTTGTCAAGCAAGCTCCCTGACTGAGGATGCAGACCTGCTGTGTCAGCCGGCTGAGTGGCCAAATACAGGCCATGAATGTGTTTTCAATCAGAAGATCAGAAATTGGGACTTGGGTGAGATGTTATTGCTTGTTTAGCCTATTATGTTTTAGTCCCACTCAACCCTAACGTGAGAGTTAAGTTTTATTTAATATTTGTTTATATGCGGAGTGTCTATAGATGCAGAGTTAGGTTAAGCTTTATGTCTAGGCACCCTAAGGTTTGTGTGTCAAGTAGTGCTTAGTTTGGGGAAGTCACTCAGTAATGGGGTCTGTGTTTTATGTTCACTTTTAATACAGGTGGCATGACAAGTTCTCCCACGGTGCAACGTTTTTCTTTTGGGTTTTGTATGACAGCAACAATTTGTTCTAAAATAAGAAATGCCACATGGTGACCGGGCACAGATTAGACCTGGTGGAATAAAGATAATCAGTTGGAACTGCAATCGGTTAGGTCATGTCGTGAAAAGAGCCAAGGTTTTTTCTGATCTTAAATCACTGGCCAATAACCTTGGTCAATTTAACTTCGATGATCCATTATTTTTTCAAAGGGTATTTAAGGCCAAACCAAATATCTTGGTTACAAGTGTTATTGTTGAATGCGACTTTAACTGTACATTAGATCCTCTTTTAGATGAACAGCTATCAAATGCCAGTGTCGGTCTAAATGCATTGATGACAAACCTTAACAAAGTCGATATTTGGAGACTGACAGACCAAACATATAGGGATTATTATTTTTGTCAGTTCATAAAATGTGTCAATTCTGAAATATGATTTTTGGGGCTCCAAACTCATTTCAGCAGCTACTTCGGTTACCTATCACCCGATTCTAATTACAGACCAATCTCCCCTGTCCATGGTGCTGAAACTGGACAATATGTCTGCAGGTCGGCGACCGTGGCGCTTAGACGCCTACTTATCAAAAGATTATACTTTTTTTCAGTATTTGAAATAGCATAAATCTTTTCTCCTTGGAGCAAACGACAAGGGGGTTGTTGACGACTTTACCAGTGGTGGTTCCTGGGGGGGGGGGGGGGTGCAGTGCCCCTGTGACAACAATTTTGGACCCCTTTGTGGCCCCCCTAAATGTGGAGTATGAAATTATTTTTACGTAACTAATTTTTGCTATCGTTCTTTTTTTAGATCTGTTATTAAACAGTGGCAACGATGATGATTATGAACACGGTCTTTTGCCTGCTAATGCCTGCAATGCAGTGAAGAAAATGATGACAACAATAAAGTCTAATGTAACTGGCCCCTCTGACAGTACAACTGGCCCCAGCTTGGCCCCCCCCTGTTGAAATGGTCTAGAATCGCCAATGGACTCTACCCTTTGGGAATCTCTCAAGGCTGTGATTAGAGGTCACATTATTTCATATACATCGGAGAAGAAGAAACACGCCAACACTAGGCTGAAATAAATTTAATGAGAATTAGGTGAACAGGAGAATGTTTTTAGAACGGTTTACTCGAATGCAGTCATTGAGAAGATCACAAAGTTAAAATATGAATACGAAACGGGTGGGCTCTTTACTTGCTAGAATGGAACAAAGTTATTTTGAACTGGGTGACAAACCACATCAATTATTAGTAAGACAGCTAAGGCATATACAGGTATCTAGAGCTATTCACAAAATAAAATACAAGAATGGTAAGATAGTAACAGATCCGCAGTATATTAATAAATGCTTTGCGCAGTTTTACTCGGGGCTATATCAATCAAAATGCGATGCTACTGATCCACCAACTATGGAATGCTTTCTCACTGAATGTTAACTTCCTAAACTAGACAAGGCAGTAGCTGCTGCACTCGATGCCGGGATAACTTTAGAGGAGATTAACGCAGTGATAGCACAATTTCCAAACAGCAAGGCCCCTGGGCCCGATGGATATGTAATATAATTCTATAAGAAGTACTGCGCCAGTCTAGCTCCACTTCTGTTGCCAATGTTTAAACATTCCAAAGACAATGCCAAACTCCCGCAAACACTGTATGAGGCTACTATAGCACCCTGTCACGTCTGCTCCCGCTCTTTCCTTCCACTGGCGCTTGAGGGCACCAGATTACCCTGCATCATGCACTTCTACCATCCATCACGCACACCTACCTTCTATCGTCACTCGCATCAGCGTTATTGGACATGTTCATTTCCTCCATGTCTGTTCATTTCCTGCTGCTGCATTGATTGTTTTTGTCTATATTTGTCTGTTTGTTTCAGTTATTTATCAAATGTTACCCCTGTAGCTCTGTTCCCTGCTGCTGCATTTACGTCACGTCACGCTCCGCTGGATAATCGGGCTCCCCTTCTACAGCGGGATCGACAGGCGTCTTGCGTCTTGCCTCAGCCGGATCGTCGAGCTTCCATGCCCCAGCCGGCTCGCCAGGCTCTCACGCTCCTGCCGGTTTGTTGGGCTCACGCGCCCCCCAACCGGCTCGCCCAGTGCCCATGTCTTGGCCGGTTCGCCCAGGTGGGACGTCTGCTCCCGCTCTTCCCTTCCCCTGGCACTTGAGGGCGCCAGATTACCCTGCATCACACACTCCTGCCAACCATCACGCACACCTGCCTTCCCTCGTCACTCGCATCAGCGTTATTGGACATGTTCACATGTTCATTTCCTCCACTATATTTGTCTGTTCCCCAGCTCTGTTCCCTGCTGCTGCATTTATTGTTTTTGTCTTTAGTTTTAGTTCTTGACGCTGTTCCTGTCTCGTGTTGTTTCAGTTATTTATTAAATATTACTCCCCGTACCTGCTTCGTCTCTCCAGCGTCATTCCGAGTGACACACCCATCTTGAAAAAAAGATAGAGATTCCATGGAGATGTCGTCTTATTGCCCCATGTCGTTGCTCCCCATAGAAAAGGTGTTGATAAAGATATTGGCAAACCGATTGAAATAATATATTGCTGACATAATAAACCCTGACCAGACAGGTTTTATCCCAGGCCGACATATATACTACAATTTGAGATGCCAATTCAACAGAATGTATCATGATCATAAAGTTGAAGTGCAGTGGTAATTGCGCTTGATGCAGAGAAGGTGTTTGATCAGATTGAGTGGAAGTACATGATGTCGGTTCTGGAGCATTTCAGTTTTGGAAAGGAATTTATTATTCATGCACACCCAATGGCATCCATGGTAACCAATCAGAAGATGTCGCAGTCATTCCGCCTGTTCAAAGGCTGTCGACAGGGGTGCCCTATTTTGCCTGCTCTCTTCGCTATAGCCATGGAGCCCCTCGATACTCTCATTTGTGTATATGCCTATACAGCTCCTGTTAAGACACGCAGCACAAAATCTCCCTTTATGCTGACAATGTTCTTTTGTTTTTATCCAAGCCTAAAACTTATATTCCCCCTCTATTTAACTTGATAAATACATTTGGCTGCTTCTCTGGTTATAAGATAAAGTGGCAAAAAAGTAAATTGATGCCGATATTACAGCCTGTGAATATGCAATGTCTGCAATCTACCCCATTTAGAACAATGATGGACAAGTTCATAAGCCTTGGCATTGTAGTGACAAGAAAATTGATCAGCTTGAACAAAATATAGATTTTTGGAACTCTGTCTATTTCCTTGGTTGGTTGTATAAACACCATTAAAATGGTTGTCCTACCCAGGTTTCTTTACTTCTTCCAATGTCTACCCAATTTCATACCACAAAGCTATTTTAAGGAACTGGATTCAATGGTAATTCAATTTGTATGGGATAACAAGAGACAGAATTTCAAAGAAGCATTTATGCAAGTACAAGATAGAGGGGGGCTTTGGCCTTCCTCACTTTAAACTGTATTATTGGGCTGCCAATCTGAACATTGTGTCCTTCTGGAGAGAAAGTTTACCCGGGATCCGTCAGAATGATATGCCTTCATGGCTTATGATTAAGCAGGCCTCCTGTCTATGCTCTTCACTCCCTGCACTTGTTAATAGCCCAGCATGTGTGAAAAAAGCCACTTACGACTCTAACGCAGTCATTTGTCACACTCTTAGGATCTGGGAACAGATTATGTATTTTCGTTGCATACCCAATGTCTACATTGACAGCCCAAAATGCCTGAATCATGCTTTCCACCCTGCATTGGATGATATGGTGTTTTCACAGTGGAGGGAGAAGGGGCTCACAACAATCAATAACTTATACATTGATGGTCATATATCTTAATTTCAACAATTACAGGGTAAGTTTAACATGCCAGCAACACATTTTTTTCAGATACCACCAAATCAAGAATTCCTTAAGGACACATATCCCCCAGTATGGTTTTACGCTAAAGAATCCTACATTATATAGCCTTATTGTCACGATCGTCGTATGGAGTAGACCAAAGCGCAGCGTGGTTAGAATACATTCTTCTTTATTTAATGAAGAACACGAAGAACGCTTAAACAAAAAAAACAAAACAAATAAGATCAACGTGACCGCTATATAAACACTGTGCTAACATACAACATAGCATAGACAATAACCCATGAAATACCCAAAGACGATGGCTGCCTAAATATGGTTCCCAATCAGAGACAACAATAAACACCTGCCTCTAATTGAGAACCAATCTAGGCAACCATAGACCTACATAAACACCGAGATGGGAACAACCCCATAAATCTACAAAACCCCTAGACAGTACAAACACCCTAGATGAGACAAAAACACACAATCCATCCTCGTCACACCCTGACCTAACCAAAATATATAAAGAAAACAAAGAATACTCAGGTCAGGGCGTGACAGTATCCCCCCACAAAGGTGCGGGCTGCAAAAACCTAATCTAAAGGGGAGGGTCCGGGTGGGCCTCTTTCATGGCGGCGGCTCTGGTGCGGGACGTAGACCCCACTCTACCATGGTCATTGTCCTCTTCAAGGGCCTCTTCAGAGGGACGACCCTCGCCTCCGACCTAGGGTCTAAGATCCTAATTAAAGGCCCCACTGGACTGAAGGGCAGCTCCGGACTGAGAGGCAGCTCCGAACAGAGGGGCAGCTCCGAACAGAGGGGCAGCTCCGAACAGAGTGGCAGCTCCGGACTGAGGGACAGCTCCGGGCGGGCTGACGGCTCTGGCAGCTCCTGGCTGGCGGCTCTGGCAGCTCCTGGCTGGCGGCTCTGGCAGCTCCTGGCTGGCGGCTCTGGCAGCTGCTGGCTGGCTGACGGCTCTGTCAGCTCCTGGCTGGCTGACGGCTCTGGCAGCTCCTGGCTGGCTGACGGCTCTGGACAGACGGGAGACTCTGGCGCCTCAGGACAGACGGGAGACTCTGGCGCCTCAGGACAGACGGGAGACTCTGGCGCCTCAGGACAGACGGGAGACTCTGGCGCCTCAGGACAGACGGGAGACCCTGGCGGCTCAGGGCAGGAGGAAGGCTCTGGCGGCGCTGGACAGGAGGGAGCACCTGTAGGGATGACACGGAGAGACAGCCTGGTGCGGGGGGCTGCCACCAGAGGGCTGGTACGTGGAGGTGGCACCGGACAGACCGGACCGTGCATGCGCGCTGGAGCTCTTGATACCTTCCCCCATTTCTACCCCTCATGAAAAGAACCCCCCCACAAAACTCCCTAAAATGGTTTCATCCCTGTTAAGCTTTCTCGCTAAGGTTAGGCTAGGCAGTAGGCTTGTATTTGGTGTTATGATCTGTGAGGTGAAAACATTTTATTTGCTTTGTGATTCGTCCAAAACGGTAAACAACTTGAGCTCTGGTCATGTGCTCCGGTTATTGTATACACTGTAACGAATACATCAACGATTTGTAATATGCTGAAATGCTCCTATATTTCAGGCAATGAGTGCAGCCATCTTTGACTTTGTTAATGGCATTCTGGGATTAGGTCAAACATAAACAAACTGCCATCATAAAGAATTTAGCTGCTGTTAGCTTAGCAGACACAAATGTATTTTCTAAACAACATTACAATAGTCTTGTGCTCACCAGAGATGCGGTACATTGTAAACTAGTCTAGCTGTTAGGTGGCTAACTCATGTTTAGTTTTTTGTCAGCGCAATCTGTTATTTAGACTGGTTTGTGGAATGAATCTGGCTGTGGATGTGTTCTGTGTGATGCTTGGATGTGTAACGGCTGTTGGAAGGAGTGGAGGACCAAGGTGCAGCGTGATACGTGTTCATCTTTATTATTTGAACTGAACACTGATTAACAAAAAAACAACAAAGAGAACAACCAAAACAGTTTTGTCTGGTGCAGAAAGACACAAAACAGAAAACTACCCACACCACACAGGTGGGAAAAGGCTACCTAAGTATGGTTCTCAATCAGAGACAACAATAGACAGCTGCCTCTGATTGAGAGCCACTTCCGGCCAAACACACAGACATAGAAAACATAGAACCCACAACATAGAATGCCCACCCCAACTCACGCCCTGACCAAACCAAAATAGAGACATAAAAGGATCTCTAAAGTCAGGGCGTGACAGGATGATGAAGTTCGCATTTATCTTTAACGATAAAAGGTAAAATTGAGGAATAAAGTTTAAGACATTTATTTTCCATCAGTACAACAAAAATATTTTGATGCTGTTCAGACAATGCTGTTTAGACGTGTTAGTTGCGTCATACGTTACTGTTCCAATCACATATTTGAGATAGTATGCCTCAGGGACCACTCAACAATGATCACAAATGCGTGATCATACAAGTTAAAGGGTGTAACGCTCGTTGAAATGGGTAGACCAAGGCTCAGCGTGATTTGGGTTCATCATCATTTATTTAAATGTGAACCAGCAACAAAACAATAAAGAGACACAATCTTACAGCCTTGTAGGGCTCAAAAGCAACAATACAAAAACAAGATCCCACAAACAACAAGTGGAAAAGGCTGCCTAAGTATGATCCCCAATCAGAGACAACGATAGACAGCTGACTCTGATTGGGAACCATACCCGGCCAACAAAGAAATAGAAAACATAGAAATAATAAACTAGAACACCCCCCAGTCATGCCCTGACCTACTCCACCATGGAAAACAAAGGCTTTCTATGGTCAAGACGTGACAAAGGGTTAATCAGCTATATCATTTGTAAAACATCAGTTCTCATTCAGAGCTGTTGGCAATTCCCCATGCTATGACCATCTGTGTTAATGACAACACAGTTAAAGACAACTGCAAGTGGGAACCCCTGAACACAAGGCAGTAGATGAGGCAAGTAATCGTTGTTTCCACTCTCTGCTGGTTAAATATTGGGGAAGGTTTATTTTTTTGTCTACTCTCCAGGCCTTGCCTCCTTTCATTACCTTTCATTACAGGCAAACTGAGCTCACAGCCCAGCCCTTGGACAAATTATATGATTCCTCCACACAAATATTTGTGTCAAACAATAATTTGCGCCTCAATTCGGCTGGCTTGTCACACCACGGGTGATGTTGCTCCCAAATTTTCCTCCTCATCTAAATAACTATAATTTGCGACTTCTCTGGGCTTGTGCGTGACACCTTTAAATCTGTGACTCATCCTAATGGTTCCTAATCCGTCAGAAAGAAGGCCGGTCTCCCTGGCGGAGAGTGGAAAATGAAAGGCTGCCCGACGCTACCGGCCTGGCTATCCATTCCATTTATTTTTAAACCATCGCAGAGGTGATACTGGAGTTGGTGTGCATGCAACCTTCGTCTGCTAGACTGAATAGCCCCCCTTGCTCAGGCGTGAAGAGGGTCAGGTATAAATTAAGGAAGGGGAAATTACATGGAGAACAGGAGCACAGGGTGGAACTGGCAGGCCTTATCAGGGCCTATCAGTGGAGAATCTGAAACATGGCCATGTAAATGGCCCCTCATAAATTATGAAAGATGTATTATCACACAAATGGAAAGGGTGACAGTGATGGAAAGAAATGGGGCCGATCAAAGGTAATTCTTCAGCATGGCCTGGCAATTATCCAGCAATAATGAATTACTATTCCAATAGCCTAAAACCCCCACCCTGTCACTCGCATGCACATGCTTGGAGATGCCAGGATATTCCAAATGGACTGTACACGGAGTGTACAAAACATTAAGAACACCTTCCAAATATTGAGTAGGCTGGATGTCCTTTGGGTGGTGGACCATTCTTGATACACACGCGAAACTGTTGAGTGTGAAAAACCCAGCAGGGTTGCAGTTCTTGACACAAAACGGTGCGCCTGGCACCTACTACTATACCCCGTTTGTCTTGCCCATTCTCCCTTTGAATGGTACACATACACAATCCATGTCTCAATTATCTCAAGGCTTAAAAATGCATCTTTAACCTGTCTCCTCCCCTTCATCTACACTGATTGAAGTGTATTTATGCGTCAGTCACCGGGGGTTGATACTGTCATGGTTCATGTGGAGTCAAATGACATTATGAAGGGCAGCTAAGAACAGCTGAAGATGGATTTTAAAGAACTGATTGGGTTACTACTTGACACCAACAAAACACCCCATAATGTCTGACCCTCTGCCCTCCCTAAATCGTGGCATTGAACGGTTCAGCAGACTTATATCCCTCCGTAACTGTCTATGAGACTATTCCAGCTCTGTGGGTGCAACATTTATTGACAATGTTGTTACTTTCTGGAAACCAAGCTTGTATTATAAGGAGGATGGGATCCACCCAGATCATTTGGGTTCCTGGATCCTTTCACAGCATTATAAGGCTGCATTGAGACAATGACTTATCAATGACCCATGTCCAGATAATTGAATCCCTACCATAGTGTTGCTGAGTTGTCATAATGCTTCAGCAAATGTACATTATCCCATGGGCATTGGAAGACACCATGTAAGTAATCTAATTGATGTCCCTATAACTGCCCTGAATGCCTCTGCTGATCCTACAACTATTCTATGTAGTAGTCATATGGCTATGAACCAGAGATATACTGTTAGCACTCAGGTGTTTTGCCCTAGCAGGAAGTCCAGTGTGTGCAGCTTACCCTGCACTAACATAAATGCAGAAGTTTGTTTGAAAGCAGTATCCAAATCCATCGGATGTAGTGATCACAATATAGTAGCCATATCTAGGAAAACCAAAGTTACAAGGCTTGGGTCAAATATAGTGTAAAATAGGTCATATAATAAGTTTTGTAGTGATTCATATGTTGTTGATGTAAATAATATTTGTTGGTCCTTGGTGTGTAATGAGGAGCAACCAGACGCTGCACTTGACAAATATATGAAATAGCTTATCCCAGTTACAAATAAGCATGCCCCCTTTAAGAAAATGACTGTAAAAACTGTTAAATCCCCGTGGATTGATGAGAAATTTAAAAAGTGTATGGTTGAGATGGATGAGGCAAAAGAAATGGCAAGTAGGTCTGGCTGTACAATTGATTGGCAAATGTAGTGCAAATTGAGAAATCATGTGACTAAACTGTATAAAAAGAAGAAGAAACTACACAATGAAATATAGATAAATGACATAAAGAATGACAGTAAAAAGCTTTGGAGCACCTTAAATTACATTTTGGGCAAAAAGGCAAACTCCGTTCTATCATTCATTGAATCAGATGGCTCATTCATCACAAAACCCACTGATATTGCCAAATACTTTAATATTTTTTTAATGGTAAGATTTGTAAACGTAGGCATGACATGCCAGCAAAAAACACAGACTCTACACATCCAAGTACAGTATATCTGAGCAAATCAACTTATGAATTCCTAAAGCAAGTGTGGAAGAGGTGAAGCAAATATTGTGAAACAATTATTCAGCCACTGGGGTCTGACAACTTGGATGGAAAATTACTGAGGATAATAGCGGACGATATTGCCACGCCTATTTGCCATATATTACATTTTAGCCTACTAGAAAGAAAGTATTTACCCTCAGGCCTGGAGGGAAACAAAATATATTCCCCTATCTAAAAAGTAAAGCTCCCTTTACTGGCTCAAATGGCCGATCAAACAGCCTGTTACCAACCCTTAGAAAACTTTTGGAAAAAATTGTGTTTGACCAGATACAATGCTATTTTACAGTAAACAACAGACTTTCAGCACGCTTATAGGGAAGGACATTCAACAAGCACAGGGCTTACACAAAAGATTGTTAATTGGCTGAGAGAAATTGTGATGTTTTTTTAGACCTCAATGCGAATTTTGACATTATCGATCATAGTCTGTTGCTGGAAAAACGCATGTGTTATGGCTTTACAACCACTGCTATATTGTGGATCAAAAGTTACCTGTCTAACAGAATACATAGGGTGTTCTTAAATGTAAGCCTCTCCAACAAAATTCAGGTAGAATCAGGAATTCCCCAGGGCAGCTGTCTAGGCTCATTACTTTTTTCAATCTTTACTAACTACATGCCAATGGCTTTGGGTAAAGCCAGTGTTTCTATGTATGCGGATGACTCAACACTATACACGTCAGCTACCACAGCAACTGAAATTACTGCAACACCTAACAAAGAGCTGCAGTTTCAGAATGGATGGCATCGATTAAGTTAGTCCTACATATAATGTGGTAACTGAGCAAGTTGAGGAGACTCAACTGCTTGGAGTAACCCTTGATTGTAAAACTGTCATGGTCAAAACATATTGAAACAACAGTAGCTGGGATGGGCAGAAGTCTGTACTTAATAAAGTGCCAATCTGCATTCTTAACAGCACTGTTAACAAGGCAGGTCCCACAGGCCCTTGTTTTGTCGCACCTCGGCTACTGTTCAGTCGTGTGGTCAGGTGCCACAAAGAGGTACTTAGGAAACTTTCATCTGGCTCAGAACAGGGCAGCGCAGCTGGCCCTTGGAGAGAGCTAACATTAATAATATGCATGTCAATCTCTCCTTGCTCAAAGTGGAGGAGAGGTTGTCTTCATCACTACTTGTATTTGTGAGATGTATTGACATATTAAATGCACCGGGCTGTCTGTTTGAACTACTGGCACACAGCTCGGACACCCATGCACAACCCCACAAGACATGCCACCAGAGGTCTCTTCACAGTCCAGAACAGACTATGGGAGGTGCACAGTACTACATAAAGCCATGACTACATTTTATTCCACATCAAGTAACTCATGCAAGTAGTAAAATTAGATTTAAAAAACAGATAAAAACAGAAAACAACTACCCACAAACACAGTTGGGAACATACTACCTAAGTATGGTTCTCAATCAGAGACAACAATAGACAGCTGCCTCTGATTGGGAACCATACCAGGCCAAACAAATGAAATACAAAACATAGAACAAAAACATAGAATGCCCACCCCAACTCATGCCCTGACCAAACCAAAAATAGAGACATAAAAAAAGGAACTAAGGTCAGAACGTGACAGTATCGTAATGTTTAAAAAAATGTATAACAGCCTTCATTTTGCTGGACCCCAAGGCAGCAGCTAATGGGGATCCATCATAAATACAAATACAAAACACGGTTTCACCTGGATTAACCTGGTCAGTCTATGCCATGGAAAGAGCATGTGTTCTTAATGTTTTGTATACACAGTGTATGTCATGTGCACGTCATACTGTATTGCAGGAGTTGTGGATCACATCTGACCGTTTTCATTTTTTATAAAGGCCAGGCAATTCCAATGTAGAATCAGAATGGCTGGGTGATGTTCCAGTTTAATGATTTTTTTTTTTATGACAGAAAATTGATCTACGTTATTTATAGTGTTTGGTTGAATACAGACAGCCCAGGGTCATTGTCTGTTATAGGATGCGTGAAATAATCATGAATGTGAGGTAAACATTGCCTGGGTGTGACGTTTAAAAGGGTGAGAGAATCAGAGTCATCCAGGGCATATAGCAGTGAGTTACAATAGTAGGTTTCTAAAAGGATCACTCCAGGCTAGGGCACACATTATTTTGTTTGATGATAATACAGTTTTGGCCTGAAGTAATTGGTGTCAAATATTTATTGAGAGGGCTTTCTTGTTTGGTCATGTAGTAACACTGGGTGACAACATGTCACAACAGAGTGTCAAATTCAGACACAAAGCCCAAGGATGCAATCACTGTCTAACACACTAAAGTACAATAGCCTTTGTGATATGAGAAACAGCACATGCAAGACAAATGCTGTGCATCTTCACTACTGAACAATGCGACGTAGATCTAAGTCACAGACCGACAGTCACGTCGACGTCAGCAATGGTTCAGTTTTCAAAGAGAATAAAGGTCCCAGTTTGTCTTACAACATAGCAGTCATGTTAGGCAGTACTTAACTGGGTAGCCTAGTGGTTAGAGCATTGGACCTGTAACCGGAAGGTTGCAAGTTCAAACCCCTGAGCTGACAAGGTACAAATCTGTCGTTCTGCCCCTGAACAGGCAGTTAACCCACTGTTCCTAGGCTGTCTTTGAAAATAAGAATTTGTTCTTAACCGACCTGCCAAGTTAAATAAAGGTAAAATAAAATACCACATTGCAGCATAGTACAGCTATTTCTTTGCTGAATACCTTTCTGAAAGTAAATTCTGTTTAGGTTTGTATAATGGTCATTTCCCTCTCCCCAAATACAGAAGGAAACAGGTGCAAAAGGGTAGGCTACTTTCATTGTTTAATAACATCTCTAAGGCTTTTGGGAGGATAGAGCTAGTGGTGGATGACCAAATGACGGCTCATAGACGTGAATGAGGTAGCCTGCAATGCATCTTCCCAAAAGTGCCGTAACGGGAGTATTTGTTATGCAGCATAGCCACAACAACACTGCCCAGATTGACCCACTCCCTTCAGTGGGTATTTCCTTATTGATGGATTATAACTCAAGAGAAAGGCTGGAAAAAGCCCTAGCTCGTTTCATAGCCCCATAGCACCATTGAAGGGCACTTTAATACCCAGCGGAGAGGGAATGTGAAGGTCATCTCAGTGGCGCCATTAAATATACTCCTATCTCTCTACTCGCCATTATATTTATTGCTCATAAAAATGGCTGACTGCTTGCACTATTATTAGGAGAGAGAGAAAACAGAAAGAGAGAGAGGGAAACAACTCCTGTTGCCTCAGCCCTTTTGGATCAGACTATGCATTTGTCTTCTCTGGTCTGTTTGGTTTACCCTCACCAGCCCACTTGTTGCTGTAGCTAAGTCTGTGCCAAGCTGTCGGAATCAGTTGGCCAAGAATAGTGGTTTTCTATTAATGTGAGTTGTCTGCCGGATAAAGGTTGTTGCCAGCATTTTTCATGGCTACTTTGGTTTCACTTCCCTGTCTGCCAGAGTACCAGGTGGGAAAGTATAATATAATTTAGCGGGGTTGGCACTGCCACAAGACTAACTCGAAATTAAATTGGTTATTCTAATATCTTTTGACCTTGAACAAGATCAACCTTGGGAAAAACTGGAATATATATTGCTGATGGGTTCCTTTTAAATTCCAAAGCAAGAAGAGATGAGCAAATGCCAAATTCTATTTAAAATATCCCATTGAAGACTGAACATGGATTGACAGATAAACACACCATTGAAATAAGTCACAGGACAGAAAGGTCAGCCTTCACTACAGAGCTGTTACCATCATCCATCTTTGATAACAGTCATTGCCTCTTATCTGAACATTTAGCAATCAAACTCTAATCAACTACCAAACATCCATTTAATACTAGGAGGCCACTAGCAAGGCCAGACTAGACATTTTCCCTGTCCTCCTCTCTGTCCTCCTTATTCATGTCTAACCCAATTCACCATACGAAAAGTGTCTCTAGTGGTGAACATGTTTTGAAATGGGACGTTGTGACATAAAATTGTTTGAAGGAGAGTTGCACCCGAAATGACAGTAATTTATGCAATAAACAATTGAATAAATTACATTGACTGGCTCCAGTTTGAAGTGTCTGTTTTTGATGCACAGCAGTGACAACTCCTGCACCAAGCACTTCTGCTCGCTTTTCCCCGTACACAACTCAGAGTGCTTGAAACCTATCAGACATAACACTTTATCAAAGGGATGTATTCCTCCTAACTTCCTCAGAAGCTGCAGAACTTGAGCATTCAGAAATGAAAGCGAACCGGCCTGTGGTTTCGGAATTTTGCTTGGCTCTTTGACAATCACCATAACTTGCTTATTTTCCCCTACTGCAGTCACCCGATTTGTGGAGTTGTATCCCGCTACTTACAAGAAGTGACCTCATTTACATTGTCATTTTGCATGATATGGGCCATGCTAGATGGTGCATTCGTTCCATTCTAGGCAATACTGTTCCTTGCTAGTTCTTGCTCAATACTGATATCAACAGAATGTCAGTTACATGTCCTCTCACACCCACGGTTAAGATCATGTCCTGAGTTCTGTGATCAAGCCTAATTACTTACATTTAAAATAGAAAATGATATGCGTTGGCAATGTTTTTATGCTTTTTATAGTGGAACGTATGAAAAACCATCTCCACTTTTTCTTCCTTGTTTTAACAAGTAAAAAACAACTAAATTGCAGATGCTCCCAGAGGTTAAAGGTATTAGATCTAGGGGACCTGCCCACAGAAACGAGGAGACATCAGGAGCATCTTAACACACATTCACCATCACTGGTGTTCTACTCTGGGTTGTTGGGCCACACAAGCTAAAGGCTAACAAATGTTTCTGCGTATATCTACAGTTTTACAACAACCTGAAGGTATACACAGAAATGATGACACAATAACCAAATGTTCTTCTGCTTTTGAAGTATCTGAAGATAAACAATTCATGATGATGCAATTATAATTTGTCATGACAACACAAGCAAGTATTTTTAGATTGCTTATCTTTGGGAACATGCATTAGCTTTGTAAAGACGTATTACGGTGATAGAGTGTTTACTGTACTCAGGTGAGATCAGTAATTAGAAACTTTATCAACACAATCTCTAGAGCTTGCAGCAACCAATTTCTAGACGCTGCTATTGTTTCATTTATCACTGTCAAGCTAGAACCAATGCTTTGCTTATTCATGGTTTTTGCCGTATTTCTATGTGCTTCTATGTGCATTTTGTTACATTACAGGCTTACTCTAAAAATTGATTAAATTGTTTTTTTTCTTCATCAATCTACTACACACAATATGAATATGAATACTTTTGGAATGCACTGAATTCAAAAGTAATCAAAATAGAAAAAATGTATAATTATGAGCTACAGTCAAGGCAAAACAAATGTTTTATGGATGAGTATTAGAATGTTTGGAGAGAGACAGACTGAAAGACAGACAAACGAGCGAGACGATTGATAGTGGAATTGATGGATGGTTGCATGTATATACTGTATGTGTGTGTGAGTTTATGAATGTGTCTCCATTTGTATGAATGTGTTTGTTTGTCTGCTACAGAACAACACCTTATATAATATACAGTCTCACTTCTCCTGCCACCCACCCACACTAAAGGTCTGTTCAGCTCATTCAATCTCCACCAGCAAGGAAGTGACATAGGAAATGCATTTACGAGAGTGGCAAACTGAATGAAATGCTACATTTACTTTAGACGACAGCTGGTGCAGGGGCGCAAAATCAGGCTACGCACCACAGAGGTGTACCAGATTGATATTGTGGTGATTTTCCATCAATTCCTTCAAAGTGGCAAAATACAAAAAGGTCTCTTTGGCTAGAGTCTTCTGAATGGCTGGAGGTGGCACATCCCAGCAAGCAGAGAACATCCTGAGAACATTTGGTGACGTTGCCATTAGGTCCCTTAAGGGTGTCGGCGCAATGTGACCCACTGACTTTCTGAAAAGGTTCTAGGAACATTAAAGTTCCCAGGATGTCATAGAGGACCATGTCAGGACCTTTTTAGGACGTTCTTAGGATTTTCCCTTTACTATTCCTTAGGATGTTGCGTTATGGTCCCAAGTAAACATTCTCTGACCGACCTTTTTCCAGTCCCCGGTTTGTCCAAAGGACATTTATTTGACCATCTTGGGACGTTGTGTCATGGTCCCTTGGAGGTTTGTCTAGTTCCCGGTTTGTCCCAAGGACGTTTTTAGGACATTCTTAAGACGTTGTGTAATGGTCCCCTGGAGGTTTTTGTCATGTTGTCCCAAATCATTATAAGTAAAGTCATTAAATGGTATGGGGGGTTTTAAGTTATACGCTGTTCAGCTAAAATAGTGTAAAAATCTTGAATCAATGACAATATGATTACCTTTGACATGATCACTTAGTGTTGACTACACATGCCACAACGTCCTGACTCAACCTGGGATTTGAACTCACAACTTCTGGATTTGGGGTATGATGCGCTACAAAGACTGTAGAATCCCCCACAGAGTCATTACCAATAATATTGGTTTATTCAGATCCTCATTAGCTTTCGCCAAAGCAGCAGCTATTCTTCCAGGGGTCCACACAAAAGCATAAAACACAACTAGTAAAAAAACACAGTCAAAACAGTCACAGAAATGTAAAAATCCAATGATTTTCTCTTGAGACCAAAAATCAATAAAAAAATAAAAAAATCACACTCTGTTGTAAGTGCAAAATTGTCTTCTGTAGTGGTCATTAGGAAGTAAATATGAACACATTTATATTATAGTCAATGGGTAATGTTACAGTAGGTGAAAAACATAGTTGACATTTTACAACTAAGTACTTCTCTGCAAAATAGTGCCATCTGAACTATTATTTTATTTATCAATTAATCTGACTATTCTCTCATTGATTTGATTTACTTATTTCAGCAATTTGAGTTTGGGATTTCGGTATAGTTGTCTAATGTTGGTGGGGCATATTATTAGGTTTTAATGTTACTCCTGCATCACTATGATAAACATAACAGGTTTTCTTTAATGTATTTGTATATTGAGATTTACCTTGAAGTGTAATGTGTCGGAATAGGCCTGCTAGAGGTGAAATCAGTCAATGTTACAGACATTGTGGCATAGCAGGACAATTGTAATGCCGTGAACCGAGGCAATGAATTCATATCCCAGGTGAGGACTGTAGTCATGTATGTCAATATGTAAGTTGAAAACACTGTATGTTAAAAGCACAGTTAGTATTGGTGTCCCTAGCATTGCCATAAGACAAAAAGCAGTTAACTTCTTGAGTGTAGGAGGCAGAATTTTAGTTTTTGGCAAAAAAAAACGTACCCATTTGAAACTGCCTATTTCTCAGGCCCAGAAACTAGAATATGCATATAATTGTCAGATTAGGATAGAAAACACTCAAGTTTCCAAAACTGTCAAAATATTGTCTGTGAGTAAAACAGAACTGATATTGCAGGTGAAAACCTGAGTAAAATCAAACCAGGAAGTGCTGTTTTTCCTGAAAGCTCTCTGTTCCATTGAATGCCTTGCCTCCATTTAAAGGGATATCAACCAGATTCCTTTTCCTATGGCTTCCTCAAGGTGTCAACAGTCTTTAGACATAGTTTCAGGCTTTTATTTTGAAAAATGAGCGAGTAAAATAACATCGCGTCAGTGGATAGCTGGGTGTTCGCAGAGTTTTGCTTGCGCAACAGAGTGGGGCAGCCATGGTCTCTCCCTCTCCTATTGAAAAAGCGACAGTCCCGGTTGATATATTATCAATTATATATTTTAAAAACAACATGAGGATTGATTATCAAAAACGTTTGACATGTTTCTGTGGACATTACGAATACTATTTGGAATTTTCGTCTGCGATGTCGTGACCGCCAAACAAATGGAGGTATTTTGGATATAAAAATAATCTTTATGGAAAAAAAGGAACATTTATTGTGTAACTGGGAGTCTCGTGTGTGCAAACATCCGAAGATGATGGTGATGTGTATGAAACTAAGGTGCGAGTGCTTTGGTAAAATGTTTTTATTTTTTGGGAAAATGTTTCTTCTGTGACCATCAGATGACGTCCCCGGGACAACCTAGAAACTAGACAAAAACCTCCAGGGGACCCTGACACAACGTCCCAAGAATATCCTAAAAACGTCCTCTGGGACGTCCCCGGGACAAACCAGGAACTTGACAAAACTTTCAGGGGACCATGACACAACGTCCTGACCACTTTAGGCGAACATTTCGTGACGTCTTAATAACAACTAATTTTTGTTTGGAGGGATGCCACGTCAGTGTGCTGCGGGCATTTGTCACTATAAATGAGCAGGGAAGTGCCCCAGAGCTAGGATAAAATCCACTTCGAAGAGCAGAAAATCCATCTCAAGTAATGACCTCAGTCTTATCAGCAAAGCCACTGCCATATCTGATTGGTATAAAGGGCCCGTTTCATTACATACAGTCTCAAAGTCCAATGCATACCATATAACAGGAGCAGCATGAGGGATTACCTTGCAGATAAACAATTTCTCAGCCATTCCCAAGACGAAGCCACAGAACTACACTGCCTTCCAGATCGTCCCTGAAATTGGACCAACCAATCAGCTACTATGTCTCCAAAGCCAAAGTCATGTCACTTCGAGAAAGTTAACCATTTAGGACCTACAGTGGCTTGCGAAAGTTTTCACCCCCCTCCCCCTGGCATTTTTCCTATTTTGCTGCCTTTACAACCTGGAATTAAAATTGATTTTTGGGGGGTTTGTATCATTTCATTTACACAACATGCCTACCACTTTGAAGATGCAAAATATTTTTTATTGTGAAACAAACAAGAAACAAGGCAAAAAAAAGAACTTGAGCGTGCATAACTATTTACCCCATTCCAAAGTCAATACTTTGTAGAGACACCTTTTGCAGAAATAACAGCTGCAAGTCTCTTGGGGTATGTCTCTATAAGCTTGGCACATCTAGCCACTGGGATTTTTGCCCATTTTTAAGGGCAAAACTGCTCCAGCTCCATCAAGTTTGATGGGTTCGCTGGTGTACAGCAATCTTGAAGTCATACCACAGATTCTCAATTGGATTGAGTTCTGGGCTTTGGCTATGCCATTCCAAGACATTTTAAATATTTCCCCTTAAACCACTCAAGTTTTGCTTTAGCAGTAGGCTTAGGATCATTGTCCTACTGGAAGGTGAACTTCCGTCCCAGTCTCAAATCTCTGGGAGACTGAAACAGATTTCCCTCAAGAATTTCCCTGTATTTAGCGCCAGCCATCATTCTTTCAATGCTGACCAGTTTCCCAGTTCCGGCTGATGAAAAACATCCCCACAGCATGATGCTGCCACCACCATGCTTCACTGTGGGGGTGGTGTTCTCGGGGTGATGAGGTGTCGGGTTTGCGCCAGACATAGCGTTTTCCTTGATGGCCAAAAAGCTCAATTTTAGTCTCATCTGACCAGAGTTCCTTCTTCCATATGTTTGGGAAGTCTCCCAAATGCTTTTTGGCAAACACCAAATGTGTTTGCTAATTTTCTCTTTAATTAATTAAGTAATGTTTTTTTCTGGACAATCTTCTGTAAAGCGCAGCTCTGTGGAGCTTTGCAGCTCCTTAAGGGTTCTCTTTGGTCTCTTTTGCCTCTCTGTATGTAATTAATGCCCTCCTTGCCTGGTCCCTGAGTTTTGGTGGGCGGCCCTCTCTTGGCAGGCTTGTTGTGGTGCCATATTCTTTTCATTTTTTAATAATGGATTTAAATGGTGCTCCGTGGGATGTTCAAAGTTTTGGATATTTTTTTATAACCCAACCCTGATCTGTACTTTTCCACAACTTTGTCCCTGACCTGTTTGGAGAGCTCCTTGATCTTTATGGTGCCGGTTCCTTGGTGTTGCCCCTTGCTTAGTGGTGTTGTGGAAACTGGGGCCTTTCAAAACAGGTGTGTATATACTGAGATCATGTGACAGATCGTGTAACACTTAGATTGCACACAGATGGACTTTGTTTAACTTATTATGTGACTTCTGAACGTCATTGGTTGCACCAGATCTTATTTAAATGAGAATGCGTTCTCAGTCAACTTACCTGGTAAAATAACGGATAAATAAATAAATAAATAAAATTTAGGGGCTTCATAGCAAATGGGGTGAATACAAATGCAAGGACCTCTTTTCAATTAATTTTTTAGATTTTTTTTTTCATTCACTTCACCAATTTGGACTATTTTGGATATGTCCATTACATAAAATAAAATAAAAAAATCAATTTAAGGTTGTAATGCAACAAAATAGGAAAAACGCCAAGGGGGATGAATACTTTTGCCAAGGCACTGTACCTTGTAGAACCCTGCACCGAAAGCAAGGTGAGCTCGAAAAGGAATTGTCCTTCCAGCATAATGTGTGCGTTCTTCCACATATAGTGTGCCTCAACACATAGTAGGTAAAACCGCTTTACTTCTTCAGTGGGGCGAATCGATAACCACTTGTCCCCCTTTCTCTCTCTCTTTCCTTCTTCCATGTTCTCCTTACCCAAAATGAATAAAAAGTAAGTGCGTTCATTGACTCGTGTTCATTGCGCATGAGTCGTCTCACGCTCGCAGCAATTTCTGGGGGCTGATGGTGACAGGGTTGATGAGCAATGGGGACGTGAGAGAGAGGGGGGTGGGATTGTTGACAGCTCTGACATGAGGAACAATGAAAGCAAACAAGAGAGGATGAAGAAAAAATAATAATCTGATTGAATGTGTTATTTACCTCTTGAAAGGGAAACAAAAGTGGAAGCTTTCGAGACAGGGGGAGGATGCTGTTAAGGGAAGATTTAATTGCCTTTGAAAAAGGGAGATGGAGAGAAAGAAGGATGGGAGAAATAGAGAAGGCAGAAAGAGTGATGTGCTGGTGGTACAATCAAAGTTTTTATTCCAAATAACCTCCCTCTTCAGTTCCTTGTGAAGGGTCATGTAGAGCTGAGATGTAGACCTGACAATGAGGGCAACTGGGATTGTTTTTCATTTGAGGGTACATAAGAATTGATTTTTTACGGAGGAGTGGGGAGGCGATTTGGGGGTATAGGGAACAAAACCCTTGACCAAAGGAGGATAGCTTTGGCAGACAGTCTAGCGATTTGCAAGGGTAGATTGAATGTTAAATGGTTTACTACTCTGAAAACATTATCAGTCTGTATGCAGTTGTTTTTTGTTTCCTTTCCTTTCATTTAGTTTTGAAAAGGCAGTGCGCGAAAAGGCAGCGCGCGAAATTCAAAAATATTTTTTTAGAAATATGTAACTTTCATACATTAACAGGTGCAATACACCAAATGAAAGATAAACTTCTTGTTAATCTACCAATTATGTCCGATTTCAAAAAAGGCTTTACAGTAAAAGCACAACATATGATTATGTTAGGTCAGAGCCTAGTCACAAAAAGACACACAGCCATTTTTCCAGCCAAAGAGAGGAGTCACAAAAAGCAGAAATATAGATACAATTAATCACTAACCTTTGATGATCTTCATCAGATGACATTCATTGGACATCATGTTACACAATACATGTATGTTTTGTGCGATAAAGTGCATATTTATATCCAAAAATCTCAGTTTACATTGGCGCGTTACATTCAGTAATGTTTTGCTTTCAAAACATCCTGTGATTTTGCAGAGTCACATCAATTTACAGAAATACTGATAATAAACATTGATAAAAGATACAACTATTATTCACAGAATTAAAGATAGACTTCTCCTTTATGCAACCGCTGTGTCAGATTTCAAAAAAACTTTACGTAAAAAGCAAACCATGCAATAAACTGAGTACGACGCACAACCAACAAATCAAGCAATACAGATATCCGCCATGTTGGAGTACACAGAAGTCAGAAAAAGCATTATAAATATTCACTTACATTTGATGATCTTCATCAGAATGCACTCCCAGGAATCCCAGTTCCCCAATAAATGTTTGATTTGTTCGATAAAGTTCATCTTTATGTCCAAATAGTTTATTTTTGTTAGCGCGTTCAGCCCAGTAATCCAAATTCATGACGCACAAACAGACAAAGTCAAAAAGTTCCGTTACAGGAACTCAAGCTAACTCTCACGTGAACGTGTGTCACAAGCTCATGGCACTCTGCCAGACCACCACAGCTCCCATTACCCTCCTTCACAATAGAAGCATCAGACAAGGTTCTAAAGACTGTTGACATCTAGTGGAAGCCTTGGGAAGTGCAATTTGACCCCATAGACACTGTATATTCGATAAGCCAAATTGAAAAACTACAAACCTCAGATTTCCCACTTCCGGGTTGGATTTTTCTCAGGTTTTCACCTGCCATATTAGTTATGTTATACTCATAGACATCTTTCAAACAGTTTTAGAAACTTCAGAGTGTTTCCTATCCAAATAGACAAATAATATGCACATATTAGCAACTAGGACTGAGTAGCAGGCAGTTTACTCTGGGCACGCTTTTCATCCAAACATGAAATTGCAGCCCCCTATCCCAAACAGGATAACAGGCTTTCTATTCGTCTTTTTGTTGTTGTTGAGACATACAGAAATCAATTTGTGGTCTTGGGAGGACAACAAAAAATGTACTTTCTTGACCTTGGCTCTCTGCATGCAGAGCCCCAAATCATACAGTGTCTGCCAATGTTGCTCTCGTCTGTAATTCCTGATATGCTTCTCCTGAGATTGTTGCATTTTGTTTTACCATACAATATGTATCCAGGGTAAAGAGTGTAACTTGACAGTAACTTATCATCTTTATTGCTCCAGTGGAGAGATTCCTGAAACATAAATCGAACACTTGCCATGTATGTAGTGCAATACACACACATGTAAATACTGGATGACTCATATTCCCAACATAGGAGACCTACTGTAGTAGTGACTAACCAAAGTACATTGATTTTCAATTGCTTGCATGCATTGGTCAAAACTGTATGTGGACCAAACTGTGAATAATTTCTTTGCTTTCACACAAAATGCATTCAATGACCACATTCTTCGAAATCCATGACCTTTTTTCTCATTCATACTCCACCACCTGCAAAACTATATAGTTGCAGCACATGTTTTCAAATGCAAACACACTGTTTCCAAAACTGTTAAAAACACATTCAAAACAGAATGATGGCAAATGTATTGCATTTCTGCTGTAACCAGATTGAAACATATAGAACATTTTAGCAGAATATTTAATCATTCCAAACACAGCTGATTGCAATTTCAGCTGAAATCCTACCCAAGTGTCCTGTTTTTAGTCTCGTTAACAAACAGACAAAAGAGGATGGCTTCGGAATGATTTAGTTTGGAAACATGGATCAAGGAAGACAGGTTGGTGGGGAAAGAAGAGTGGCAGGGAGAGGGAGACTGCGTGGAGGACAAAGGAGAGGAAGACCAAGAGCGGTGGTCTCTGATGAGATAAGGGCCACAATTATTGACCATGTTGTAAACCATGGTCTCTTTTTGAGAGAGGCCAGTAGAAGGGTGCAACCAAATCTGCAGCGTTCAACAGTTGCATAAATAGTACAAATTTTCCGGCAAAACAACAGGTGAGATGTGCATCCTTCAATTATAATTGAACTACATATTACAGTACAATACAGTATGTTCACATTTTTACGAATATTATCAGATGCGCAGGAAATTGCCATTGTTGACATGGTAATTGGCAACAATGCAAGAAAACTGTGGGAAGTTCGGTACAGAGTGCTGGCAGACAATATCACTTTTGGGAATGTGAATATGGTCAGCACAATGACACTTGACAGAGTCCTAGTACCCTTTGAGAGAAACAGTGAATGTGTGAAAGAACTCTGGTATCAATATGTCTGTTCAATAACCAAACAGGGTTCATACACAGCTATGCATAATGTAAAGCACTGTAAAACTGTGGATTTACTGTATTTTAGAGAGGAATGGAGATGGAAGCCAGGCAAACTGCACATACATTCATCTTTGTGGGTGAAGCTGGATTCAACCTGGCAAAAACACAACGCAGGGAAAGAAATGTGATTGGACAGAGAGCAACCGTGGATGCCCCAGGCCAGAGAGGAGCTAACATAACAATGTGTGCAGCACCGCACAATGATGGTTTGCTGTTACACAAACCACTCATTGGCCACTACAATACAGAGAGGCTCAGTTATTGTCTGGACGACCTGCATAATCAACTTGTGCCAGTGGAGGAGAGGAGGGCAAGAAACTCCCCTCTCCTGTCGCAGTCACAGACTGGTTTGCTGCACATCCCAAGATGTCAGTACTGTTCCTGCCGCCATACCCCACCATCCTAAACCCCATAGAGCAGTTTTTCTCTGCGTGGAGGTGGAAGGTTTATGACCACCATTGACATGACCAGATGTCCTTACAGGATGCCATGAATGCGGGGTGCGGAGACACTTCTCCTGAAGACTGCCAGGGTTGAATTAGACATTCCAGAAGATACTATCCAAGATGAATCACCAGAGAAGACATAAGATGTGATGTTGATGAGAACTTGTGGCCAAATGCAGGAGAGAGGGAGAACTATAACCCTCACAGTACTCTACAGTATGAGTGATTAGGGTTGCAGGGTAGCATTCCAGAGGGACATCAGAGACTGTAACGATCTTTGCTTCACGGAAACATGGCGCTAACGGAATCGGTGCAGCCAGCTGATTTCTTCACGCATCGCGCCGACAGAAACAAACATCTTTCTGGTAAGAAGAGGGGCGGGGGCGTATGCCTTATGATTAACGAGACATGGTGTGACCACAACAACATACAGGAACTCAAGTCCTTCTGTTCACCTGACTTAGAATTCCTCACAATCAAATGTCGTCCGCATTATCTACCAAGGGAATTCTCTTCGATTATAATCACAGGCGTATATATTCCCCCCCAAGCAGACACATCGTTGGCCCTGAACTAACTTTATTTGACTCTTTGCAAACTGGAAACCACATATCCTGAGGCTGCATTCATTGTAGCTGGGCATTTTAACAAGGCTAATCTGAAAACAAACCCCCTAAATTGTATCAGCATATCGATTGCGCAACCAGGGCTGGTAAAACCTTGGATCATTGCTATTCTAACTTCCGCGACACATATAAAGCCCTCCCACGCCCTCCTTTCGGAAAAGCTGACCATGACTCCATTTTGTTGCTCCCTGCCTACAGACAGAAACTAAAACAAGAAGCTCCTGCGCTCAGGTCTGTTCAACGCTGGTCCGACCAATCTGATTCCACGCTTCAAGACTGCTTCGATCACGTGGACTGGGATATGTTCCGCATTGCGTCCAACAACAACATTGACGAACACGCTGATTCGGTGAGCGAGTTCATTAGAAAGTGCATTGATGATGTCGTTCCCATAGCAAAGATTAAAACATTCCCAAACCAGAAACCGTGGATTGATGGCAGCATTCGCGTGAAACTGAAAGCGCGAACCACTGCTTTTAACCAGGGAAAGGTAACTGGAAACATGACCGAATACAAACAGTGTAGCTATTCCCTCCAAAAGGCAATCAAACAAGCTAAGTGTCAGTATAGAGACAAAGTAGAGTCACAATTCAACGGCTCACACACAAGAGGTATGTGGCAGGGTCTACAGTCAATCACGGATTACAAAAAAAAAACAGCCCCGTCACGGACCAGGATGTCTTGCTCCCGGGCAGACTAAATAACTTTTTTGCCCGCTTTGAGGACAATACAGTGCCACTGACATGGCCCGCAACCAAAACCTGTGGACTCTCCTTCACTGCAACCGACGTGAAGAAAACATTTAAAAATGTGTGAACCCTCGCTAGGCTGCAGGCCCAGACGGCATCCCCAGCCGCGTCCTCAGAGCATGCGCAGACCAGCAGGCTGGTGTGTTTACGGACATATTCATTCAATCAATCCTTATCCCAGTCTGCTGTTCCCACATGCTTCAAGAGGGCCACCATTGTCCCAGTTCCCAAGAAAGCTAAGGTAACTAAGCTAAACGACTACCGCCCCGTAGAACTCACTTCCGTCATCATGAAGTGCTTTGAGAGACTAGTCAAGGACCATATCACCTCCACCCTACCTGACACCCTAGACCCACTCCAATTTGCTTACCACCCAAATAGGTCCACAGACAATGCAATCTCAACCACACTGCACACTGCCCTAACCCATCTGGACAAGAGGAATACCTATGTGAGAATGCTGTTCATCGACTACAGCTCAGCATTTAACACCATAGTATCCTCCAAACTCGTCATCAAGCTCGAGACCCTGGGTCTCGACCCCGCCCTGTGCAACTGGGTACTGTACTTCCTGGCGGGCTGCCCCCAGGTGGTGAAGGTAGGTAACAACATCTCCACCCTACTGATCCTCATCACTGGGGCCCCACAAGGGTGCGTTCTGATCCATCTCCTGTACTCCCTGTTCACCCATGACTGCGTGGCCATGCACGCCTCCAACTCAATCATCAAGTTTGCGGAAGACACTACAGTGATAGGCTTGATTACCAACAACGACGAGACAGCCTACAGGGAGGAGGTGAGGGCCCTTGGAGTGTGGTGTCAGGAAAATAACCTCACACTCAACGTCAACAAAACAAAGGAGATGATTGTGGACTTCAGGAAACAGCAGAGGGAGCACCCCCATATCCACATTGAGTGGACAGTAGTGGAGAGGGTAGTAAGTTTTAATTTCCTCGGCGTACACATCACAGACAAACTGAATTGGTCCCCCCACACAGACAGCGTTGTGAAGAAGGCGCAGCAGCGCCTCTTCAACCTCAGGTGGCTGAAGAAAATCGGCTTGTCACCAAAAGCACTCACAAACTTCTACAGATGCACAATCGAGAGCATCCTGTCGGGCTGTATCACCGCCTGGTACAGCAACTGCTCCGCCCATAACCGTAAGGCTCTCCAGAGGGTAGTGAGGTCTGCACAACGCATCACCGGGGGCAAACTACTTGCCCTCCAGGACACCTACACCACCCGATGTCACAGGAAGGCCATAAAGATCATCAAGGACAACAACCAACCGAGCCACTGCCTGTTCACCCCGCTATCATCCAGAAGGGGAGGTCAGTACAGGTGCATCAAAGCAGGGACCGAGAGACTGAAAAACAGCTTCTATCTCAAGGCCATCAGACTGTTAAACAGCCACCACTAACATTGAGTGGCTGCTGCCAACACACTGACTCAACTCCAGCCACTTTAATCATGGGAATTGATGGAAATTGATGTAAAATGTACACTAGCCACTTTAAACAATGCTATTTAATATAATGTTTACATACCCTACATTACTCATCTCATATGTATATACTGTACTCTATATCATCTACTGCATCCTGCCTATGCCGTTCTGTACCATCACTCATTCATATATCTTTATGTACATATTCTTTATCCCTTTACACTTGTGTGTATAAGGTAGTAGTTGTGGAATTGTTAGATTAGATTACTCGTTGGTTATTACTGCATTGTCGGAACTAGAAGCACAAGCATTTCGCTACACTCGCATTAACATCTGCTAACCATGTGTATGTGACAAATACATTTGATTTGATTATACTACACATGTTGTTGAGAACTAGAACCCTCACAGTACTCTACAGTATGAGTGATTATACTACACATGTTGATGAGAAATAGAACCCTCACAGTACTCTACAGTATGAGTGATTATACTACACATGTTGATGAGAACTAGAACCCTCACAGTAATCTACAGTATGAGTGATTATACTACACATGTTGATGAGAACTAGAACTCTCACAGTAATGTACAGTATGAGTGATTATACTATATATATTATACTATCCGCCGAGGTTGGCTCCCCTGCCTGTTCGGGCGGTGCTCGGCGTTTGTCGTCACCGGCCTACTAGCCGCCACTGATCCCTTTTCCTTTTGTCTTATTAGTTGCCCCTGTGTCCTATTGTGTTTGCCTGATGGGCGTCCTTATTTAAGGCTAGTAATCCCGGCCTTGTTTTGTGTGGGATTATTCTTGTGTTACGTGTTGTGTTGTTGGGTGTGTTCGTGCTCCGAACTGGATACCCTGTGTTTTGGGTTGGTCCGTAATTTTCGCGCCCTGTGTTTGGGCATTGTATTTTTGTGCCACATTAAAGTGCACTTCTCCCTTGGAACTCTCCGCTCTCTGCGCCTGATTCTTACCTCACACACCTAGTCCCGCGTGACAATACATGTTGTTGATGCTTTTTGTTGTTGTAATTATTATTGCAGCCCTGGAATTTCAGGAATTTGTTATTTGTTTAAACTTTTTAGTAAAGTTACTGCATGCAAAGATATAGAAAAAAATAAAGGCTATTGAAGCAAATTGCTGCATTTATTATTCATTCTTGTTACATATATTTTAGTACAGTCAATAAAGTGAAAAGGTGTTATTCTTATTCTATAATGTGAAAAATCATTCAAACTTCAAAGAGTTCATCATTTATGTAATGCTCCCTGTTGTTAGCGTTTTTTAGGTCAGTGTGTTATGAGTGACAATGTACGCTTTCTGAGTGAGAATTGTTGCCAGTGTTCTGGTCGAACGAGCTTATTCTGAGACATGTATGAGGTGTTTTTGGTGGTCTGAGTGAGTTTTGGAGGTGAACTGTTTGGACAAGATGCATGTTGTTAATGCAGACTGTGTGAAGGGTTTTGAAAAAGTGGCTTCAATATTGACCGATGCTTGTTAGCAATTGGAGAAAAAAAACTGTAAGAGGAGTAGACACATGGCAAATATCATGATTAACTCATTCTAGCAACTGATTGAAAACTCTGATTGAGCTATTATAACCCTCTGCGTGTCTCCACAGCCTTGGTACACCCCACATTGATGTGTTGTCGACTCCCCATGTGCCAGGATCTCAAGAGTGAGTTAGTTAGTCCACAACAGGTAACATAACTACTGAATATCTACCTGCAGAGACAGTTCTCCTCCAGAGTTGCAGCTCCATTGAATCTAAAGGGCAGCCTGACTTCTATTCTGAAATTGTTTTGCAGGGTGGCCTACATAGCTATATCTGTGTGCTGTGTGCTGTTGCTGGGCAGGGGGAGCCATTTTCCTCAGGTTCCAGTGCATGATGGGAAACAGTGGTTGGCGCCAGACAGTGTCAGTGCCCAGTAGCAATCTAATCACTCCAGTCTCAGCGGGAAGCTCAGCCACCACAGCCACTCTGGATGGACTCAGGCTGCAGGTAGTAAAAGCCTGCTTTACCCCACCCACCACCTGATCAATGAGTGCTAAGGTTCAGGAAAGAGAAGGAAAGTCTGTGTCTGTGTGTGTGTGTGTGTGTGTGTGTGTGTGTGTGTGTGTGTGTGTGTGTGTGTGTGTGTGTGTGTGTGTGTGTGTGTGTGTGTGTGTGTGTGTGTGTGTGAGAGACATGGGAGTGCAATGCTGAGCTGAGAGGATGGGGAGAGAGGAGATGGGAAATGGGAGTGTGATGTTTTTAAGTAAAATATATTTGCCATCAGGTATTGATCAGGTGATCAATTGAAGCAATTAACGGTTGAATCAAGTTTGCTGAGCCACCGTTATTCTCTCCTCACAACACTCAACGCACGATGCATTGCAGAGCCTCATATGAAAAAATTAACGAGGGTCCCTTTCATTGGGAATAGATCAAGTGCAGAATTACAAGAGGGATGCAGCTCTCCCACTCCAAAGACTCAAGGCTCACACCTACTGGTTATGTTGTGTTCTCTCTGACACATGGACTACTCTTTGGCCCTAAGAGAAAAATAGGGCTAGGAGAAGACATATGCCTTATCTGTGAGAGATAGTGAGAGAGAGATAGAGGTAGAGAGATAGTGAGAGAGAGAGAGAATGATAGAGAGAGAGAGAGGTGTGTGTGTGTGCTTGCGTGCATGCTTGCTTCTCTCTATTCAGCTCATCTCCCTTTTATTGAATTAAAAAAGCAGATGTAGTAAAAAGTTGATTTTAATTACCCTGGGCATTATTTCACTGGCATTATTTCTGCTATTCAGAGGTATTAAAATTCTCCACAGTAATTAGCCAGCAGAGTAAAATGATATGTAAGATATTAAATCAATGATAATTTCATAGTGAGCACATTATATGTGAAATGGCTGTAGTGCAAGTATGCTAGCTAGATTAATAAGATTCAATTTTTTTAGGTGTGGGATAAAGTTTCATTTACGCCACAAACTATAATGCCACAAAACCCAGAGCTTTGGCAATAAACTATTTTCATCCAATACCCTTTATCTTTTTGTTTCGGATTTGAAATTATCTGAGAATCTCAAGAATGGGGCAATATCAGTCCTTGGAGACACAAATGAGTGATTAGCACTTGACAGGCTGTGGGTCATGTCAAAGTGTTGACGAAGTGACGTTAGAAAATGAATGGTTTCTGAGATGTGAGCGAGAAGCTCAGAATTCTCAGACACTCTCTCTCCTGTCCTCAATCTCAGGCTATTTGAATGTATTGTGCCTTTGGATATTGAAGCAGGAATGAGCAATGGATATGCCATTACATTTCCTTGTCACCGAGATGAGATTGAAAACTGCATTCCGACACACACAGGAAGAATACGACGCACTCTGAAGCAAAGCTAGAATGATGTGAGTGGAACTAACATTAACTACAAATGTGATCAGAATGTTATTAAACAGGGGGATATCAATTTACGAGGATACTGTTCTTGCAGTAAAATGTCAAAATCGCCCTCTAGTGGCCTCATGGGTGGAATATCATAATTTCATAATTAACCCTTTGACATGTACGAACACACGGTTGTGATCATTCCACAGTAGTCCCTGCAGCGTACGCTCAAACCAGTGTGCTTAGAACACTTATTTAGAACCTCCAGTTACGATTGACACAACAGTCTGCGTTTGAGCTGGCCACACAGTTTTTTCAGAGACATATTTTGCACAAACACAGTCTTTACAACGTTATGCCCTCAATGTGTGCAACTTATTTTTGATCTGACAGACGTTTACGTGACAACCAGAATGCATTGTACTGTATGATGTCAACAAACATGGCGTCACACCTATCTGGCAATTAGCTTCACTTTAACTATTTGTTTTACACACATCATATGTGTCCATTAAATTCTATGCAAGAATTGGAATGCATGATTTGTCACCAGTACTTGAAAAGATGTGAATAAAACAGTAAATGCATTATGCTCCATACATACATTTGGTGTGTTACAGTAGAAATGGCAACACGACATACAGAAACTATAATGATAAAGAAAAAAAAAAAGGTTAAACTTGTATTTAACTTGGCAAGTCATGATAGCGTAATAAGATACTTACTTTGATAGGAATGCACTCATGTCCAAAGTTATTATTAGTTGTGAAGGCATGCTGGAAAATATTCAGGGGAGGAAAAAGTTTGTGCTTGGGCTCTCGTCGAAGAGAGAAGTTTGTCCTGTTCAGTAATGCCTCAAATGTAAATTGAGGCATTACAGTGAAATGGGCTACTTCTACGGGAATTTATGAGGGGATGGAACACCCCTCAATTTAAAATGTTGTTAGAAAATAAAACTTGCTAGAAAATTATTTGAGGTTTGAGGGCAGCGTAGGTTAACTTTCCTGTTGCTCAACAATTAGAATTTAGAGCGGTGAATGCATTCTGACAGCACACGGATAAAAAAAACACGCTGTGGCGACCATGAGAGATATTTGGAACTCAGAAAAAAAATCGGTAGTCTATGTCAAATGATTGTGTTATATTTCAGTCTTGATGTATATAAAGTGTAATATTGGGATGCAAACTCAAAATATAATACATTTAAACCACATCTGACATGGTACAAGTGTATTCTTTTTTTTAAGCCCATAACCATGTGTGTGAGGTGTATACTTTTGTTTCAAAGCAGGTTTGTTTAAGACTACCAAGAAACACTCTGTATGACCCTGATTTAGCCCACTGCAGTAAAAAGGTTGATGAAATAAGGGAGAAGCACGAATCTAAGGCGTGAATAGAACCTTGAGGTCCAGAGACTGGCATGTTAGCAAGAAAGCTAGCTCTTTTGGGTGAGTGGTAGTTGTGCTTATCAACGCCACAGTCATTACAATACAATGGGGTTAGTGTGTAATGTTGATGCAGTATGAAAAACTTAACCATCTCTGGTTACTATGCTGCTGTAGCTGGCAAACAACACACATCTGTCTGCACATACATATGCATATACACGAGATATTCAATAATCCAGTCGTTTAAGGCCTAATATATTTTGTTCTGGCTGAAATGAGACTTCATGGCTAATTGCTTCTCTTTCCAGGTGTCTGCTCCTACATGACTGGGCCACTGTGCTATTAAACAGGCTCATTAAAACCTCATGTAGTATCAAGCCTCTCTCCACCTGGACGTGGTCGCCTTCGGCTGATCATCTCCAGACCTTTGCCATTATACAGTACATTCGGGAAGTTGCGGCCTTATTCTAAAATTTCTACACACAATACCCCATAATGACAAAGCAAAAACAGGTTTTAATAAGTTTGCAAAAAAAAATGTTTAACACTGAAATATAACATTTACATAAGTATTCAGATCCTTTACTCAGTACTTTGTTGAAGCACCTTTGGCAGCGATTACAGGCTTGAGTCTTCCCAGGTATGACACTACATGCTTGGTACACCTGTATTTGGGGAGTTTCTCCAATTCTTCTCTGCAGATCCTCTCAAGCTGTCTCAGGTTGGACGGAGAGAGTTGCTGCACAACTATTTTCAGGTCTCTCCAGAGATGCTCGATCGGGTTCAAGTCCGGGCTCTGGCCACTCAAGGACATTCAGAGATTTGTCCCGAAGCCACTCCTGCATTGTCTTGGCTGTGTGCTTAGGGTCATTGTCCTGTTGGAAGGTGAACCTTTGTCCAGTCTGAGGTCCTGAGTGCTCTGGAGCAGATTTTCATCAAGGATCTCTCTGTACTTTGCTCCGTTCAACTTTCCCTTGATCCTGGTCTCCCAGTCCCTGCCACTGACAAACATCTCCACAGCATGATGCTGCAACCACCATGCCTCACCGTAGGGATGGTGTCAGGTTTCCTACAGACATGACGCTTCACAATTAGGCCAAAGACTTCAATCTTGGATTCATCAGACCAGAAAATCTGAGAGTCCTTTAGGTGCCTTTTTGAAAACTCCAAGTGGGCTGTTGTGTGCCTTTTACTGAGGCGGCCTGATTGGTGGAGTGTTGCAGAGATGGTGTCCTTTTGAAAGGTTCTTCCATCTCCACAAAGGAACTCTGTCACTCTGACAGAGGTCTAATCGGGTTCTTGGTCACCTCTCTGACCAAGGCCCTTCTTCCCCGATTGCTCAGTTTGGCCACACGTCAGCTCTAGGAAGAGTCTTGGTGGTTCCAAATTCTTCCATCTAAGAGTGATGGAGGCCACTGTGTTCTTTGGGACCTTCAATTCTGCAGACATTGTTTGGTACCCTTCCTCAGATTTGTGCCTCGACACAATCCTGTCCCGGAGCTCTACGGACAATTCCTTCGACCTCATGGCTTGGCTTTTGCTTTGACATGCACAGTCCGCTGTGGGACCTGATATACACAGTTGTTTGCCTTTCCAAATCATGTCCAATAAATAGAATTTACCACAGGTGGACTCCAAACAGGTTCGCTTTGTCATTTTGGGGTATTGTGTGTAGATTGGTGAGAAATAAAAAATATTGAATACATTTGAAAATAAGGTAATGTAACAAAATGTGGAAAAAGTCAAGGGGTATGAATACTTTCCCGAATGCACTGTAAAGTGTGTAGAGGCAGGCACGACTATTGTAGGTGTGCATTCCCCTCACATGGAACACACATTCATGTTTTATTAGTCTGAGAACAAATTTGATTGCACAATAAATCCTTGCCATGTTTCCAAACAATCAAAACAAACATATTCCACATAAGAAAACACTGTGATGAGGTATAATGGGGATTAAACAATGCAGGGTACCACAGCGCTCCTATACTGTCCACAATGTACGCAGTGCCTCTCCAGTTTCATAGCCACATATTGATGAAAGCCATTGATCGGAAAAATGAGTCAATTTGCCTAGCTGGTGCCTTAGGCCAGCACTATACTGCAGCGTTAAGGATCTGTATATTGGACCTGCGGCTATAGTCTCTAGACTAGTCTGTGTTAGTGGGTCCATCTGGTATCCTTGGAGATCATGGCCATGATGGTCTGCTGGGGTAGGATGAGGGTCAGGAGGAGGATCACTGACCTTTATCCTGCAGGCTCTCACAGGGGAAGCGAGAGGAGAAAATAGGGTGTCCTCTTGTTCATTAGCCAGAGTAGCCATTTGTCCACGTCTTGGCGTAATAGTGAGACTACCTCCCGGGCCACTGGAGCCCTGCTGATGGATGGCGGCGGTTGAGAATGGAAGCATCAATCAGGTCTATAGGGCCCTATCATGGTCCCATTGTCCTCCCACTAGGCCGACACTGAATGACACCGCAGGGACGGCCCTACCTTGTTTTGTCTACCGTTGACCTGGCTCTAAGTGGGAGGATGGAGCATGGAGAACCAAGCAACGTCGGACTAAGAGCACCTTAGAAAATTGTTGACAGAGGAAGCACGGGAGAGGAAGGCTTATTGCTTACATGCATGGTCAAGTAGACACATTGGTAAAAGATTATCTCACACATTACACATTTTTGATCTCGCATTGATCCTCGTTCAACTAAGTGCCCGGTCACAAAAGAAGACGAAAGCAGTTTAGATTGAACTGCACATCAACCTTTCATCAACCAACCAGTAGGGACTTGACAATCCATGTATTTCCATTGGCTATTTCTGAGTAATTTCTAATGCATAACGAGGCTGTTAGCCAGCAATAAAGGCAGACAGCTCAAGAGAGTATTATCCTCCACATTAATCTCCCCTCTGCAGATCTTAGACACCTCTATTGCCTCTGGTGGAAATATGATCTGGAGGGTTGTGCCCGCTGTTGTGATTTACGAGCTGGAGGGAAAGGTAATCATGACCTCTCTTCCACACCCAGTGTCTTGTCTCCTCGCTGATTACTCTCTGATGTACAATTTCAGCAATGATCGTGTTATTGTTTTGATTTCTTGCCATCTCTTGAGAATCTCCTTTAACCAGGGGTGACCGACCCGTCATTGCATTCACCTTTAGATCAGCAGCATATTTACTGAGCACTTTCACTGTTGCCAGCTCATATCATCACAAAGCACACCTTTGTAATGGATGCAACACCATTATTTTCTGTAATGATGTCAACCATGGCCTATTTCAGAATGCATAAAACTAAGCTTGTCGGCTCCAGACACTGACTAATGTGGGTCGTAACCCACGCTACGGGAGAGTATGGGTATGTGTGCACATTGACGCTTAGAGCTTAGTGTTTAAAAAAAACTAAACTCAGTCCCACTTTAAACAAACAACTACTGTATTCATAAAGGTTTTGGAGCCGGAGCTGCCGTGTCACATTTTATACAGCGAGACAAACATACATTATTTGTGAAGAATATGTCATGAGTCATGCTCTCTAAATCCTTTATAACTAGCTGTTTGTTCAAGTTATGACCAAATGCTCCAACCTCTCCAATATTGTACATTAAGGGGAAAGAAAGAGGGAAGGAGGATGGTCGAGGTGAAACTGATGGCTGAGCTCGGCAGCCATGCTCAGTAAGAGTGAGGGTGGAATCAATGGTGGAGGAGACTACTGAGGGTCAGTGGGCATCTAGATCACAACAGAACAGCCAGCAGCCCTGAGGAGGTATTGAGGGCCTGCCAGCTCACTGAGAAAGGCTAGCAAGGCCTCACTGCATGTGGATCAAACCGTCATCAAAAGGGGATTAGGACCAAAGCTGTGGTGGTGATGGCCACACACCTTAATTCACATATGATTGGAGACCTGACGGACAGACAGTTCAACTAATCCATAAGTTATACCATATTCAAGGACATCCTGAATATCTGAGAGTAAGCCTTTGTTTGAAAGCAAAACATTATACATACTGTATAATTTCATTACACATTTGTTATATAATTTATTTCCATTAAGCAATTGCAGGGCACCACTCTAACCAATCATCAGGCAAAAATAAATATACTGTACAAACAATGATACAGAAACTCTTTTCCCATCTGCATTGGGATTTCCAGCCCACGTTGCACTGAACAAAAACCATAAGAGTTCATCAACTCGACTAGGCTACTGAGTGGGGCCCGTACATTTCCTCTATAACAGTCCCAAAAGAGGATTACACTGACCCAAAACAATGAGAAAAGAAACCCTAGCCAATTACAACAGTACAGTATGGGCTGCAGCCGCAATGCTGTAGATTTGAGGTTCACACAGAGTCTATTTTTATCTTAATGCTGACAGCAACCATCCCACTGTTCATACAACGGTGATCGAGATAATTGGGTGCCATTTATCCACGGTCTCTCTCAAAGACTTAGACATTTTCCCCAGTGATGCCTTATAGAGCAATGATGGTAGCAACAGAATATAATCTATACATTTTCTCTCCTTGCAATTCCCCATTTCAAATCTGGATAGCGCCCCAGCATGGGGACACTCTTTACAGGAGTTTAATCAGAGTGCAACATTTACAAACCCTGAAAGAAGGGAGGAAACTTAAACAAGTGAATGCAGTTATCTCAGGTTTATTTCCATGTGGGGTAGTTCCGACCAGTTATTTAACATGTGCCTAGTCTTCAGCTTTGACGGAATGAAGGGAAGGCTGGGAGAATCTCCCTTGAGCTATCGCTGTGTGTGTATTGTGTTTGACAGCTTGCTAGATGCCAGACTCTATGGATCAAAGCAGGCTGTAACAGTGAAGCTAATCCATTACAACCTGATCTGCCTCACATAAAAGCAAGACTTGGGCCCTGTTAGGTCCCTAACTTCTCACTGACTCCAACTTCACAGTTGCCTCAAATGGTATCAGACACAACAGGACTGCACAGTTCTCACTTATCACACTGTGGGATAGTCAAGTGCATGAACCATTGTTGAGTTGGACTGGGGAGGTGTGGTCTTGACTGGGGAGGGAACGTAGAAAGAGAGCGGATCCATACGACTCAGAATGTCTATTCTACCATAATGGGCTACTATGTTCTAATTCTCACCCTACTGACAGAGAGCCCGCTCTGGGCAAGGCACAGAACACCAGACAGCCTGGAGTAGCCAGGTACAAATGTATTTTGGTTGGCACCAGCCATGTCCACCTAATCCCACCCATGGGCTACTGGTTGGAACACACACAACACACACACACATACAAGCCCACAAACAAACACACATGCACACGCATACATGTTGACACATTTCTAGCAGTGTGTGTGCACATGTTTTTTTCTGAGCTACAGCAATACATAAACAATAACCTAGACTAAAACAAACACACACACACACACACACACACACACACACAAGCCCGCAAACAAACATACATGCACACGCATACATGTGCACACACACACACTGCTAGAAATGTGTCCACATGTTTTTTTCTGAGCTATAGCAATACATAAACAATAACCTAGACTGAAACAAACACACAAACAAACGCACACACACACACACACACACACACACACACACACACACACACACACACACACACCAGTTCAGTCCCTCCCCGAGGAAGCACAAACTCTAACACCAGGCAGCAAAAAGCGGTCTTCAGCTATTGACTAGTCAAAAAACGCATCTGGGCTTTTTATGAGGTTTACAATGAAACCTGCAGATTACACAAATTAGGCCAAAATTAAATCATAGACCATATGAATGAAAAAAACTAAGTTTAATTGTTTTATTATAGGCCTATCTTGTGTCTATTAGTCTACAGGGTCTGAATATTATTGAGAGCCTTTCAAATTGAGTTCACCATAGTCATCCTCTATGCCACATACAAACCCATCCCCATTTGGCACTAGAATAGGCCACCACAGGTGCTCGCTGGCCTAGAGGCAAGGCTGTCACAATGCAGACTAAAATGCTAATTAGTGCACGTTAGACACACGTCATATTTCAGAAAGGCTATCAGATTTGTGTCAGATTAGACCTTCGAATTGAACAACGCCCTAATCGCTGATGCATGAAGATG